>NC_071617.1:2847500-3147500 GCF_014839835.1 Dryobates pubescens
GCTAAAACTGAAACCATTTATGGTCCAGGGTCACTGTGGCAGTCTGAGGCAAGTGCCTTTAAGAAAACCACAGAGTTAGAGACCTCCTCCAGAAGCTAGAAAGCTCCAGGAGGTGTACCAGAAAGTGTAATCTTTCTATTTCATACACATAAGTCCTGCCTCCCTATAATCTGGCTGCAAAGTCACTTTCTTCCCTTTTTCCCTGCTTTTCTCCCCACCAGGAAGGACGAGCAGGTTTTTGTCTTCCTGGTGGGGGGAGTAAAGCCTGGTTGGTATTGGCAATGCTGCCAACTAGGCCTGGAGCAGCTTAATGCCCCTCAGTTTAGGAAAGATGTTGACTTGCTGGAAGGTGTCCAGAGAAGGGCAACAAAGCTGGGGAGGGGTCTGGAGCACAGCCCTGTGAGGAGAGGCTGAGGGAGCTGGGGTTGCTTAGCCTGGAGAAGAGGAGGCTCAGGAGAGACCTTCTTGCTCTCTACAACTCCCTGAAGGGAGGTTGTAGCCAGGTGGGGGTTGGTCTCTTCTGCCAGGCAACCAGCACCAGAACAAGAGGACACAGTCTCAAGCTGTGCCAAGGGAGGTTTAGGCTGGATGCAAAGAAGAAGTTATTCCCACTGGAATGGGCTGCCCAGGGAGGTGCTGGAGTCACCATCACTGGAGGTGTTTAGGAAGAGCCTGGCTGAGGCACTTGGTGCCATGGTTTTGTTGATGAGATGGTGTTGGATGGTAGGTTGGACTTGATGGTCTCCAAGGTCTTTTCCATCCTGGTTAATTCTATTCTGTTCTGTTGTACTTGGGGCCTGGAGTTGCCAAACTGAATTTTGTGGTGTGTCACAAGGCTGAGGGAGCTGGGGGTGTTCAGCCTGGAGAAGAGGAGGCTCAGGGGGGACCTTATCACTCCCTACAATTACCTAAAAGGAAGCTGTAGTCAGGTGGGGCCAGGCTCTGCTCCCAGGCATCTTGTGACAGGTCAGGAGGGCATGGCCTGAAGCTGCCCCAGGGGAGGTTTAGGTTGGATATTTAGGAAGCAATTCGTCACAGCAAGGCTGATTAGGCACTGGGGTGTGCTGCCCAGGGAGGTGGTGGAGTTGCCATCCCTGCAGGTCTTCAAGCAAAGCTTGGATGTGGCTCTTGGTGGCCATGGTTTAGCTGTTATTTATTATCATGTTATGTAAACAGTAATGATGACAATAAAATGTTGTTGTTGTTATTATTATCTCAGGTCTTATTTATCTCACCAATACCTCTCTGCTGTGAAAATTCCAGTGGGGCATGGAGAATAAAGAAATTTGAGCTGAAACTCAGATCTGGGCAGAACTTCCCTTGCCATCTCTGCAGCACAAAAGCTTCTCTTCATGAAATGCCTCCACATTAAGAAGGCATTGGTATCAAAACTAAGCAAAGGGAGTAGAGCAAGCAGTAAGTAGATTTAATGGAATGAAATTAATTGAGGGAAAAATTGGGTCTGGTTGCAACAGAAGATTCCTCCTGGGAGATTAACTTGTCACTGTCACTCAGCAGTACTAATTTCACCTTCTTTTCTCTCCAAATCAGCTCTAATAGTCATGTTTCTTCAGGAACAAACCAAAGTGGTTAAGTCCCTACCAGATGTATCCCACTGAACTGTGCAGGACTGGCAGGAAAGTATCTGGATGCTCTGGGTTTTCTCAGTATATAATTGATTCATAGACACACAGAACCATAGAGTTATTGAAGCTGGAACAAACCAAAGTGGCTAAGTCCCTACCAGATCTATCACTCTAAACTGTGCAGGATGCTCTGGGTTTTCTCAGTATATAATTGATTCATAGACACACAGAACCATAGAGTTATTGAAGCTGGAACAAACCAAAGTGGCTAAGTCCCTACCAGATCTATCACTCTAAACTGTGCAGGATGCTCTGGATTTTCTCAGTATATAATTGATTCATAGACACACAGAACCATAGAGTTATTGAAGCTGGAACAAACCAAAGTGGCTAAGTCCCTACCAGATCTATCACTCTAAACTGTGCAGGACTGTCAGGAATGTATCTGGATGGCCTGGATTTTCTCAGTATATGATTGATTCACAGAGACACAGAGTCATAGAGTTATTGAAGCTGGAACAAACCAAATAGAGTAGACCTCTGAGATCATCAAGTCCAGCCTATGACCCAACACCACCACATCAACCAGATCATGGCACCAAGTGCCACATCCATTCTTCCCTTAAATACCTCCAGAGACATCAACTCCACCACCTCCCCGAGCATCCATCCCTTTCCATCAGGAAGGGCTTCCTAACATCCAAGCTAAACTTCCCCTGGGGCAGCTTCAGGCCGTGCCCTCTTCTCTTGTCTTGACCAGGCTGGATGAGACTCTGGTCAGCCTGATATAGTGTGAGGTGTCCCTGCCCATGGCAGGGAGGTTGGAACTAGATGATCCTTATGGTCCCTTCCAACCCTGAATGATTCTATGATTCTATGATTCTAAGTTGCCTGGGAGCAGAGCCTGACCCCCACCTGCTGCAGCTTCCCTGCAGGTAGCTGTAGAGTGTGATAAGGAGTTGTAGAGTGTGATAAGGAATGTAGCATTACAAACAGTAATGTGACATGAAAGTCTGCACAGCATGGGGGGTGGCCTTGTTAGGGGCATGTGGAAGCTGACAGCAATGTCCTCACACTCTTCCTGCTCTGTGGAAAGAGAAATCACTTCCCATTGCTGCAGATTGGGCATCTCTCAGAGGAAAATGCTCAGAGAGACTGAGAGCCCTGGGGCTGTTCAGTCTTGAGGAGAGACAAATGGAGCAGGGAAGTCATTCTGTCCTGTACTCAGCACTGGTTAGGCCACACCTGGAGTCCTGTGTCCAGTTCTGGGCTCCTCAGGTTAGGAAAGATGTTGAGATGCTGGAAGGTGTCCAGAGAAGGGCAACAAAGCTGGGGAGGGGTCTGGAGCACAGCCCTGGGAGGAGAGGCTGAGGGAGCTGGGGTTGCTTAGCCTGCAGAAGAGGAGGCTTAGGGGAGACCTCATTGCTCTCTCCAACTCCCTGAAGGGAGGTTGTAGCCAGGTGGGGGTTGGTCTCTTCTGCCAGGCAACCAGCACCAGAACAAGAGGACACAGTCTCAAGCTGTGCCAGGGGAGGTGTAGGCTGGATGTTAGGAAGAAATTCTTCCCAGCAAGAGAGATTGGCCATGGGAATGTGCTGCCCAGGGAGGTGGTGGAGTCACCATCCCTGGAGGTGTTTAAAAAGAGCCTGGCTGAGGCACTTGGTGCCATGGTGATTAGATGGTGTTGGGTGATAGCTTGGACTTGATGATCTTGGAGATCTCTTCCAACATGGTTAACTCTGTATTCTGTAACTGGGTGGGATCTGCTCAGTGTCTATCAATATCAGAGGGGTGGGTGTCAAGTGCTATTTTGGATGGTACACACTATTAAGACAAGGAACAACAGCTACAAGCTTGAACATAGAAGGTTTCAGCTCAACATGAGGAGAAACTTCTTTGGTGTGACAGTGACAGAGCCCTGGAGCAGGCTGCCCAGAGAGGTTGTGGAGTCTCCTTCTCTGGAGACTTTCAAGCCCTGTCTGGTTGCATTCCTCTGTGACCTGCACTAGATTCTATGGTCCTGCTCTGACAGGGGGGTTGGGCTGGATGATCTCTTGAGGTCCCTTCCAACCCTTAATATCCTGTGCTTGGCGTCTATAGCTGTAGACTTTCCAACCCCACCTGGATGCATTCCTGTGCAGACTACCCTGGGTGATGTTGCTTTGGCAGGGGGGGTGTGGACTGGATGATCCCTGGAGGTCCTTTCCAACCTCTAATGTACTGTGAGACTGTGATGATGGTAACTGATTAGTAACTCTATTTATTCTGTAGTTGAGCTCCAGTTCCCTGTTAGATACTTGTGGGTTAGGCACTCCTGAAACCACTGCTTATAGTTTCCCACCAAACAAAGCCAATCCCCCCCTCTTGCTGTGTGCTCTCATCAAATGCCATAAGCAGTGTGCTGAAGAATGCTTGTCAGAGTCTACAAAATAAACCTGAGCTGCTTAACTGAGCTTAGTTTTAAGCCTGGCAAACAAAAGCCTAGGATTCATGCTCTAACTCCCAGTTCTATCTCATTTGCCTTACAGGTGAAGGAAAAATACCACTAATAGCATAATTTACCAATGACTTATTGCTTGTTTCCCATGAAGTTTTGGCACAGTGATTGGTAACCCAGGGCTCCAGAGGCTTTGTTCATCGTTTTATCTTTGTTTGTTCAGATTTCCAAGTGGAGAGCAACTGGAATGTCAGAAACATTAGGGTGAGGGATAGAAAACTTAGACCAAGAGCTGAAAAGAAGAAGAAATAGCTAAGTTCAGTCTGGAGAAGAGAAGGCTCTGAGGAGACCTAATTGTGGCCTTCCAGGATCTGAAGGGGGCTACAGGAAAGCTGGGGAGGGACTTTTGAGGGTGTCAGGGAGGGATAGGACTGGGGGAGATGGAGCAAAACTAGAAGTGGGTACATTCAGATTGGATGTTAGGAAGAAGTGGTGGTGAGAGACTGGCACAGGTTGCCCAGGGAGCTGGTGGAAGCCTCATGCCTGGAGGTCTTGAAGGCCAGGCTGGATGTGGCTGTGAGCAACCTGCTGGAGTGTGAGGTGTCCCTGCCCATGGCAGAGGGGTTGGAACTGGATGCTCCTTGAGGTCCCTTCCAACCCTGACAGTTCTCTGATTCTGTGAAAAGGAGGGAAAGATTGGTCCCTGACTTTGAAAGAGTCAACGGGCATGTGAAGGAAGGATCCGGCAGTTCTTTTAATGGCTCCCATATGGAGAAGAAAGAGAGTCAGTAATTAGTTTAAGTGTGCCATTAACACCGAGAACAAGCCCCTGGGGGATTCAAGCACTTAAGTGATGCCTAATTGTGCATGAGCTCCTTAACCAGATAGGTTCAGAGTGTTTCATAGGCTGCTCGCTGAAGTCCATTCCCACACCAGACTTTTCTCATCACCTAAAAGGTCTGTTCCATGGGCTACTGGAGTCCTGTGTCCAGGTCTGGGCCCCCAAGTTTAAGAAAGATGTTGAGATGCTGGAAGGTGTCCAGAGAAGGGCAACAAAGCTGGGGAGGGGTCTGGAGCACAGCCCTGTGAGGAGAGGCTGAGGGAGCTGGGGTTGCTTAGCCTGGAGAAGAGGAGGCTCAGGGGAGACCTTCTTGCTCTCTCCAGCTCCCTGAAGGAAGGTTGTAGCCAGGTGGGGGTTGGTCTCTTCTCCCAGGCACCCATCACCAGAACAAGAGCACACAGTCTCAAGCTGTGCCAGGGGAGGTTTAGGCTGGAGGTGAGGAAGAAATTCTTCCCAGCAAGGGAGATTGGTCATTGGAATGTGCTGCCCAGGGAGGTGGTGGAGTCACCATCCCTGGAGGTGTTTAAAATGAGCCTGGATGAGGCACTTGGTGCCATGGTTTAGTTGATGAGATGGTGTTGGGTGATAGGTTGGACTGGATGATCTCTGAGGTCTTTTCCAAGCTGGTTAATTCTGTATTATGTATAGGAAGGACAGGAATGTGAAATCATTCCCATATGAGAAAGGATTAGATAGGTTTAGGATTTTTGAGCATGAGGAATATATAATGCATTGAATGAATGAAGTGTGACAGTAATGAATAAAATCCAAAGGAACATGAAGAGGGATGAATGAACACAGAACAATGCTGTCACATACTGGTCCTGCCCATAGACTGGCTGCTGGGATGCTAGCTAGGTTTGAGATGCAAGCCTGACAGACAAGTTATTATGTTGCTAGATTAAGATGATAAATCCCATTTAAGAAGAGAAATTCAATTTGTGTCTCCTGTCATTTTGTTTCAGACAGCTGCCTTACTCTGGGATTGCATTGTACTCTCTGCATCTGTATTTCCACTGCATATTTATATTTCCACTGGGCAGCATGAGCTAGTTGAGGATGTCCCTGCTTACTGCAGAGGGGGTTGGGCTGGGTGACCTTCAGAGGTGTTTTCCATCCAGACCATTCTATGTTCCTATGACTCTATGGCTATGATTCTATGACTCTGTGATTCTGTGACTCTATGATTCTATGACTCTGTGATTCTGTGACTCTATGAATCTATGACTCTATGATTCTGATTCTATGATTCTATGACTGATTCTATGACTCTGTGACTATGACTCTATGATTCTGACTCTGTGATTCTATGACTATGATTCTATTACTCTATGACTCTATGATTCTATGATTCTATGACTGATTCTATGACTCTGTGACTATGACTATGATTCTGACTCTATGATTCTATGATTCAATGACTCTGATTATATGACTCTGTGACTGTGACTCTATGATTCTGACTATGATTCTATGATTCTATGACTCTATGACTCAATGATTCTATGATTCTATGACTCTGATTCTGACTCTATGACTCTATGACTCTGACTATGACTCTATGACTCTATGACTCTATGACTCTATGACTCTATGACTCTATGACTCTATGACTCTATGATTCTATGACTCTGATTCTGACTCAATGACTCTATGACTCTATGACTCAATGACTCTATGACTCTATGACTCTATGATTCTATGACTCTATGACTCTATGACTCTATGATTCTATGACTCTATGAGTCTATGACTCTGATTCTATGACTCTATGATTCTGTGACTCTATGATTCTATGACTCTATGATTCTGTGATTCAATGACTGATTCTATGACTCTATGATTCTATGATTCTATGACTATGATTCTATGATTCTATGACTCTGAGACTATGACTCTATGATTCTGTGACCCTATGGTCTCAGGGGTGACCTTATTACTCTCTACAACTACCTGAAGGGAGGTAGTAGACAGACAGATATTGGTCTCTTCTCCCAGGCAGACAGTACCAGGACAAGAGGACACAGTCTCAGGCTGCACCAGGGGAGGTTCAGGCTAGATGTTAGGAAAAAGTTCTACACAGAGAGAGTGATTGCCCATTGGAATGGGCTGCCTGGGGAGGTGGTGGAGACTTGATGGGGTGCTTGGTGCCATGGGTTAGTTGTTTAGGTGGTGTTGGATTGGTTGATGGGTTGGACACGATGATCTTGAAGGTCTCTTCCAACCTGGTTTATTCTATGTATTCTATGATTCTATGACTCTATGATTCTGTGATTCTATGTCCAGTTCTGGGCCCCTCAGTTTAGGAAGGAGGTTGACTTGCTGGAACGAGTCCAGAGAAGAGCAACAAAGTTGGTGAGGGGTTTGGAACATAAGCCCTACGAGGAGAGGCTGAGGGAGCTGGGGTTGCTTAGCCTGGAGAAGAGGAGACTCAGGGGTGACCTTATTGCTCTCTACAACCACCTGAAGGGAGGTTGTAGACAGACGGATGTTGGTCTCTTCTCCCAGGCAGACAGTACCAGGACAAGAGGACACAGTCTCAGGCTGTGCCAGGGGAGGTTCAGGCTGGATGTTAGGAAAAAGTTCTACACAGAGAGAGTGATTGCCCATTGGAATGGGCTGCCTGGGGAGGTGGTGGAGTCACCATCACTGGAGGTGTTCAGGAGGAGACTTGATGGGGTGCTTGGTGCCATGGGTTAGTTGTTTAGGTGGTGTTGGATTGGTTGATGGGTTGGACGCGATGAAGGTCTCTTCCAACCTGGTCTATTCTATGTATTCTATGATTCTATGACTCTGATTCTATGATTCTGAGACCCTATGATTCTATGATGCTATGCCTTTATGATTCAATGACTATGATTCTATCATCCTATGACTCTATGATTCTATATTCACAGTCTCCCCTCTCTGCTCTTAGTAGGAATGCAACAACCTTGAAACTTGAGAGTCACTCCCTAAATCCACTGTGAACACTCTCAGGTTTCATAGAATCATAGCACATAAGGGGCTGGAAGGGACCTCTACAGGTTATCTAGTCTGGCCTCTCTGCCCAAGCAGGATCATCCAGGGTGGTCTGCACAGGAATGCATCCAAGTGGGTTTGGAAAGGCTCCAGAGAAGGAGACTCCACAACCTCTCTGGGCAGCCTGCTCCAGGGCTCTGTCTTCCTCACCCTAAAGAAGTTTCTCCTCATATTGAGGTGGAGCTTCCTGTGTTCCAGCTTATACCCATTGTTCCTTGTCCTGCCACTGGGCACCACCAAAAAAGAGACCATCACCTTCACCTTGACATCTACCCCTCAGCTATTGATAGACAGTAATAAGATCCCCTACCAGCTTTCTCTTTTCATGACTGAACAGCCCCAGGGCTCTCAGTCTCTCTTCCCAGGGGAGATGCTCAAGTCCCCTAAGCATCCTCCTGGCTCTCCCTTGGACTCTCTCCAGCAGGTCTTTGTCTCTCTTGTGCTGGGGAGTCCAAAATTGGACACAGGATTCCAGGTGTGGTCTCAGCAGGGCCGAGCAGAGTAGAGGGAAAGAACTGCCTAGCTCTGCTGGCCACACTTTTCTTGATGCACCCCAGGATAGCACTGTTCCTCTTGGCCACATAAATCAGCTCTTGTGTTTTTCAAAGGCCACAGATGGTTTGACTGTTTATGTAAGAACAGAGGAAATTCTTAATGCTACCAAGGAATAAACACCATGAGGGTGGTGATAGCCTGGCACAGGTTGCCCAGGGAGGTGGTGGAAGCCTCATGCCTGGAGGTGTTTGCAGCCAGGCTGGAGGTGGCTGTGAGCAACCTGCTGGAGTGTGAGGTGTCCCTGCCCATGGCAGGGGGGTTGGGACTGGATGAGCCTTGAGGTTCCTTCCAACCCTAACAATTCCATGATTCAGTGATTTATATGATGAAGTAAGGGCTGCTGGTAAAGCTGCTTTGCAGCCAGACTGTGTGTAGCAGATACACTGAAGGACTGCCAAGGACCTGGGGGGTGTTCAATCAATAATGAATGACACAGGTGGCTTCCATGCACTGAACACCAAAAGAGAAAACCCTGTGCTTTCCTAAAGTGCACAGCCACACACAGCACTTCACTTCTGAGGAGTTATATTCAGCACCTAAATTGAGAGGCCAGCTATATCCTGCTTAGATACCTAGCAATCAATCCAGTTTCAAGCCTCTCCCCCTCATTAACCTTTCATACAAGTGTCTGCCAGACTCCCTGCTTGCTCAAACCAATGTGCATTTTGCCTGCTTAAAATACCCCTTGCAGGCATAGGCTGGACTGCCATGGGTCTGATGCTCTCCAGTGTTTGAGCTGGGTAAGGAAGTGGCTGGAGGGATGAGCCCAGAGAGTGGTGGTGAATGGTGCCACATCCAGCTGGCAGCCAAGCACTAGTGGTGTCCCCCAGGGATCAGTGCTGGTCCCCATCCTATTCAATATCTTTATTGATGATCTGGATGAGGGGATTGACTCCACCATTAGTAAGTTTGCAGATGACATCAAGCTGGGAGCAGGAGTTGATCTGTTAGAGGGTAGGAGAGCTCTGCAGAGGGACCTTGCCAGGCTGGACTGATGGGCAGAGTCCAAGGGCATGAGATTGAACACATCTAAGTGCTGGGTTCTACACATTGGCCACAACAACCCCTGGCAGTGCTACAGGCTGGGGACAGAGTGGCTGGAGAGCAGCCAGGCAGAAAGGGACCTCGGGGTCGTGGTTGATAGCAGGCTGAACATGAGCCAGCAGTGTGCCCAGGTGGCCAAGAAGGCCAATGGCATCCTGGCCTGCATTAGGAATAGTGTGGCCAGCAGGAGCAGGGAAGTCTTTGTGCCCTGTACTCAGCACTGGTTAATCTACACCTTGAGTCCTGTGTCCAGTTCTAGGCTCCTCAGTTTAGGAAAGATGTTTAGATGCTGGAAGGTGTCCAGAGAAGGGCAAGAAAGCTGGGGAGGAGATTGGAGCACAGCCCTGGGAGGAGAGGCTGAGGGAGCTGGGGTTGCTTAGCCTGCAGAAGAGGAGGCTCAGGGGAGACCTTCTTGCTCTCTCCAACTCCCTGAAGGGAGGTTGGAGCCAGGTGGGGATTGGTCTCTCAAGAAGGGCCACAAGGCCAAGCAGCAGTACTGGTAAACTAACCAGAATGAGGGCATTGGTCCCACACTTCTGGGGACCCACCAGGTGTAGGCCAAATGGCTAGTCCTTCCTTCAGGACTTTTTAGTCTGGTGGTTGCATTTATCTTCTGGATTTTTTCATCTAGTAGATAGTAATTGTACATGGCACAGAGGAGGTGGACAGGATCCAAACAATTCAAATGCTGCCAGCTGCCAGGGTCTCACTTCAAGAGAAGTGATATTCCAGGATTTGCTCCAGAGCTGACAGTTTTGCAGCCTTGTCAGCTATGGGCCCACAGCCAGGTTGTGTGACAGTCATAAGACTCTCCAGCTAAAGAGGAGGAGGAGGAGGAGGAGGAGAAAAAAAACAAACCTCCTGCAAACTACCTTCCTTTTATCTCAGCTCTTGTGAAAGGGAAGAGGCAGCAGCTGCTGTTTCCATATCAGATGCTTCCAGCCAGGAGCAGGGGGGCACACAGCTCAGTGCTATCATACAGTTTAAGGTCACTGGAGGAAAAGAATCTGCATACAAATGCTCCAGAGTTCAGCCTTCCTACTGTGCTCCTGAGCATTTTCTGCCTCTCAGCCACGAGCTCACAGAGATTAAGGCAGTCACATTCTGTTGGAGCAGTGGTGTGGCTGTGGTGGTTTTAGGCTATGCCTTTAAAATAATTGATTCTGTAGGAAAATTGTTCTGTCTCTGTGCAGCAGTAAACAGTTCAAGGGGCACTGAGTTGGAAGTTCAGAGAGCTCAGCATGGTGTTGACAATTAAAACCTTTATATATAGATACAGATATAGATACAGATGAAGATATACAGATATAGAGATAGATAGATAGATATAGAGAGAGAAACAGAGAGAGATATAGAAATAGAGAGAGAGATATGTAGATAGAGAGACAGAGATAGAGAGATGATAAAGAGATGACAGAGATTATAGAGACATAGAGGTAGAGGTAGAGGTAGAGTTAGAGGTAGAGGTAGAGGTAGGGATAGAGGTAGAGATAGGGATAGAGAGAGAGATGGTACAAATAGAGAGGTAGAGGGAGAGGTAGAGGTAGAGGTAGGGATAGGGACAGAGATAGAGATAGAGATAGAGACAGAGAGATAGAGTTAGAGATAGATGTAGAGGTAGAGATAGGGATAGAGACAGAGATGGTACAAATAGAGTGGTAGAGGGAGAGGTAGAGGTAGGGATAGGGATAGAGAGAGATAGAGATAGAGAGAGAGATGATACAAATAGAGATAGAGACAGAGAGAGAGAGATGATAGAGACAAAGAGATGATAGACAGAAATAGAGATGACAGATCAGATATAGAGATAGAGATAGAGATAGAGATAGAGATAGAGAGATAGAGATGATACAAATAGAGCTACAGAGATAGAGACAGAGACAGAGATAGAAACAATACAAATGGAGATATATAGAGATAGAGAGATGAGATTAGAGATACATAGATAGAGAGAGGTATATATAGAGAGGTACAGATGAAAAATAGCAGAACTAAAGCATTTAAAATCTAAGGTCATCATATCTGAGGATGTTAGGGGCTGGAAGGGACCTTAGAAGATAATCAAGTCCAGTTCCCCTGCCAGAACAGGACCATAGCTATACATATATAAAACCAAGGTATAAAATAGTTTATTCTAATCACACTTTTAACATCTTTCCACCTTCTCTACAAGGGCAGAAACCCTTTGACTGACAATCTCTGATAGACTGAAATGATCTTCAGCTATGCTCTGTCCGTGTAAAGTTTTTTCACCTGAATGTGCAGTGGAAATTGCTGCTCCTTTTGAAATCCTGCCTGCATAGCATAAAAGGAAGCAGGGGGAACAAAACAATGTGAGAAAGAAGAAGGAAGGGAGAGCACAGGGAAGGGATGGAGCAAAGGAAAAAGATACCAGCATGGCAAAATCTGCAGCTCTGCCACGGTGCAGTCTGGCTCATTGCTGCAGAGGATGGTTGCAGCATCATCCTACCCAGCAGCCTCAGGACCTGACATGTTTAGAATCATAGAATCAATAAGGTTGGAAAAGACCTCAGAGATCATCAAATCCAACCTATCACCCAACACCTCATGACTAACTAAACCATGGCTTCAAGTGCCACATCCAATCCCCTCCTGAACATCTCCAGGGATGGTGACTCCACCACCTCCCTGGGCAGCACATCCCAATGGCCAATCTCTCTTGCTGGAAAGAACTTTCTCCTCACCTCCAGCCTAAACTTCCCCCTGGCAGCCTCTTGTTCTGCTGCTGGTTGCCTGGGAGAAGAGACCAACCCCCACCTGGCTACAACCTCCCTTCAGGGAGTTGTAGAGAGCAATGAGGTCTCCCCTGAGCCTCCTCTTCTTGGGTTTGTACCCAAGTCAGGTTAGGCCAGAGTTTTACTAGTGTCTCTCTAGTCCCATGGTCACAGCTAGGTTCAAAAAGATGTACCTTAGAGCAGGTGAATCAAACCTGTTACACAGAAGGGGGAAAAACATCAGATGAAAGATAGGGAAAGAAGAAATCACGGAGGGAAGCAAAAAGACTCAAAAGGGAGAAAGTGATCACAGGATCTCTAGCCTCATACCTAGTATTTCACTTAAGCCAAGATGGATGGTGAAACCAAGCTCTTCCTCTGGCTTCAGGTTATCAAGACATAGACTCATACAATTATTAGGGTTGGAAGGGACCTCAAGGATCATCCAGTTCCAACCCCCATGCCATGAACAGGGACACCTCACACTACAGCAGGTTGCTCACAGCCACATCCAGCCTGGCTGTGGCACCATTCACCACCACTCTCTGGGCTCATCCCTCCAGCCACTTCCTTACCCAGCTCAAACACTGGAGAGCATCAGACCCATGGCAGTCCAGCCTATGCCTGCAAGGGGTATTTTAAGCAGGCAAAATGCACATTGGTTTGAGCAAGCAGGGAGTCTGGCAGACACTTGTTGTATGAAAGGTTAATGAGGGGGAGAGGCTTGAAACTGGATTGATTGCTAGGTATCTAAGCAGGATATAGCTGGCCTCTCAATCTAGGTGCCCTCTTATTAGGTGCTAAAAACAACTCCTCAGAAGTGAAGTGCTGTGTGTGGCTGTGCACTTTAGGAAAGCACAGGGTTTTCTCTTTCGGTGTTCAGTGCATGGAAGCCACCTGTGTCATTCATTATTGATTGAACACCCCCCAGGTCCTTGGCAGTCCTTCAGTGTTGCTGCTGCACACAGTCTGGCTGCAAAGCAGCTTTACCAGCAGCCCTTACTTCATCATAGACTCATGGAAGTGTTAGGGTTGGAAGGGACCTCAAGGCTCATCCAGTCCCAACCCCCCTGCTATGGGCAGGGACACCTCACACTCCAGCAGGTTGCTCACAGCCACATCCAGCCTGGCCTTCAAAGCTTCCAGGGATGAGGCTTCCACCACCTCCCTGGGCAACCTGTGCCAGGCTCTCACCACCCTCATAAGGAAGAACTTCTTCCTAACATCCATTCTCAACATCCAACATCTCTGACCAAATAAAGTCATATAATTCACAGATCCACAGAATGATTTGGGTTGGAAAGGACCTTGAAGATCATCTAGTTCCAACCGTCTTGCCATGGGCAGGGACACCCGCCACTAGACCAGGTTGCTTAAAGCCTAATCCAGCCTGGCCTTGAACTCCTCCAGGGAGGGGACAAGATATAATATCAGAGCATTTGACTTTATTCCTTCTGTCAAAAATGAGTTTGGTCAATATCATATTTGGCCATTGGAATGTGCTGCCCAGGGAGGTGGTGGAGTCACCATCCCTGGAGGGGATTGGACATGGCACTTGAAGCCATGGTTCAGTTAGTCATGAGGTGTTGGGTGACAGGTTGGACTTGATGATCCCTGAGGTCTTTTCCAACCTTAATGATTCTATGATTCTATGTCTGTGTTGTGAGGGTGAATTCCTGTAGTGCCTGAACTCTTGCCCTCGTGAGCAGGCTTCACTATGGCAGCTATGGGCTGGAGAGACCAAGATAAAGACCTGCACCATTTTACTGTGTGGTGTAAATGAGGCTTTTCATCTCTTACCTCAAGAACTACCTACCTCAAAGGAAGCTGCAGTCAGGTGGGGGTCAGGCTCTTCTCTCAGGCAACTTGTGACAGGTCTGGAGGGCATGGCCTGAAGCTGCCCCAGGGGGAGGTTTAGGTTGGCTATTTAGGAAGCAATTCCTCACAACAAGGCTGATTAGGCACTGGGGTGGGCTGCCCAGGGAGGTGGTGGAGTTGCCAGCCCTGGAGGTCTTTAAGACAAGCTTGGATGTGACCCTTGGTGGCCATGGTTTAGCTGGTGTTAGGTCATAGGCTGGGCTTGATGAGCTCAGAGGTCTTTTCCAGCCTCAATAATTCTGTGATTCTGTAAAGCAGGCTGCTCTGCATAAATGCAGTCCCTACCACAAAACATTTTGGAAGTGGGGATTACAAACACCTCTCAACATGTTTACTTGCAGCCAGCTGAAGTAGGCTGGCAGGAAAAATAGGGAGCAACAAATGAGATTTTAATGAGTGGCACATCTCCTGCTTCTGAGGGGAAATTTTTGCCTGAGAGAAATAAAAACCAATCCCAGCAGAGAGGGAAGAAAACCACAGCTCTCATCTCTCCTGAGTGCAATCTCCACTGCCCCAGCAAATGAGCAGCGCGAGACAGCAGACAATCACGGGCAGGCAAACAGATTAAGAAGAGAAGTACAGAGCTCATCCTGCTCCAAATTCATCTTCAAAAGGAAGGTAACAGTCAGGAGGAGAAACTGAAGTTGATCTGACTTAAAGAGAGCTCAAATGATGCAAGACTTTGGAAAATAATCTTTGTCTTCTTCGATCAGCTTGACAATATCTCTGAAACAAATTGCCTGGTTAAGGGCAGGAGCAGAGAAGAGCTGGAAGAAGGGAACTGATTTAATGGAGAAGTACATTTCTGAGCTGGGTTTGTGATGGATTAATTTTCCTCTTTGAAACAGGAAGGTCTCTGGAGAGTCACATGTGACAGCTTCCAAACCAGGATAGTTTAGAAAACAGACTAAGTGTCCTGCTTTGGGCCGAGACAGAGCTAATTTTCCCTCTTAAGAGGAAGGAGAGTGCTGTGTTGTGGGTTCAGCATGGCAACTGGTGTGAGAAGAATGCTGATAATATATAAATGCATGTAGTTTTTGCTAGGAAATCAAGGACTTTGCAACTTTCCATGCTTTGCCAGTGGGCAGGTGCAGAAGAATCTGGGAGAGAGTATAACCAGGACAGCTGACCTGAACTAAACAAGGAGACCTAATTGTGGTCTTCCTGTATCTGAAGAGGGCTACAAGAAAGATGGGGAGGGACTTTTGAGGGTGTCAGGGAGTGATAGGAGTGGGGGGAATGGAACAAAACTAGAAATGGGGAGATTCAGATTGGGTATTAGGAAGAAGTTGCTCCCCATGAGGGTGGTGAGAGACTGGCACAGGTTGCCCAGGGAGATGATAGAAGGAAGCCTCATGCCTGGAGGTGTTTGCAGCCAGGCTGGATGTGGCTGTGTGCAACCTGCTGTAGTGTGAGGTAGGGGGATTGGAACTGGCTGATCCAACCCTGACAACTCTGTGATGCCTTCACAAGCTCCTCTGCAAGCATTTTGCAATGGCTTATTTAGTCCTCACACTTGATGAACATAAGCACCATAAAAACTTTTCAACCAGGAAGGTTTGGGAAACATCCAAGGCGCTGCCAGCTTCATGGCTCGGGGGCACAGGGACCTGTTGGGAACATTCAGACCTAACAATTGTCATGCAATAAGGCCATTTCTTGAATAACTTTGCAATGTTTGCCATTTAACAGCTGGCTTTGCTGAGTATCTTCTGCTGTTCTTGCTCCAAAGAGGTTCTGTGCAGCATTGAAATCACAAATTTAAAGGAAACAAAAATCTTTGTCTGAATAGAGGACAAAGATGATCTCCTCTTACTATATTCTTTAAGCTTAGGGATGGCAAACACCCCCCCCCCCCCATTTTCTAAGTCCCTGCCATGGTTTTGCCCCAGCCAGCAACCAAGCACCCTGCAGCTGCTTGCTCATTCCTTCCCTGCTCCCTGTGGGGTGGGGGGACAATCAGGAAACAGAAGTAAAACTTTTGGGTCAAGATAAGAACAGTTCAATAAATGAACTAAAGTAAAGTAAAAGCCCAATGGCATCCTGGCCTGCATCAGGAATAGTGTGGCCAGCAGGAGCAGGGAAGTCATTCTGCCCCTGTGCTCAGCACTGCTTAGGCCACACCTGGAGTCCTGTGTCCAGTTCTGGGCTCCTCAGGTTAGGAAAGATGTTGAGCTGCTGGAAGGTGTCCAGAGAAGGGCAACAAAGCTGGGGAGGGGTCTGGAGCACAGCCCTGTGAGGAGAGGCTGAGGGAGCTGGGGTTGCTGAGCCTGGAGAAGAGGAGGCTCAGGGGAGACCTTCTTGCTCTCTCCAACTCCCTGAAGGGAGGTTGTAGCCAGGTGGGGGTTGGTCTCTTCTCCCAGGCACCCAGCACCAGAACAAGAGGACACAGTCTCAAGCTGTGCCAGGGGAGGTTTAGGCTGGATGTAGGGAAGAAATTCTTCCCAGCAAGAGAGGTTGGCCACTGGAATGTGCTGCCCAGGGAGGTGGTGGAGTCACCATCACTGGAGGTGTTTGGGAAGAGACTGGATGGGGTGCTTGGTGCCATGGTTTAGTTGATTAGATCGTGTTGGGTGATAGGTTGGACTTGATGATCTCTGAGGTCTTTTCCAACCTGGTTAATTCTGTTCTATTCTATTCTGTTCTGTTCTGTTCTTTTCTATTCTACATTAAACTAAATTACATCAGGTTGCTCACAGCCACATCCAGCCTGGCTGCAAAAACCTCCAGGCATGAGGCTTCCACCACCTCCCTGGGCAACTTGTGTCAGGCTCTCACCACCCTCATGGGGAACAACTTCTTCCCAATATCCAATCTGAATCTAATCACTTCTAGTCTTGCTCCATTCCCCCCAGTCCTATCACTCTCTGACACCCAGAAGTCCCTCTCCTGCTTTCTTGGAGCCCCCTTCAGATCCTGAAAGGCCACAATTAGGTCTCCTTGGAGCTTTCTCTTCTCCAGACTGAACAACCCCAACTCTCAGTCTTTCTCCATAGCAGAGCAGCTCCAGCCCCCTGGTCATCCCTGTGGCCCTTCTCTGGTCACCTTCCAGCACCTCCATTTCTTGTTTTCCTAATGGTCATGTTTCTCTGTCCCTCATTAGAGGGATTGTCAAGGGATAATTCTGCTATTGGCTTCAGGCTACTTCTAACTCTGGTTTCTTTTTCCTTGGGGGAGAAAAAAGGGAAGGAAAAGTTCAGATTCTGCCTAATCTGAGCAGTGCAAAATGCATTTTCCAGCAAAAAGCCAGGAGATAAACTGTAATCTCTTCTCAGTAGGAGTCCCAACAGGCAGCAAGAATTTGAAAGCCTGAATTGGCAAAGGGAGTTGATAATATTCCAGTTACAAGAAAATGGTCAAACATCTTCTGCTTGAGAGTGTCTAGATGGTCACAACTGGATCCCTGTATTTGATGAATTAGCAAACCTGAAGGGAGGTTGTAGCCAGGTGGGGGTTGGTCTCTTCTCCTAGGCAACCAGCCAGAACAAGAGGACACAGTCTCAAGCTGTGCCAGGGAGGTTTAGACTCAAGGTGAGGAGAAAGTTCTTCACAGAGAGTTAAACACTCATTGGAATTGGCTTTGGAATGTGCTGCCCAGGGAGGTGGTGGAGTCACCGTCCCTGGAGGTGCTCAAGAGGGTATTGGATGTAGCACTTGGTGCCATGGTCTAGTCATGAGGTCTGTGGTGACAGGTTGGACTTGATGATCTTTGAGGTCTTTTCCAACCTTAGTGATTCTCTGATTTTTATGTCCTTTTTTTTTTCTTCTGTTCACCTAAGCATTTGTGGCCTCTCCAGCATTTGGGAACAACTCCTACAGAATACAGAATTAACCAGGTTGGAAGAGACCTTGGAGGGCATCCAGTCCAACCTATCACCCTACACCATCTCATCAACTAAACCATGGCACCAAGCGCCACATCCAGGCTCTTCTTGAACACTTCCAGCGATGGTGACTCCACCACCTCCCTGGGCAGCACATCCCAATGGCCAATCTCTCTTGCTGGGAAGAATTTCTTCCTCACATCCAGCCTGAACCTCCCCTGGCACAGCTTGAGACTGTGGCCTCTTGTTCTGGTGCTGGGTGCCTGGGAGAAGAGACCAACCCCCACCTGGCTACAACCTCCCTTCAGGGAGTTGGAGAGAGCAAGAAGGTCTCCCCTGAGCCTCCTCTTCTCCAGGCTCAGCAACCCCAGCTCCCTCAGCCTCTCCTCCCAGGGCTGTGCTCAAGGCCTCTCCCCAGCTTTGTTGCCCTTCTCTGGACACCTTCCAGCATCTCAACATCTTTCCTAACTTGAGGAGCCCAGAACTGGACATAGGACTCCAGGTGTGGCCTAAGCAGTGCTGAGCACAGGGCAGAATGACCTCCCTGCTCCTGCTGGCCACACTGTTCCTGATGCAGGCCAGGATGCCATTGGCCCTCTTGGCCACCTGGGCACACTGCTGGCTCATGTTCAGGTGGCTGTCAATCAGCACCCCCAGGTCCCTCTCTGTTTGGCAGCTCTCAGCCACTCTGCCCCCAGCCTGTAGCTCTGCATGGGGTTGCCGTGGCCCAAGTGCAGCACAGCACACAAGTGCATGGCTGGGGATGTTTCAGTGATTTTTGCATGAGTTTCTCCTTTCCACTGCTGGGAAAGCAGGGCAGGAAGATAAAAAAAGCAAGAAAGAGAGGAAGGTGGGGGTGGGAATCTTGGTTTAACTACTTATTTGCTTACTACATAAATCTGCAACACACCTGAAGAGATCTCCATCAATTTATGACAGCCAACATAATTCATGTTGTGTACTCCAGTCCAGGTTTAAAGTGGCTGTCAAGTTTGGATCCCTTCCTGAAGTGCAGTCTCACAGATTGCTCCCCTTGCAGCATGGGGCATGCTCCTCTCATCCATGAGTCTTGAGGCTCTGTTCTCTTTTTCTTTGTCTGGAGGGCACACTACAGTCTGATGAAGGCTGAGAGACTACTTTTACTCAGGCCAACGTAGCTGCTACAGAGTGTCTTGGAGGAAACTTAATTGCCTGTGAAATACAGGAGGTCAGTTTAGATGATCTAATGGTCCCTTCTGGCCTTAAACTCTACCATATCTGTTAAACAAGCCATTAAAATGTTGCTGTGTCTAGTAATCATGAAGATAACTAGAGCTTTTAGAAGTGCCCCCTAATTTAGGAGGTGTCCTTTATAGCCTGCGTGCAGGCGCTAATTAGGTATTTTAATTAGGCTTCCTAAGTGTGGTACAGAGGTTTGCATAACCCTGGAGTTTCACAGCCACTTGCAACTAAGGCACAGTGAGCCTCTGAAGGCATGGGGATGTGCCTGTGTTTTGTTGTTCAAAGCATTTCCTGAGACAAAAAATCACAGAAGCAACCAGGTGGGAAGAGACCTCAGAGAGCATCCAGTCCAAGCTGTCACCCAACACCTTCTCGTCACCTAAACCATGGCACCAAGAGCCTCAGCCACAGAATCACAGAATTAATAAGGTTGGAAGAGACCTCAGAGAGCATCCAGTCCAAGCTGTCACCCAACACCTTCTCGTCACCTAAACCATGGCACCAAGAGCCTCAGCCACAGAATCACAGAATTAATAAGGTTGGAAGAGACCTCAGAGAGCATCCAGTCCAAGCTGTCACCCAACACCTTCTCGTCACCTAAACCATGGCACCAAGAGCCTCAGCCACAGAATCACAGAATTAATAAGGTTGGAAGAGACCTCAGAGAGCATCCAGTCCAAGCTGTCACCCAACACCTTCTAGTCAACTAAACCATGGCACCAAGAGCCTCAGCCACAGAATCACCAAGGTTGGAAGAGACCTCAGAGAGCATCCAGTCCAGGCTGTCACCCAACACCTTCTAGTCAACTAAACCATGGCACCTAGAGCCTCAGCCACAGAATCACAGAATCACCAAGGTTGGAAGAGACCTCAGAGAGCATCCAGTCCAGGCTGTCACCCAACACCTTCTAGTCAACTAAACCATGGCACCTAGAGCCTCAGCCACAGAATCACAGAATCACCAAGGTTGGAAGAGACCTCAAAGATCATGGAGTCCAACCTGTCGCCACAGACCTCATGACTAGACCATGGCACCAAGTGCCACATCCAATCCCCTCTTGAACACCTCCAGGGATGGGGACTCCACCACCTCCCTGGGCAGCACATTCTAGTGACGAACAACTCGCTCAGTGAAGAACTTTCTTCTCACCTTCAACCTAAACCTCCCCTGGCACAGCTTGAGACTGTGGCCTCTTGTTCTGGTGCTGCTTGCCTGGGAGAAGAGACCAATCCCCACCTGGCTACAGCCTCCCTTCAGGTAGCTGTAGAGAGCAAGAAGGTCTCCCCTGAGCCTCCTCTTCTCCAGGCTAAGCAACCCCAGCTCCCTCAGCCTCTCCTCACAGGGCTGTGCTCCAGACCCCTCCCCAGCTTTGTTGCCCTTCTCTGGACACGTTCAAGTGTCTCAATGTCCTTCTTAAAATGAGGAGCCCAGAACTGAACACAGGACTCAAGGTGTAGCCTAACCAGTGCTGAGCACAGGGCAGAATGACTTCCCTGCTCCTTCTGGCCACACTCCTCCTGATGCAGGCCAGGATGCCATTGGCCTTCTTAGCCACCTGGGCACACTGCTGGCTCATGTTAAGTCTACTGTCAACCACTACCCCCAGGTCCCTCTCTGCCTGGCTGCTCTCCAGCCACTCTGTCCTCAGCTTGCATGGGGTTGTTGTGGCCAATGTTCAGGGCCTGGCACTTAGACATTGGAGGAGCAGTGTAAATTACAAAAGCTGGTCTTTCACTGAGTATATTTTTACACAGAGCAATAGAGGAGGGGATCTGGCATCGAGCTCTTTGTGGTCCCAGCCATCTACTGCAGTAGCGTGACAGCTCAGTCTGAAGGCAACATGATGTCTCAAGGTTGAACTCCAGGGAAGTTCATTAGGATGGGTCCAATTTGATCTTTTTTTTTTCACAACAAAGCCCATCTGTCACAGTTTAGATCTAGCACCTAGCCTAGACAGCAATTGTAAATGATGGAGAGGATCCAGCAGAGGGCCATGAAAATCCTCAGGGGGTTGGAGCAGCCCTGCTACGAGGACAGGCTGAGGGAGCTGGGGGTGTTCAGCCTGGAGAAGAGGAGGCTCCAGGGAGACCTAATAGCAGCCTTCTAGGATCTGAAGGGTGCTACAGGAAGGATGGAGAGAGACTGTTTGCAGGGACAGGAGAAGGGGCAATGGCTTCAAACTAGAGCAGAGCAGATTTAGATTGGATGTGAGGAAAAAGTTCTTTACCATGAGAGTGGTTGAACAGTGGAACAGATTGCACAGGGAGGTGGTTGAGGCTCCTTCCCTGGAGATATTCAAGGTGAGGCTCAGTGAGGCCCTGGGCATCCTGATCTCGTTGGGGGTGTCCCTGCTGACTGCAGGGAGGTTGGACTGAGCTTTGGAGGTCCCTTCAAGCCTGGACCATTCTATAATTCTATGACTAGAACAGAATAGAATAGAATAGAATAGAATAGAATAGAATAGAATAGAATAGAATAGAATAGAATAGAATAGAATAGAATAGAATAGAATAGAATAGAATGGAATGGAATGGAATGGAATGGAATGGAATAGAATAGAATAGAATAGACCAGATGAGGTTGGAAGAGACTTTCAAGATCATTGAGTCCAACCTATCACCCAACACCACCTAATCAACTAAACCATGGCACCTCTCTCTCCTCCCAAACACCTCCAGTGATGGTGACTCCACCACCTCCCTGGGCAGCCCATTCCAATGGGCAATCTCTCTCTCTGTGAAGAATTTCTTCCCAATTCTCAATAGGAATTTTCCACAGCCTTTAGGTAGAAGACAAATAATGTTAGGGATTGGACAGAGAATGATAATAACAGAAAGGTTAGTATCATTCCATTGGCCTATTGAAAATCTTGTCTGTTTGCAGCACAGCTTGGTTTTGCTCTTCTCTTCTTTGCTCTGGCTGCTGCTGGCTGATGCTTTGGCTTTGCTTGGCTTCACTGACCTTTGCTGAGATTCTTGTTATGGCCAAGGATCACAGTATCACAGTACATTTGAGGTTGGAAGGGACCTCCAGAGATCATCCACTCCAACCCCCTGGCAAAGCAGCATCACCCAGGGGAGTCTGCACAGCAATGCATCCAGCTGGGGTTGGAAAGTCTTCCAGAGAAGGAGACTCCACAACCTCTCTGGGCAGCCTGCTCCAGGGCTCTGTCACCCTCACTGCAAAGAAGTTTCTCCCCATGTTGAGCTGAAACCTTCTCTGGTCAAGTTTGTCTCCATTGCTCCATGGCTTCTTGCTGTGCAGCACCCAAAAGAGCTTGGCCCCCTCCCCTTGACCCCCAGCCCTCAGCTCTTGAGAGACATTGATCAGATCCCCTCTCAGCCTTCTCTTCTCCAGACTCAACAGCCCCAGGGCTCTCAGTCTCTCTTCCCAGGGGAGATGCTCAAGTGCCCTAAGCATCTTCATGACTTTCCATAGCAGAGGGGCAGAGATGGTTTGGGAAGTTGAAGGACCCAGAGACACCTGAGGGTCTGTCAGCACTGACACAGCAGTTGCAGAGATGAACCCATCATGCAGCAAGAGGAATGATTTTCTGTGGTAGGTGACAATTAGCTAGTATGCACAAATTTGGGGTGGTGGAGACCCCTAAGCATCCTCCAGGCTCTCCCTTGGACTCTCTCCAGCAGCTCTCTGCCTCTCTTCAACTGGGGAGCCCCAAACTGGACACAGGATTGCAGCTGTGCTCTCAACAGGGCAGAGCAGAGGGGGAGCAGAACCTCCCTAGCCCTGCTGGCCACACTTTTCTTGCTGCACCCCAGGCTCTCATTGGCTCTCTTGGCCACCAGGGCACATTGCTGTCCCATGCAGAACTTGCTGCCCACCAGCACTCCAAGGTCTTTCTCCACGGTGCTGCTCTCCATCAGGGCCTCCCATACAGCTGAGTTTTGCATTTCAGCTTTCAGTATGTTTTGTTAAAAGGGGGAGCTTGAACTGAATGAAGTGAAAGGACAATTTGAAACACCCAGAAAGAGCTTTATGATGCATTACAATATTGTAGAGCCTTTATAGCTGAGGAACTGTGCATTCATTTGTTTCCAAAGAGATGATGGCAGGATGGAGCTATATAACATAGAAATACTTCCATTTATTTTATTTGCCCAGGGAGGTGGTGGAAGCCTCCTGCCTGGAGGTGTTTGCAGCCAGGCTGGATGTGGCTGTGAGCAACCTGCTGTAGTGTGAGGTGTCCCTGCCCATGGCAGTGGGGGTTGGAACTGGCTGATCCTTGAGGTCCCTTCCAACCCTGACAATTCTGTGGTTCTTTTTCACCCTGGAAATGTTTTATTGCAGAAGGCCCTCAGACAATAGCAGAAATTGGCAACTGCTGAGAGTGAGCTAAGACCCATGCCATGAAATGCCTGTTCCTGCTACTGTTTATATCCAGTGCTGCATTAATGGAAGTGCTGAGGAGCATGAAGGAGGGGTTTGAAATTTAATAAAGATAGAAGTAGGTTTTTAAAGTCCTGGGGAAATGGTTGGAAGCATTTGTTATTACTTTCTCACCCAGCAAGCAAGGAACTTGTTTTCAACTCCTGGTGTGGTTTTTACATTAGTGTCTCTTGAGAAAGCAACCTTTTGAAAGCAGCCTTGAAAAGGTAGCTCTGGTTGTCATATCCCAAGGTAAATCAGAGATTTGCTGGCTGCACCAGCTCAGAGAGCAAGCTCTATTTGTTTGTGCAGCAAGAAGCTCCAGGCCTTACATTATGTAGAGAATTGTGGAGGCCAGTCACAAGTGGAGGCTCTCAGGGGTAAGTACTGGGGCCAGCCTTGTTTAACATCTTAGTTAGTGACAGGGACAGTGGCATAGATAGATAGATGGATAGATAGATAGAGAGATAGATAGATAGATAGAGAGAGAGATAGAGAGATAGTTGGATAGATAGATGATAGATAGATAGATGGACAGATAGATAGATAGATAGAAGGATGGATAGAAGAATGGATAGAGGGACAGATGGATAGATGGATAGATGGATGGATGGATGGATAGATGGATGGATAGATAGCTAGATGGATGGATGGATAGATAGATAGATGGAGAGATGGATGGATAGAAGGATGGAGAGAAGGATGGATAGAGGGACAGATGGATAGATAGATAGATGGATGGATAGATAGATGGAGAGATGGATGGATGGATAGATGGATAGATGGGTGGATAGAGGGATGGATGGATAGATAGCTAGATGGATGGATGGCTAGATAGATAGACAGACAGATAGATAGAGATGGATACTGATAGGCAGATATTGATAGACATTGAGCAGATCCCCTCTCAGCCTTCTTTTCTCCAGACTAAACAGCCCCAGGGCTCTCAGACTCTCTTCCCAGGGGAGATGCTCAAGTGCCCTAAGCATCCTCCTGGCTCTCCATTGGATTGTCTCCAGCAGGTCTCTGTCTCTCTTCAACTGGGGATCCCCAAACTGGACGCAGGATTGCAGCTGTGCTCTCAGCAGGGCAGAGCAGAGGGGAAGCAGAACCTCCCCAGCCCTGCTGGCCACGCTTTTCTTTCTGCACCCCAGGATGCCATTGGCTCTCATGGCCACAAGGGCACATTGCTGTTCCAATTCTGAATGTAATTTTGATGTCCTATCACCTACCTGTCACTGGCATTCCACTGAAACCAATGTGTGACCTAAAGTCACATTTCCACGTGTATTGGAGCTTGTAGGGACAGCGTGATTTGCTCTGACAAGCATGCTGATGCCTTTTCCATTAGGCAAGGTGGGACACTGACCTTCTCAAAAGCATGGGAAAATAAGCTCAGAAGAGAATACATTAACCCTCCTCAAACCCAGAAGCAGTTCAGCTGTACCTTACAGAATAATTCTTCTCTGAAGCCTTTATGAAAGAGCAGCTGGCACAGGACGCTGTGTCTTTGGGCATTGAAGGGGAGATGTAACACATGGCAGGAGAGACCACCAGAGCTCGCTGGAGAGCTGGCAGCCCCTCAGGTAGGTAGCATAAAGCTGCTGCTGAGGTGAGTTACTGCAAAATGTCCCCTGGCAAGTGTTGGACTAATGTGGTAGGTAGTTCAAAGGCTGTTTTCAAGGGATCAGATCTGGATGTGGCTCTGAGCACTGTGATGCAATGTGAGGTGTCCCTGCCCATGGCAGGGGGGTTGGAACTGGCTGAGCCTTGAGGTCCCTTCCAAGCCTAACAATTCTGTGATTATCTTAAGTCAATACATTACACTAAAGATTGTTCTGCAAGTCTCAGAGCACACCACAGACCAGCAAAAGGCAACTTTCCTGCTCTCTGGATGGAGAGAAGCTATTTGTGTCTACTTTCATTCCAAGTGAAAACCATGGGTATGTCTCCTACAAAGACAGGATGGGGGAGTTGGGGGTGTTCAGCCTGGAGAAGAAAAGGCTCCAGGGAGGCCTTATAGTAGCCTTCCATTATCCCACAATCACAGAATGTTAGGAGTTGGAAGGGACCTCAAAAGCTCATCCAGTCCAAGCCCCCTGCCAGAGCAGGAACACCTAGAGCAGGTCACACAGGAACACAGCCAGGTGGGTCTTGAATATCTCCAGAGAAGGAGACTCCACAACCCCCCTGGGCAGCCTCTTCCAGGCTTCTGCCACCTTCACATTGGAAAATTTTCCCTCATGTTTCCATGGAACTTCCTATGCCTAAACTTCCACCCAATGTGGGCATTGGGCATCACCAAGCAGAGCCTGGCTCCATCCCCACCCTGCACATCTTTAGCACCAGCAAGGAGCTCACCTCTCAGGCTCCTCCTCTCCAAGCTCCAGAGCCCTCAGCTCCCTCAGTCTCTCCTAATAAGGAAGATGTTCCACTCCCTTCATCATCTTTGTGGCTCTGTGCTGGACTCTCTCAAGCAGTTCCCTGAGGTCCTTCTTGACCCGAGGAGCCCAGAACTGGACACAATATTCCAGATGGAGGGCAGAAGGGAGCCTACAAGAAACCTGTGGAGGAACAATTTACAAGGGCTTGTGGCACTAAGACAAGGGGCAGTGGTATTAAATAGAGAAAGGTAGGTTTAGATGGGACACTAGAAAGAAATTGTTTACTGTGAGGGTGGTAGAACACTGCAACTATTTGCCCAGGAGGCATTCAAGGCCAGGCTTGATGAGACTCTGAGCAACCTGATCTAGTTGGGGATGTGCCTGCATACTGCAGGGGGGTTGGACTGAATGACCTTTAAAGATCACTTCCAACACAACATATTTTATGCTTCTATAATTCTGTGATACCTTGATACAGTTCCATGAGGGAATAATCACAGAATCAACAAGGCTGGAAAAGACCTCAGAGATCAAGTCCAACCTATTACCTAATACCTAACACCTCCTGACAACTAAACCATGGCTCCAAGTGCCACATCCAAGCCTTTTGTGAACACCTCCAGTGATGGTGATGCCACCACCTCCCTGGGCAGCACATTCCAATGGCCAATCTCCCTTGCTGGGAAGAATTTCTTCCTCACCTCCAGCCTGAACCTCCCCTGGCACAGCTTGAGACTGTGTGCTCTTGTTCTGGTGCTGATTGCCTGGTAGAAGAGACCAACCCCCACCTGGCTACAACCTCCCTTCAGGGAGTTGGAGAGAGCAAGAAGGTCTCCCCTGAGCCTCCTCTTCTCCAGGCTAAGCAACCCCAGCTCCCTCAGCCTCTCCTCACAGGGCTGTGCCCCAGACCCCTCCCCAGCTTTGTTGCCCTTCTCTGGACACCTTCCAGCAACTCAACATCTTTCCTAAACTGAGGGGGCCAGAACTGGACACAGGACTCCAGGTGTGGCCTAAGCAGTGCTGAGCACAGTGCAGAATGACTTCCCTGCTCCTGCTGGCCACACTGTTCCTGATGCAGGCTGGGGGAATGTTGGCTAAAAATGGAGAGAGAAGCAATTTTTTCCCCTCAGAAATAAGGCACAGCTGGTAAAAAAAGAAAAAAAAAAAAAAAAAGGTGTGGGAAAAAAAAAGAAAAATGAAAAAAAAACAGAAAAAAAAATTAGAAAAAAGGAAAAAAAGGAAAAAAGGAAAACAAGAAAAAGAAAAAAAGAACAATGAAAAAAGAAGAAAAATAAAAAAGGGAAACAAAAAAAGAAACATAAAAATGAAGAAAAATTTTAAAATGAAAACTAGAAAAAAAAAGAAAAAAAGAAAAATGGAAAAAGAAGAAAAATTGAAAAAGGAAAACCAGAGAAAAGAAAAAAAGAAAAAAGAAAAAATGGAAAAAGAAGAAAATTTTTTAAATGGAAAACAAGAAAAAGGGCAAAAAAAAAGAAAAAATGAAAAAAGAAGAAAAATTTTTAAAAGGAAAATAAGAAAAAGAGCAAAAAAAAAAAGAAAAAATGAAAAAAAGAAGAAAAATAAAAAAGAAAAGCAAGAAAAAAGAAAAAATGGAATAAAGGAGAAAAATAAAATAAAAACGAGAAAAAAGCAAAAAAAAAAAGAAGAAAAATTTTAAAAAGAAAAATAAAAAAAGGAAAACAAGAAAAAAAGGAGAAAAATAAAAAAAGGAAAACAAGAAAAAAGCAAAAAGAAAAGAAAAAAGAAAAAATGAAAAAAGAATAAAAAAATTTAAAAATGAAAACAAAAAAAGAAGCAAAAAAAAAGAAAAAATAAAAAAGAAGAAAAAATTAAAAAAAGAAGAAAAAAAAAAAAAAAAAAAAAAAAAAAAACAAAACAGAAGGAATAAAAAAGGGGGAAAAAAGGAAAAAAAAAAAAGCAGCTTCTTCCCTTAGAAATTTGCAGTTGTGTAGGATATGACTGAGAAAATCTTGCAATGACCAAGAAGAAGAGAAGGACTAGCAGGAGGCAAGGGCTAATAAAGCCACACAGGCACTCAGGAGGGAAGGCTGTGCCTGGTGCTGGGCAGTCTGTGAGGATTCTTTGGCTGACAAGTGGCATTGTGGAGCACACATCAACAAGCAGTGCTGGCAGCTGCCTTGCACTAAGAAGCTGAATGAAGCTCAGCCTGCTTGATATATTTCTTATCAGCGAGTTGGACTATAATCCAGTGCTGCCTTTTTATGTGTCCTTTGTTATCACCAGCTCAGAGCTGCTGTGGTCATCTGCTTGGTCACTCACCTGAAGCTATCCCTCCTGGGATAAAGCACCTGCCTGGCACAGAAGAAAGAAGTCGTTTTGCTCCTACTTTAATGTCAAGCACAAGCAGCAAAACCTTCCTCAACAAGCTCACTAGGAACTTGCCTGCCCACCAGGGAGTGCCCCCTGGGATTTAATCTACAATAAATGAAATAAATATAGCATAGGGATAGGATAGGATAGGATAGGATAGGATAGGATAGGATAGGATAGGATAGGGTAGGGTAGGATACGATAGGATAGGATATGGTAGGATAGGATAGGATAGGAGAGGATAGGATAGGATAGGATTGGGTAGGAGAGGATAGGATAGGATAGGACAGGGTAGGAGAGGATAGGATAGGGTAGGAGAGGATAGGATAGGAGAGGATAGGAGAGGATAGAATTCATTCAGTTTAGGAAGGAGGTTGACCTGCTGGAGCGTGTCCAGAGAAGGGCAACAAAGTTGGTGAGGGGTTTGGAACACAGCCCTGTGAGGAGAGGCTGAGGGAGCTGGGGTTGCTTAGCCTGGAGAAGAGGAGGCTCATGGGTGACCTTGTTCTCTACAACTACCTGAAGGGAGGTTGTAGCCAGGTGGGGGTTGGTCTCTTCTACCAGGCACCCAGCATCAGAACAAGAGCACACAGTCTCAAACTGCACCAGGGGAGGTTTAGGCTGGATGTTAGGAGGAAATTCTAGACAGAGAGAGTGATTGCCCATTGGAATGTGCTGCCCAGGGAGGTGCTGGAGTCACCATCACTGGAGGTGTTTGGGAAGAGACTTGATGGGGTGCTTGGTTGCATGGTTTAGTTGATTAGGTGGTGTTGGATGATAGGTTGGACACGATGATCTTGAAGGTCTTTTCCAACCTGGTCTGGTCTATTTTATTCTATTCTATTCTATTCTAATGCAATGAAGTTCAGACTTCTGTGTTTCATATTTTAAAGCAGAAAGTGATGAGGCTTCCACCGCCTCCCTGGGCAACCTGTACCAGTGTCTTACCACCCTCATGGGGAAGACCTTCTTCCTAACATCTGATCTAAATCTCTCCTTCTCTAGCTTAGACCCTTTCCTCATAGTTGTAGGAGAGTGGGTAGGGAGGAGGCACACAATCATAGAATAGTCAGGGTTGGAAGGACCTTCAAGGATCATCCAGTTCCAACCCTCCTGCCATGGGCAGGGACACCTCACACTACAGCAGGTTGCTCACAGCCACCTCCAGCCTGGCTGCAAACACCTCCAGGCATGAGGCTGCCACCACCTCCCTGGGCAACCTGTGCCAGGCTCTCACCACCCTCATGGGGACCACATTCTTCCTCACATCCAATCTCAACCTACCCACTTCTAGTTTTGCTCCATCCCCCCCACTCCTATCACTCCCTGACACCCTCAAAAGTCCCTCCCCAGCTTTCTTGGAGCCCCCTTCAGATCCTGGAAGGCCACAAGAAGGTCTTCTCAGAGCCTTCTCCTCTCCAGACTGAACAGCTCCAACTCCTTCAGTCTGTCTCCATAGGAGAGGAGCTCCAGCCCTTTGATCTAAGAGAGGTTCCTGGAATCCAGGTGTCTGCATTATCTCCAAGTGTTTATACACAGTTCTAGCCTTAAGCACACTGCTGCCACTGGAGACTGAAAAATGAAGGCGTGCTGTTCACAGAACAAAGCTTAGATGTTTCAGGAGGGAGTTTCACAGGCTTCAGTGATGGCTCAGGCATTGGAACAGGCTGCCCAGGGAGGTGATGGAGTCACAGCCTCTGAAGGCATTAAAAAAGATGTAGACATGGCACTTTGGGACATGGTTTAATGGCCATGGTGGTGTTGTGTTGATGGTTGGACTAGACCTCAGACCTCATTGCTGTCTACAGCTACCTGAAAGTAGGTCGTGGAGACGTTGGTGCTGGTCTCTTCTCACAGGTAATTAGTGACAGAGCAAGAGGGAATGGCCTCAAGCTGCCCCTGGATAGGCTTAGACTGGACATTAGGAAACATTTTCTGATGGCAAGAGTGGTCAGGCCTTGGAATGTGCTGCCCAGGGAGGTGGTGCAGTCCCCAAGCCTGGCTGTGTTTCCACATGGTTTGGCTGTGGTGCTTGGGGCTCTGATTTAGGGATGACCCTTGTAGAGTAGGGTTGCGGGTTGGACTTGTTGGTCCTGAGGGTCTTTCCCAACCTGAGTGTTGCTGTGATTCTGTGATTCTGTGTAGTCAGTGGTACAATGTGTGCCGTGAGGAACAGGAATGCTGATGCTGCCTATCCATGCTGCATCAGGAAAAGTGTGGCCAGCAGGGCTGGGGAGGTTCTGCTCCCCCTCTGCTCTGCCCTGCTGAGAGCACAGCTGCAATCCTGGGTCCAGTTTGGGGCTCCCCAGCTCAAGAGAGGCAGACACCTGCTGGAGAGAGTCCAAGGGAGAGCCAGGAGGATGCTTAGGGGACTTGAGCACTTTGCCTGTGAAGAGACTGAGAGCCCTGGGGCTGTTTAGTCTGGAGAAGAGAAGGCTGAGAGGGATCTGATCAACGTCTATCAATAGCTGAGGGCTGGGGGTGAAGGGGAGGGGGCCAAGCTCTTTTGGGTGCTGCACAGCAAGATGCCAAGGAGCAATGGAGACAAACTTGAGCAGAGAAGGTTTCAGCTCAAGATGAGGAGAAACTTCTTTGCAGTGAGGGTGACAAAGTCCTGGAGCAGGCTGCCCAGAGAGGTTGTGGAGTCTGCTTCTCTGGAGCCTTTCCAACCCCACCTGGATGCACTCCTGTGCAGACTCCCCTGGGTGATGCTGCTCTGGCAGAGGGCTTGGACTGGGTGATCTCAGGAGGTCCCTTCCAACCTCTGTGGTACTGTGGCAGGTTGTTTTAGTTAGAAGCACAAAATATTGATGAATTTATTTCAGCAGCTCAATTATTTTCCATGGGTGTTAATTTGTGAGCTTTTAATGGCTCAGCAAATGGAAATCTGTAACACCTGGCTGAGGTACATTTAATATGATGTAGTGGATGAGCTCCAGAATAAATCCAATATAATTACCAAACACTGAATAAAGTTGTGAAAATGATTGATTGGAGCAACTGGGAGCTGTGTGGTAGATCTTCTGTCGGGTATAATTGATTCCATTCTTAATGGATTAAATTATTTCTGTGGAACAAACCAGGATACAGAACAGGCTTGGCAGCTGCTCCCAAAGAGTGGCTGTCCATGGGTCCATGGCCAAGTGGAGGGCAGTGCCAAGTGGAGTCCCTCAGGGATCAGTGCTGGGACCAGTCCTGTTCAACATCTTTGTCGGTACCATGGACAGAGGCACTGAGTGCACCCTCAGCACGTTCACCAATGACACCAAGCTGTGTGCTGAGGCTGACAGCTGGAGGGAAGGGATCCATCCTGAGGGACCTTGACAGGCTGCAGAGCTGGGCCCATGACAACCTCATGAGGTTCAACAAGAGCAAGTGCAAGGTGCTGCAGCTGGGTCAGGGCAATCCTAAGCACTGATAGAGGCTGGGCAGGGACTAGCTTGAGAGCAGCCCTGAAGAAAAGGACCTGGGGGTGCTGGGGGAGTAATTGGCCATTGGAATGTGCTGCCCAGGGAGGTGGTGGAGTCCCCACCCCTGGAGGTGTTCAAGAAAGGCTTAGATGTGGCACTTGGAGCCATGGTTTAGTTGTCAGGAGGTGTTAGGTGTTAGGCAATAGGTTGGACTTGATGATCTCTGAGGTCTTTTCCAACCTGAATGGTTCATTGATTCTGTGAAGGGATGTGGCTACTTGTGGAGGCAGTGTGTCACCAAATGTTTTCTTACCCCTTCCAGGACCCCAGCAGATCTCAGGCTCCTGCCCCTACTTGGCACCACTCCACAAACACTAGCACCTTGCCCTAGGGACCTGGAAAAACCTACAGGACAGAGTGAAGCATCTACATCATCCTTTAGTAGGAAAGGAGTCTTTAATGGTTGTCTGTTCCAAATCCTCTGCCAAGGGCAGGGATATCCTCCACTAGATCAGGTAGCTCAGACCTCCATCCACCCTGGCCCTGAACAGTTCCAGTGCTTTGGCATCCACAACTCCTTTGGGCAACCTCTTCCAGTGTCTCAGCAACTCCACAGTAAAATATGCTTCCTGATATCTAATCACAATCTAACCCCCTTGAGCTTAAAACCACTGCCCCTTGTTCTGTCCCTCCAGGCTTTAGGAAAAGCCTCTCTGTCTCCCTTACAAGCCCTGTTTATATATTGGAAAGGCCAGGAGTGATCTTAAATGCCTCTGACATTAGCAGAACAGGAACAGAATTGGTCTTTCATATTTAGGTACCCAGACAAGGATTTACCTGCCTCATGGAGATGTTTGTCACACAGACATCTCCACCCCACTCATGGCTAATGAGGAAAAATAGGTCCTTCTAGAGAGCAATCGACTTCAGAGGCTGAAATATTTGTATAAATTAGGGAAACTGAAGCATGGCCTCTGGGTGTCCTTTGCTTTCCAGCAGTGTGGGGGCTGAATGGCTCCAAGTGAAGGTACATGGCATCAGTGGCACAGTGGCCAGTGGTGTTCTCCAGGGATCAGTACTGGGCCCAGTTTTGTTCAATATCTTTATCAACCACCTGGCTGAGGGGATTGAGAGGACCCTCAGCAAGTTCCTGATGATACAACACTGGGGGGTGGCTGACACCTGCCAGGCTCTGCTGGCATCCAACCAGAGCTGCACAGGCTGGGAGCTGGCTGCAGGCAAACCTCATGGAGTTCAGGGTCCTGCATCTGGGGAGGAATAACAGCAGGCACCAGGACAGGTTAGGAGCTGCCCTGCTGCAGAGCAGCTCCATGGAGAAAGACCTTGGAGTGTTGGTGGGCAGCAAGTTCTACATGGGACAGCAATGTGCCCTGGTGGCCAAGAGAGCCAATGGCATCCTGGGGTGCAGCAAGAAAAGTGTGGGAGCAGGGCTGGGGAGGTTCTGCTCCCCCTCTGCTCTGCCCTGCTGAGACCACAGCTGCAATCCTGTGTCCAATTTGGGGCTCCCCAGTGGAAGAGAGATAGAGACCTGCTGGAGAGAGTCCAATAGAGAGTCACAAGGATGCTTAGGGGACTTGAGCGTCTGCCCTGCGAAGAGAGACTTTGAGCCCTGGGGCTGTTTAGTCTGGAGAAGAGAAGGCTGAGAGGGATCTGGGGTCTTGGTGTCATCTGCAAACTTACTGATGATGGACTCAAGCCCCTCATCCAGATCATCAATAAAGATACTGAACAGGATGGGGCCCAGCACTGATCCCTGGGGGACACCACTGGTGCCTGGCCGCCAGCTGGCTGTGGCACCATTCACCACCACTCTCTGGGCTCGGCCCCCCAGCCAGTTCCTAACCCAGGGCAGAAAGAATGCAGACAACATCCTGGACATAAAGATAAGACTGGCTGAGTGACATTTCTCAGCTGCAATGATTCTTATGTTCTTGTGAAAATATAATACTTTACCCTCAAAAAAAAAACCCCAAACCAAAAGTAGAGGTGGGGAGAAATGAGACAGAGAGCTAAGAAATAGCCTCTGCTGTCTTTGAAGGGTATTATAGCTCATCAAATATAACCTTTGAGAGTAAAGGCACCTTTTATGCTCATCAAGGAAAAAAACTTACATGACATTTCCCAAATCTACTTAGCCAACTGTCCAGTCAGCTGCAGCAGCAAGTGCCCAAGAGTAGGGCAGAGCAGGGATGCCTGCTGTGCCCTGTCTCCCAGACTGTCACATTTTCAGCTCTCATCACTGCTGCTTCTTTGTCCTGTTTCTTATGTCCCTTTGGCAGAGCTGGGATAGAATCATTTTCTCTTGGCTCAGAAACAAAGGCAGTGCCTGTGTTGGTTTTGTGCTCCAGCAGCCATCTACAATCAAAGAATCAGAGAATGATTCAGGTTGGAAAAGACCTCAGAGATCATCAAGTCCAACCTATTATTTAATACCTAACACCTCCTGATGACTAAACCATAGCTCCAAATGCCACATCCAAACCTTCTGTGAAGATCTTTAGTGATGGTGACTCCACCATCTCCCTGGGCAGCACATTCCAATGGCCAATTACTCTTGCTGGGAAGATGCAGCATCCTCACCTTCAGCCTAAACCTCCCCTGGCACAGCTTGAGACTGTGTCCTCTTGTTCTGGTGCTGGTTGCCTGGGAGAATAGACCAACCCCCACCTGGCTACAGCCTCCCTTCAGGGAGAGAGAGCAATAAGGTCTCCCCTGAGCTCCTCTTCCCCAGGCTAAATGCCCTCATCTCCCTCAGCCTCTCCTCATAGGGCTGTGTTCCAGACCTCTCCCTAGACTCATTGCCCTTCAAAGGCATAATGATTAGTTTAATAGGTGCAAAAGTATCTGGAGACTTTTCCTCTAAAGAGTTAAGATCTTTGAGGACTGGGCTAGCAAGGTATTTCTGGAGAGTAGGGAGAAGGAAGAAGGGCAGGGGCTGCTCTGAATCTCTGTCCCCTCTACACAGACCCATTTCTTACCCTTTAGACCACTGCAGTGAAACACTTCCCTCCAATACAGAAGGGCAACGAAGCTGAGGAAGGGCCTGGAGATTAAATATGATAAAGAGAGACTGAAGGAGCTGGGGATGGGTAGTTTGGAAAGGAGGAGGCTGAGGGGAGACCTCATTGATGTCTACATGGCTGGACACGATGGTCTCAAAGGTCTCTTCCAACCTGGCTAATTCTGTTCTATTCTATTCTATTCTATTCTATTCTATTCTATTCTATTCTATTCTACTCTAGTCTAGTCTAGTCTAGTCTACTCTACTCTACTCTACTCTATTCTACTCTACTCTATTCTACTTTATTCTCTACCTTGCAAGCAAACTACCTGAAAGGAGGTTGTGGAGAGGCTGCTGCTGGTCTCTTCTCACAGGTAGTGACAGAACAAGAGGGAATGGCCTCAAGCTGCCACTGGGTAGGTTTAGAGTGGCCATTAGGAAACATTTGTTGATGGCAAGAGTGGTCAGGCCTTGGAATGTGCTGCCCAGGGAGGTGGTTGAGTCCCTAAGCCTGGCTGCGTTTCAAGGTGGTTCGGCTGTGGTGCTTGGGGCTCTGGTTTAGGGGTGACCCTCACAGAGTAAGGTTCTGGGGTTGGACTTGGTGCTCCTGAGGGTCTTTTCCAACCTGAATGTTTCTGGGATTCTGTGCAGAAATGAAACAAGAGAGTGTTCTGAGGAAATGTTCTCCATTCACTAAACCTAATACCCCACTCTCTTTTATTTCACTTTCTTTGTCACTGCTTAACCAGCACCAGGGGCTGACAGCTTGGCCAGGAGTTTGCTGTGGGGGGGACGGTGTCAAAGGCCTTGCTGAAGCTCTGGTAGACCACATCAGCTGCTCTTGACTGGCTCAGCTTCTGAATGTCTCATGCTCCTAGCTTTTAACCTTGTTTCAGCACCACCCTCAACTTCCTAGCATCTGTTCCTCAACATCAGGCTTGCTGCTCTGCCTGGGTGACAAATGTCTCCATTAGAACAGATTCATTTCATTTTCTCAGTCTCACTCCACATGGTTAAAAAAAAGGGCTTAGAGATTTAGGAACTAATAGAGCTAGGCAAATCCAGCAAGAAATGCCAGTGAGTGATTGCCTCAATATTTTTTAATGAACTCCCTTCATCTGTGTCCAGCCACAAGCCAGTGCATGGCTTTCACAGCTGGAGGAGCGAAAGAATCAGCAGTTTTCAAGTGAGGGTGGGGAGCCCTCACATCAAGATTCACTTCCCATAAAATACTTACACCAGAAATCAAATTTTAAGAGCTCTAAGAATTTAATAGGGAGCTGAAGCAGGGAAGAAGGAAAGGAAGCGTCGCTGCTGTATTTCAGTCTGCCACAAGTCACTACTCTCAATATAAAGGATAACTGCCTGAAATTCAGTATTACTTGCCCAGCTAACTGCCTCTTTTGGCCTTACAAAGGCTCCTATCACTCTCTCACTCTGTTTATTGCATTTACAGCCAGTCCCCTGCAAACTGCAGTCTCAGCCAGACCAGCAGGCCCAGAGCTGAGTGCTGCTGTGCCCTCTGTACGCCCTGCAGCGCGGTGGCTGCCATGGAGGTGAACTTCTCTGGGCACCTTTGAGCAACTCAACATCTCTCTGAAACTGAAGTGTCCAGTCCTGGGCCCCTCAGGTTAGGAAAGAAGTTGAGATGCTTGGACATGTCCAGAGAAGGGCAACAAAGCTGGGGAGGGGTCTGGAGCACAGCCCTGTGAGGAGAGGCTGAGGGAGCTGGGGTTGCTTAGCCTGGAGAAGAGGAGGCTCAGGGGAGACCTTATTGCTCTTTGAAGGGAGGTTGTAGCCAGATTGGTCTCTCCTCCCAGGCAAGCAGCACCAGAACAAGAGGACACAGTCTCAAGTTGTGCCAGGGGAGGTTAGGCTTGGCCTCAATTAAAAAAAAAACTAGAAATGGGTAGATTCAGATTGGATGTTAGGAAGAAGTTGTTCCCCATGAGGGTGGTGAGAGACTGACACAGGTTGCCCAGGGAGGTGGTGGAAGCCTCATCCTTAGAGGTTTTTCAGGGCAGGCTGGATGTGGCTGTGAGCAACCTGCTGTAGTGTGAGGTGTCCCTGCCCATGGCAGGGGGGTTGGAACTGGATGAGCCTTGAGGTCCCTTCCAACCCTGACAATTCTATGATTCTATGATTCAAAAACAATTTTGCAGTTCAGACTGGATGTGAGGAAGAAATTCTTCCCAGCAAGAGAGCTTGGCCATTGGAATGTGCTGCCCAGGGAGGTGGTGGAGTCACCATCTCTGGAGGTGTATAAAATGAGCCTGGCTGAGGCACTTGGTGCCATGGTTTATTTGATCAGATGGTGTTGGGTGATAGGTTGGACTTGATGATCTCTGAGGTCTTTTCCAACCTGGTTAATTCTGAATACTCTGCTTTATTCTGAAGCCTCTTGCAAGAGATGATTTGTGAACTTGCTGTGGACTGAGCCTGGTGGAAAGAATGGCAGTGGTGAATGAGTGCATCCCAAGCTCTGAGGAGTTAAGTTTGTCTCCCTTTCATTGCCTCAGCATTGCTTACCTTCCCAAAATGTTTCACACCATTGTCCCAGAGGATCACAAGCTCTGTGAATAGAATAGAATAGAATAGAATAGAATAGAATAGAATAGAATAGAATAGAATAGAATAGAATAGAATAGAATAGAATAGAATTAACCAGGTTGGAAAAGACCTTTGAGATCATCAAGTCCAACCTATCACCCAACACCATCTGATCAACTAAATCATGGCACCAAGTGCCTCAGCCAGGCTCTTCCTAAACCCCTCCAGGGATGGTGACTCCACCACCTCCCTGGGCAGCACATTCCAAAGGCCAATCTCTCTTGCTGTGAAGACTTTCTTCCTAACATCCAGCCTAAACCTCCCCTGGTGCAGCTTGAGACTGTGTCCTCTTGTTCTGGTGCTGGTTGCCTGGGAGAAAAGACCAACCCCCACAATGGAGCCCCCACAATGTCCTGTGCTGACCCTGGACCCCACAGGACTCACAGCCTCACGTTTGCCTTCACACTATTGTCTCAAGAGGAATCTCCTCCTATCTACAAGACCACAAACTTCATGCTGATGGTCAGCAGATGCTGAGACAAGTCATGTTGATAAAGCTGTGCAGGGTGAGTGCCCAGAGGCTGGAGCCAGGCTCTGGGCCCCTCAGTTTAGGAAGGAGGTTGACTTGCTGGAGCGTGTCCAGAAAAGGGCAACAAGGTTGGTGAGGGGCTTGGAGCACAGCCCTGTGAGGAGAGACTGAGGGAGCTGGGGTTGCTTAGCCTGGAGAAGAGGAGACTCAGGGGCGACCTTATTGCTCTCTACAACTACCTGAAGGGAGGTTGTAGTCAGGCAGAGGTTGGTCTCTTCTCCCAGGCAACTAGCACCAGAACAAGAGGACACAGTCACAGGCTGTGCCAGGGGAGGTTTAGGCTGGAGGTTAGGAGGAAGTTCTACACAGAGAGAGTGATTGCCCACTGGAATGGGCTGCCTGAGGAGGTGGTGGGGTCGCCGTTGCTGGGGGTGTTCAGGGCGAGGCTTGACAGGATGCTTGGTTGTATGGTTTAGTTGATTGGGTGGTGTCGGATGATAGGTTGGACATGATGATCTCGAAGGTCTCTTCCAACCTGGTGAATTCTATTCTATTCTATTCTATTCTATTCTATTCTGCTGGGTGATGCCCAATGCCAGCACAAGGGGCAGTGCTGGAAGCTGAGGCAGAGGAAGTGCCATGGAAACAGGAGGGAAAAAAATTTCCCTGTGAGGGTGAGAGAACACTGGAAGAGGCTGCCCAGGGGGGTTGTGGAGTCTCCCTCTCTGGAGATATTCCCAACCCACCTGGATGTGTTGCTGTGTGATCTGCTCTAGGTGCTCCTGCTCTGGCAGGGGGGTTGGACTGGGTGAGCTTTTGAGGTCCCTTCCAGCCCCTGGCATTCTGTGCTTCAGTGAGCACTGCAGTCATCTGAAATGCAAGGGCACCACGTTTAAAGGTTTCATAAGGAGTTGATTATCTGTGAGTGGGCTGTGGGCTATTTTCAATTAATCTATCCATTTTATTCAGGCCTGCATGCTAATAATAATGGATCAAGAGGGTGGCATGGATTCCTCTTGCTTCAAGTGCTTCTGTAGTGCACTGGTAATTTCCTCTCCTCTTGAGCAGTTCTTTCACTCCCAGCCTGTCCTGAGCTATCAGTACAATCAGGGTGTCTGAGGACTTGAGTTCCCCCACTTGCTGGAGTGTGTGCAGAGGAGGTTAATGAAGCTGGGGAAGGGCCTGGAGAAGAAATCTGATGAAGAGCAACTGAAGGAGCTGGGGATGGTTAGTGTGAAACAGAGGAGGCTGAGGGGAGACCTCATTGCTGTCTACAACTACCTGAAAAGAGGTTGTGGAGAGGCTGCTGCTGGTCTCTTCTCACAGGGAATTAGTGACAGAACAAGAGGGAATGGCCTCAAGCTGCCTCTGAGTAGGTTTAAACTGGACATTAGGGAACATTTTTCCATGGCAAGAGTGGTCAGGGATTGAAATGTTCTGCCCAGGGAGGTGGTTGAGTCCCTAAGCCTGGCTGTGTTTGAAGGGGGTTTGGCTGTGGTGCTTGGGGCTCTGGTTTAGGGGTGACCCTCACAGAGTAGGGTTCTGGGCTGGACTTGGTGCTCCTGAGGGTCTTTTCCATCCTGAATGTTTCTGGGATTCTGTGCAGAAATGAAACAAGAGAGTGTTCTGAGGAAATGTTCTCCATTCAATCAATCTAATGCCCCACTCTCTTTTATTTCACTTTCTTTCTTTGTCACTGCTTAACCAGCACAAGAACTCCAGAACTCTTGTGGGGTTTTTTTTACAGGAGTAGCCCCTGGAAAGTATTTCTGTTAAAGGATTTTGACTTAGAGCTGAAATGAGAATAACTGGAGGAAATGTGTTAAAAACATGATGAAACCTCTGGATGGCTAGTCAGAAACAGAATAAATGAAGGTGGCATTTTTATGCTGGGCATTAGAGTCATACAATCATAGAATCAACCAGGTTGGAAAAGACCTCAGAGATCATCAAGTCCAATCTATTACCTACTACCTAACACCTCCTGATAACTAAACCATGGCTCCAAGTGCCACATCCAAGCCTTTCTTGAACACCTCCAGGGATGGTGACTCCACCACCTCCCTGGGCAGCACATCCCAATGGCCAATCAGTCTTGCTGGGAAGAATTTTCTCCCTAGCTCCAGCCTAAACTTCCCCTGGCACAGCTTGAGACTGTGTCCTCTTGTTCTGGTGCTGGGTGCCTGGGAGAAGAGACCAACCCCCACCAGCCTACAACCTCCCTTCATTTGTTTGCCTGGACACATCCTTTATCTCTTCTTTTTAAACTAGAGATTAATTGTAGCATTGCTCAGACTTCACTTGGACAGTGTCAGGTTTTGGCATCTTAAACAAATAACATCTGGAGGTTTGGATTTACATTTGATACACTACCCTGTCAAGGAGAAAAGAGCTGTGGAGCTACTCATGAAAAACTATTGGCAAAGGCAATGAGGGCTGAGTTCTTTTCCCTTCTGATATTGATCAAGGTTGCCAATAAATAGATGCCTTGTTTCATTGCTCTTACAGTTTGAGAGTCTCCTTGGCTCCTCAGATTTTCCTCAGTCTCTCTAGAGCCACAGAGGATCTTTCTGCTTTGGAGAAGAAAAACCCTTTCAGTGTTGGGCTGCAAGCAGCTTATCACAGAATCACAGAAGCACTCAGGTTGGAAAAGACCCTCAGGAGCACCAAGTCCAACACAGAACCCTACTCTACAAGGGTCACCCCTAAACCAGAGCCCCAAGCACCACATCCAAACCACCTGGAAACACAGCCAGGCTTGGGGACTCCACCACCTCCCTGGGCAGCACATTCCAATCCCTGACCACTCTTGCCATCAAAAAATGTTTCCTAATGTCCAGTCTAAACTTCCCCAGTGGCAGCTTGAGGCCATTCCCTCTGCTTCTGTCACTAATTCCCTGTGAGAAGAGACCAGCAGCAGCCTCTCCACAACCTCCTTTCAGGGAGCTGTAGACAGCAATGAGGTCTCCCCTCAGCCTCCTCTCTTTCACACTAACCATCCCCAGCTCCTTCAGTCTCTCTTTATCAGATTTATTCTCCAGGTCCTTCACAGCTTCCTTGCCCTCAGGATAGACCCTCAGGATCACCAAGTCCAACCCACAACCCTACTCTACAAGGGTCACCCCTAAACCATAGCCCCAAGCACCACATCCAAACCACCTTCAAACACAGCCAAGCTTGGGGACTCCACCACCTCCCTGGGCAGCACATTCCAAGGCCTGACCAAAAGAAGAGCAAATGAAGCACTGAAGTGGTGGTAGTGAGCAGCCCTCCTCTTCCTCTGTGATTCTTACATTGTCCTTCCAGGCATCCAAGCAGCAGATAAGCATCTCTATGATTCATCTCTCGTGCTGGGCTTAGATTGCACCAAAATCCCCTCTGAATGAGGGCTGTGATGTTCCTTCTGGCAGCAGAAGGGAATTAGTCCCTCTCCTCTTTTCCAAACTACCCATCCCCAGCTCCTTCAGTCTCTCTTCTCCAGATTTATCCTCCAGACCCTTCTTCAGCTTCATCGCCCATTGCAAGAAGGTCTCCCCTGAGCCTCCTCTTCTCCAGGCTAAGCAACCCCAGCTCCCTCAGCCTCTCCTCACAGGGCTGTGCTCCAAACCCCTTCCCAGATTTGTTCCCCTTTATTGCCCTTTGTTCTATTGTTTGTGAGTCTGTAAGTAGTTCATGCCCAGAAGAGTAGCTTTAAGAGGTGATTCCTAAGCTGAGGTTTTACAGGATGAAGCATCCTGCCCTGGTGAGGCCACACCTGGAATATTGTGTCCAGTTCTGGGCTCCCCAGTTCGAGAGGGACAGGGACCTGCTGGAGAGGGTCCAAGGTGGGGCTACAAGGATGCTGGAGGGACTGCAGCACTGCCTGGGGAGGAAAGGCTGAGAGCCCTGGGGCTCTTTAGTCTGGAGAAGAGAAGACTGAGAGATCTCATCAATATCTACTAATATCTGAGGGCTGGTGGTCAAGAGGGAGGGGACAGGCTCTGCTCAGTTGCACCCTGGGATAGGACAAGAGGCAATGGATAGAAACTCCAGCACAGGAGGTTCTACCTCAACCTGAGGAGGAACTTCTGTACTGTGAGGCTCCCAGAGCCCTGGAGCAGGCTGCCCAGAGAGGTTGTGGAGTCTCCTTCTCTGGAGCCTTTCCAGCCCTGTCTGGCTGTGTTCCTGTGTGACCTGTGCTGGATTCTCTGCTCCTGCTCTGGCAGGGGGGTTGGACTCAATGATCTCTGGAGGTCCCTTCCGACCCCTAACATCCTGGGATGCTGTAATGTGGTCACACCTCAAGCTGCAGCCCTTTGTTTACACCTGCTCTTCTCTGCTGAGCTGATGCTGCAGCAGGAGATAAATTTACCAGTCCCACAGGAAAGGTAGAATTGCCTCCAAAAATCATCATCTGTTCCTAATTTCCTCATCAATTAAAGAACAGCTCACAGGCTCAGAAGGGAACAATAGACTCCCTCTGAGGCAGTAACTTTAGGCCGTGCTGCACTCATTCAACAACTTCCTTTGCTATCCTGGGGTGCATTTTATCTTGCCACGAGCTGGAAGGCTTAATTATGATCTTGTGCCTTCCATTGTCTGAAGCAAGTGACTAAGTGACTTTAAAAGACAACTAGATCTGGATCTGTTCTAATTAATGTCTCTCTGTGTCTGATGTCCCATTAGCCACAGCAGGACTTTTCCAAGGGAGGATGAGGAGTCAGAGAATCAGAGAATCAATAAGGTTGGAAAAGACCTCAGAGAGCATCAAGTCCAAGGGACGAGGAGGGGAGGCTTAGCCTTGTATTATTATTTCAGGGACTGCAAAGCTGGTTAATTAATTGCCATTGATCAATCTTATTTGGTTGGCACCAGCTACCTTGTCTGCTTAGTCTGGGGAAGAGAAGACTGAGAGGGGATTTAATAAATGGCTATCAATAGCTGAGGGCTGGGGGTCAGGAGGGAGGGGACAGGCTCTGCTCACTTGCTCCCTGGGATAGGAAAAGGGGCAATGGATAGAAACTCCAGCACAGGAGGTTCCAACTCAACAAGAAGAAGAACTTATTCACTGTGAGGGTCCCAGAGCACTGGAGCAGGCTGCCCAGAGAGGTTGTGGAGTCTCCTTCTCTGGGCAGCCTTTCAAGCCCTGCCTGGGTGAACTTTTCTGCATTCTATGGTCCTGCTCTGGCAGGGGGCTTGGACTCAAGGATCTCTGGGGCTACAAGGAGGATGGAGCTGGGGCTGTTCAGCCTGGAGAAGAGGAGGCTCCAGGGAGACCTAAGAGCAGCCTGCCAGGACCTGAAGGGGGCTACAGGAAGGATGGAGAGAGAATGTTTGCAAAGGCCTGCAGGGACAGGACCAGGGACAATGGCTTCAAAGTAGAGCAGCGCAGATTTAGATTGGATGTGAGGAACAAGTTCTTCACCATGAGGGTGGTGGAACACTGGAACAGGTTGCCCAGGGAGGTGGTTGAGGCTCCTTCCCTGGAGATATTCAAGGCAAGGCTCAGTGAGGCCCTGGGCAGCCTGATCTAGTTGGGGATGTCCCTGCTGGCTGCAGGGAGGTCAGACTGGATGAGCTTTGGAGGTCACTTCTGGCCCAGATCATTCTATGATCCCATGATTCTGATTCTGTGATGTCTGACCTTCTTCTCCAGGGCTGTACTTGGAAATTCCCCAGCTGGACAGGTAATCCTAGGTAGAAATAGCATTGTCCTTTCTCTGGGAATTGACTTGGCCCCAGTTCTGCAAGGGCTATCAACTGCAGTGAACCAAAAAGATGCCCCAAGAGCACAGAGCAGCAGCCCCTTTGAATTACATCCTGAGCATGCAAAGTGAAAAGCTGTGTCCAAACACAGGCTTGGGGTAAATCTTTCCTTCTGGCACTGCTCAACAGGAGGCAGGAAGAAAACTTGTCTCAACAAGAAGGAACTTTTCCTACAGAAGATAAAAAAACACACCACCAAAACCCCACCCCCAACAAAGAATCCTTGAGGCAGTCTTGTTAAGGTCCCTTGGGTTTATTTACTGATATATGGGCTGGTATAAATTTCCTCCTCCTCCAAAAGGACATTTCCAGGCTGGTAGAGGCACGAGGAGACATTTCTGATTTAAGGGTCTTCAACCCTCAGAGAGCACAACTGCTATAATTCACCTTCTTTCCTTCAGTGATTTTTTACCTGACCTGAGACTTCTCTCTTCCTGGGCAGCCTGGAATGGGGTGGGTTGAAATTTACACCCCACACCTCCCAGCCCTAACATTAAGTTTGCCAGAGCAGCCCAGGTGGAAGCAAATAGCAGCTGTGTTTACAAGCCCAGACTGCAGTCTACAATGGAATGCAGTGAATGTGTACAAAATATCCAGGAGTTACAATGTTGACACAGGCATTCATAATTGATAAACAGCACAAGGACATCCTTGCCAAAGACCAGGGTAAGCCACCAGCTTCTCCTTCCCTGCCTCCCTCTGACTCCCCTGTACTAAAGAAGGGAGAAAGGAGCAGGGGAATGTTAATACCAAAACAATGCAGTCAAGGTCAAGCAGAAGTTAGTATCTCTCCAGAGGGGAGAGGAGAGAGGAGAGGAGACTCAAGGAGAGAGGAGACTCAAGGAGACTCGAGGAGATGAGACTCAGGAGACTCAAGGAGAGGAGACTCAGGAGAGGAGACTCAGGAGAGGAGAGCAGAGGAGACTCAGGAGAGGAGAGGAGACTCAGGAGAGGAGACTCAGGAGAGGAGAGGAGACTCAGGAGATTCAGGAGACTCAGGAGAGGAGACTCAGGAGAGGAGAGGAGACTCAGGAGAGGAGAGGAGAGGAGACTCAGGAGAGGAGAGGAGAGGAGAGGAGACTCAGGAGAGGAGAGGAGACTCAGGAGAGGAGACTCAGGAGAGGAGAGGAGACTCAGGAGAGGAGAGGAGACTCAGGAGAGGAGAGGAGACTCAGGAGAGGAGAGGAGAGGAGAGGAGAGGAGAGGAGAGGAGAGGAGAGGAGAGGAGAGGAGAGGAGAGGAGAGGAGAGGAGAGGAGAGGAGAGGAGAGGAGAGGAGAGGAGAGGAGACTGGTCTATTCTATTCTATTCTATTCTATTCTATTCTATTCTATTCTATTCTATTCCATTCCATTCCATTCCATTCCATTCCATTCTATTCTATTCTATTCCAAGCTCTGCTCCTGACATTCAGCAGCAGCTGAGGAGGAAGACAAAGAGCACTGCAAGCTGATATGAATTGTTTTGCTGAATAAGAAAGCACCAAGGAGCATAATTGGCAGGTTTCTTCTTCTTCCTTTGTGTAAAACGGGCTGAGAGAAAACACCAAGTGGTGCTGTAAAGAGTGCTGCCAGCAGCTCATCACTTCTGCAAGCTGAAGCAGAGCAGCAGGAGTTTAGATGAAAACAGACTGAGGGTAGTTTTCTTTGCCTTAAAAAAAACCAAACAAGCCAAACAAAGCAAAGCAAAGCAAAACAGAACAAAACAAAAGCCTCCAAACCAAAGCTGCACCAGGGGAGGTTTAGGCTGGAAGTGAGGAAGAAATTCATCCCAGCAAGAGAGGTTGGCCATTGGAATGTGCTGCCCAGGGAGGTGGTGCAGTCACCATCCCTGGAGGTGTTTAAGAAGAGCCTGGATGAGGCACTTGGAGCCATGGTTTAGTTGATTAGATGGTGCTGGGCAATAAGTTGGACTTGATGATCTCCAAGGTCTTTTCCAAGCTGGTTAATTCTGTATTCTGTACCTTCAGATGCTACAACAGACAGAACAAAGTTCCTAGATTCCTGCCTTGTCATTTTGCCTTCCCAGGATATGGAGTCATAGAATCCTCAAACCACAAATGGTAGGGGTGGGAAGAGACCTCTGGAGATCACTGAATCCAACCCCACTGCTAGAGCAGGATCACCTAGGGCAGGTGACACAGGAATGCACCCAGGCAGGTTTTGAAAGCCTCTACAGAAGGAGACTTCACAACCTTTCTGGGCAGCCTGTTCCAGTGCTCTGGCACCCTCACAGTGAAGACTTCTTTCCTGTTGTGTCCAAATCTAAATGACTTTTAAACACATCCAGGCTTGGGACTCAGCCTCCTCCTTGGGCAGCACAGGCACTGAAAAAATGTTTTCTATTGCCCAGTCTAAACCTACCCAGGGGCAGCTTGAGGCCATTCCCTCTTGTTCTGTCACTAATTCCCTGGGAGAAGAGACCAGCAGCAGCCTCTCCACAGCCTCCTTTCAGGGAGTTGTAGACAGCAATGAGGTCTCCCCTCAGCTTCCTCTCTTTCACACTAACCATCCCCAGCTCCTTCAGTCTCTCCTCATCAGATTTATTCTCCAGGCCCTTCCCAGCTTCCTTGCCCTCTTCTGCCCTGGCTCCAGCACCTCCACAGCAATCCTGGATTGAGCTGCCCAAAACTGCATGCTCAGGATGCTGTGGTCTAGAATCATAGAATCATTGAACTGTCAGACTTGGAAGGGACCTCAAGGATCCAATCCCCCTGCCATGGGCAGGGACACCTCACACTACAGCAGGTTGCTCAGAGCCACATCCAGCCTGGCTGCAAACACCTCCAGGCAGGAGGCTTCCACCACCTCCCTGGGCAACCTGTGCCAGGCTCTCACCACCCTCATGGGGAACAACTTCTTCCTCACATCCAATCTCAATCTACCCATTTCTAGTTTTGCTCCATCCCCCCCAGTCCTATCACTCCCTGACACCCTCAATAGTCCCTCCCCAGCTTTCTTCTAGCCCCCTGCAGATACTGGAAGGCCACAATGAGGTCTCCTCAGAGCCTTCTCTTCTAGTTTAAGGTACTGCCAAAGTATCTTTGTGAAAAGCCAGGATTCAGCAGGCTCTCCTCTTCTGCTTTGAGATGGTGAAGCCCTAGCATTGTGTCACTGTGTAACTGAGGACAATACTGAGCTCAGAGACCAGTGAGTGCTCAGCAGAGCATGGAGTTTTGACATAATCAAAGCTACTTCAGTCACAGACCAAGGGCTCACTCAGTCTGATTCAGTGGTAAATATCCTGGCAAAGAGGAGAGTGCAAGCCCTGTGAGGAGAGGCTGAGGGAGCTGGGGTCGCTTAGCCTGGAGAAGAGGAGGCTCAGGGGAGACCTTCTTGCTCTCTACAACTCCCTGAAGGGAGGTTGTAGCCAGCTGGGGGTTGGTCTCTTCTCTCAGGCAACCAGCACCAGAACAAGAGGACACAGTCTCAAGCTGTGCCAGGGGAGGTTTAGGCTGGAGGTGAGGAAGAAATTCTTCCCAGCAAGAGAGATTGGCCATTGGGATGTGCTGCCCAGGGAGGTGGTGGAGTCACCATCCCTGGAGATGTTCAGAAAAGGCTTGGATGTGGCACTTGGAGCCATGGTTTAGTTGTCAGGAGGTGTTAGGTAGTAGGTGATAGGTTGGACTTGATGATCTGTGAGGTCTTTTCCAACCTGGTTGACTCTGTGATTCTATTCCATGATTCTAAATGCAAGGAGCTAGGAACCATTCAGTTCTTTGTAAATGGTCCATTTCCTGCAGTGAAGAAATGAGGGTCAACAGGGGACTGCTGCCCATTTATTTATCTATTTATTCCACTCTTCAGCTCATTCAGGACCATTAAGTTCCATACCCAACCAACCCTGCAATCACAGCATCCTCTTGTAATGTCCTCCATCTCCCAACCCCACCCCCCCCACCCCACCCCCCCTTTCACTTTTAACCAATTTTTATCTCTTGTTTTACATATAGCTATAAAACCCTCACAAGGGAGCATGTACAAAATGTTCCTGAGCCTGGACTGCTGTGCAGATCAGAGGCTCACAGGATGTTAGGGATTTGGAAGGGACCTCTGGAGATATTCCAGATCACCCTCCCTGCCAGAACAGGACCATAGAATCTAGCACAGGTCACACAGGAACACATCCAGATGGGGCTGGAAAGTCTCTTGAAACTCATCACAGATCAGTGTCTACAACTACCTGAAGGGAGGTTGGAGCCAGGTGGGGGTTGGTCTCTTCTGCCAGGCAACCAGCACCAGAACAAGAGGACACAGTCTCAAGCTGTGCCAGGGGAGGTTTAGGCTGGATGGTAGGAAGAAATTCTTCTCAGCAAGAGAGATTGGCCATTGGAATGTGCTGCCCAGGGAGGTGGTGGAGTCACCATCCCTGAAGGTGTTTAGGAAGAGCCTGGATGAGGCACTTGGTGCCTCCTAATCTCCAGGCTAAGCAACCCCAGCTCCCTCAGCCTCTCCTCCCAGGGCTGTGCTCCAGACCCCTCCCCAGCTTTCTTGCCCTTCTCTGGACACCTTCCAGCATCTCAGCATCTTTCCTTAAATGGGGGCCCCAGAACTGGACACAGGACTCAAGGTGTAGCCTAAGCAGTGCTGAGTCCAGGGCAGAATAAATTCCCTGCTCCTGCTGGCCACACTGTTCCTGATGCAGGCCAGGATGCCATTGGCCTTCTTGGCCACCTGTGCACACTGCTGGCTCATGTTCAGCTCTGTCAACCACTACCCCCAGGTCCCTCTCTGCCTGGCTGCTCTCCAGTCACTCTGATCCCAGCCTGTAGCACTGCCTGGGGTTGTTGTGGCCAATGTGCAGAACCTGGCACTTGGATGTGTTCAATCTCCTGCCCTTGGACTCTGCCCATCTGTGCAGCCTGGCAAGGTCCCTCTGCAGAGCCCTCCTTACCCTCTAACAGATCAGCACCTGTTCCCACTTTCACTCTGCCACAACCCCACTGCCTCAACCCACTTTTTAATGCCAAAGCTGATTAGGCACACTTGATTTTAACTGGAAATTAAATACAGGAGATAATTACAAGGAATCACTGGGAAGTGGCTGGGTCGTTTGGCAATGTAATTAAGTGAGAAGCGTATTAGCTTTCCAAGAAAAGAGAAAACCCAAACAAACAACAACCCACAACGTTTGGATGGCTCTAAGTGTGCTGCTGTGGCTTAGCTTCCTGCTTTCCCACCCTCACTGCTGCTATTCAGGCCCCTGCTCTAATGGCATTCTGATGATTCCTCACTGAGGCCCTTCGGATGACTCTGCTGGCCAAGTGGATTTAGAGAAAGATCTCATTTGGGGGGAGAGGGGAACTGAAGAAAACTGCCCCAAAAATGGGGGGGGGGGGGAAGAAGCTTCAGAAAGATAGATGGCTGTCATCAGCTTTCAGATGTGCTTTGCTATGTAATTGCTTTCTTTGCCTTTGTTTTCCCCCACTGGCGTCACGACTTCAAACGTGTCGCGTGGGGAAATCAAAGCTCAGGGAAGGGAAAAGCCCTGTGCTCAATAATAGAGCTCTGCAAGGGTGCAGCCACTGCTCTGAGGGCAGCTGCTGGATGTGTGCAGAGAGCAAGGAATGTGTGCACTTGCAGCCCAGAAAGCAAATCACATCCTGGGCTGCCGCAAGAAGGGGTCGCAAACGATCAATATGATCCACGAAATCCAACTTTATTGAGCATCAGACACTTCTTATATACAGTAGCCTAGCTGCCGATCCCACCTTCTGCGGTTAAACATCCTGCTTTCCCAACCTGATGAGATAATCACAAGAATTCTGTTTTACATTCTTCCTTACTTGTTATCTCCTGTAAGGGCGTAGTGACCTTGCTTTGGTATCCTGTTATCCTTTGCAGGCAGCTGCAAGCACAGCTACAAGGCCATGGTGGCCTGGCTGCATCAACACACTAGCTTACTGTGAGCAGTAAATAACAAGATGGAGTGCGGCCTACATGCTCTTGTTCAAACCATTGTTCCATAGAACCATGTCTTTACAAGCCATTCCTCAACAATTCCCCCGTTTTCTTTAATACAAATAAGACCTTGTATAACTCTACACAATACATTCAGGCTTATCAATAATCAAAATTAATACAATGATACCTAAAAACCTTAAAACTTCTTCTATCAATTGTATAACCCACTGTCTATAAGCTCAATCACAATTTGTTACTGCCTGTCATGTTGGCCCATGTCACCCATACAAGGCATGGTGCTTAAGTTGAACTGGTTAGAATGTTCTAACAGCGTTGGCATAACACATGGTCAAAGATAACAGACATTGTAAAGAAGAACTGAGATCTTAATAGTTCCAATCTTTACATTTCACTCATTGACAGAGAAGACTTGATTATGCCTGAACACATTGCACACTGAGATTAAGACACAAATGCAATCCTTAGCACTCTTTTACAATCTGCTTTAGGGGTATGTTGCATTTTTATTTTCTCTAGGATGGTCAAAAATCATCAACTGCTTAATGGCAGCAAGATTTCTTTAATCTGTGAAGGTAGATCTGGCCAGGCTCTAGCTTCACAGACAGAAATCTGCAGGAAAACAGCAAGAGCAAAAAGAGCTTCATTGCTTGCCCAATATAAAATTATACAAAATAACGTGTTTTGCTCATCCTAGTAATTCTGATCTCTTAACATTTACACAGCAGTTAAGCAGTCACGACACTCGGTTAGAAGTTAGATGCTTTCTGTTGACATCTTGGATCATCGTGACAGTCGAGGTCACTGCTAGGCAGGTTTGCTGACTGTCATTTTCATGACAGTTGTGCTGTGTGTCTTGTGGTGAGAGGGTTACAGCACTTCTAGGGTTGATGTTTCTAGGGTTACAGCATCTCTAGGGTTACCATGAGCTAATTTTTTTTCTGCTATGGGGGGATTCTCTCTTTTCCCCCCTTTTTTTTTGTTTTGGCAAAATGTAAAGATGAAACTTTATCCCTAGTTAACAAGAGAGAAGACAAAGTTATCAAACAACCATAATATTCAGTCCTAATTCACATGGTGCCATGGTACATTCTTCTGAATGACTTTTGTGATCCCAGATGATCGATGTTCAGCTTCATGGGAGATGCTGTGTCCTCACGGTCTTGATTCCTCTGCCGTTGTTTATTGCGATGATCACAGGTAGCAGGAAAGAAAGCTTGAGGCGACCTACTTGTCATCTGTTTTTAAAATTTATTTCTTGTTTACTTTCCTAATTACCATTTGCATTTTGTCAATGTAACTTTCAATCTGTATTTTAATTTGTTATTCTAATCACCTTTTATTTTAACCCCTTTTTTTTTCTAATCCAGTATTTAATCCTTTATTTTATTTGATCTTATATTCTTCAATTATTTTTTTTTTGCATCTTTAGTTCATTTAATCTATTTTCTACTTTTATTTTGTATCTTTGCTTTTTTATTATATTTTGTAACCTGCTTTTCTATTAATTCCTTTTATTATTATTGTGCATTTTAACTTTCTTGACGTCTTCCTTTTTTTTTTTTTTTTTTTATAGAATTTCTGTTTTAATCTAGTAGTCTTGATAATCCTTATTTTTTATTAATTACTAGCAATTCTTATGGTTTTGTTAACAGCTATGTTGTCAGCAATCCTTATGATTTTTTAGCTTGTCATATTTTGGTTTTAATATTTTTATTTTTATTGTTGCTCTTCTTGTTTATTATTCTGGTATTCAGTACTTTATTCTGTTATTTAGTACTCTATTTTTTGTATCCAGAGTTTTTGTACCTGTTATTTTTTCTATGTTTAAACTTTTTCTTTACACTTGATATCTTTTTGTTTACCATTTAAAAATTTTTGTTCTTTGCATTTGTTACCCTTTTGTTCACACCTTTTTTTTTTTTTTTTTTTTTTTTTTTTTTTTTTTTTTTTTTTTTTTTTTTAAGTAGGCTATGTCTAAGAAAGAAATCTAAAGACGTTACATTAGCTAAAGAATACCTTAGAAAATGAATACCTATTCACTACAAACCTTAACATTATTACAATATTACATGGAGCTCCTTTGAAATGCCAAGGCACACAACTAAGAAGGTTCGAACCGAAAAGAAAATCTCACAAGGTGAACTCATCACCAAGTACTCACACCTCAGTACAACCACTATGCATTAACTTCCCACAAGTACTAAATGCGTACCATTCACTATGCTCACCAGGAAAACCCAGCAAAACTCTAAATAACAAATCTTCACACCTTAGCACAATGGCTACGTATTAACCACCCACAAGTGCCAAATGCGTACCAATCATCATTCTTATTACAAAAACTTAGCAAAACTCTAAATAACAAATCTCTGAAAGACATTACAACCAGAAATGAGAAAACTAGCACTGTTGCTTTAAATCAGAGCAGAGTAGCGGCTAAAGCCACTGGGAAGGGGGGTCGCTGGTGCGAGCCTCTGCGGGGGAAAGGGGTGGGGGCCGGGCAAGCGGCCGCCGCTGGGCTGCCGCTGCTGTCAGTGCCGGTATCAGTGGTGCGTCAGTCGGTACTGCCTTGGTCGGAGCCATCGCGGGCGGGGTGCGGTGGTAAGAACGCCGTCACCGCGAGCCCCCAAGCGCTCCGCTGTTTCTCAGAGGGGCCGTTAAGCAAAGTCGACGCTGCTTGAACTCCTCGCTGGCGGTGTTGTTGTCTCCGAATCCGAGCCCTCGCTGGCGATATCAGAGGAAGGTGTTGATGAACGAGATCGAACGCACCGAGCTGCCCCCTCTCGGCTCCCTCCCCACTGGGTGCAAATGCGATGTGGTGGCAGCTGGCAAAACGCGATGTGGCCGCCGAAGATGTATCGGGGGCGGCCCCGGTCGATCGGCCGATACTTTGAAACACATCGTCCGGCTGCAACTCAGATAGACCTAGGGCTGCATCTCGTTTTTTAATACAGTTTATGCATTCTCGCCACGGCTTTTGCAGCTTGGTAGTGACCCAGTCCCACAGTCTGTTTCCATAGTCTCTCCAAATAAGTTTCATCAGAATAACTATCTCTGCTAGCACATTATACACAATAACCCTTCTAATTCCTTTTTCAGATCAATGCCTGATACTTTGCGTTTTTCTAAAAAACACTTAAATAAATCATACGCCGCCTGCCTTTCCATTTTGCATTGGTACCTGTGCGCACAGGCAGTCTCCCAGACTGTATGGCAGTCTCCCAGACTTTGCAGCGTCTTCAGCAATCGATCCCGCTCTGCGTTTGCCCGAGCTTCTTTGGTGATCGATCGGCCACGCTCCCCCCTGTTGGTCCGAGCGCGCTCCCCCCTATTGGTCCGAGCTCGCCGCCGGTGCTGCCAGAACCGGTGCCGGAAATCTTACGACTTGGGCTTCGGTGAACGCCGCTCTCTGTCTTCGGAAGTGTCGTTCCAAAGGAAGGTCCCTGTTCAAGGCGCCACTTGCCGCAAGAAGGGGTCGCAAACGATCAATATGATCCACGAAATCCAACTTTATTGAGCATCAGACACTTCTTATATACAGTAGCCTAGCTGCCGATCCCACCTTCTGCGGTTAAACATCCTGCTTTCCCAACCTGATGAGATAATCACAAGAATTCTGTTTTACATTCTTCCTTACTTGTTATCTCCTGTAAGGGCGTAGTGACCTTGCTTTGGTATCCTGTTATCCTTTGCAGGCAGCTGCAAGCACAGCTACAAGGCCATGGTGGCCTGGCTGCATCAACACACTAGCTTACTGTGAGCAGTAAATAACAAGATGGAGTGCGGCCTACATGCTCTTGTTCAAACCATTGTTCCATAGAACCATGTCTTTACAAGCCATTCCTCAACACTGGGCTGCAGCAAGAGAAGCACAGCCAGCAGGTCGAGGGAGGTGATTCTCCCTCTCTGCTCCGCACTGGTGAGACCACACCTGGAGCACTGTGTCCAGTTCTGGAGCCCCTGTTACAGGAAGGATCTGGAGGTGCTGGAAGGTGTCCAGAGAAGGGCCACAAGGATGAGCAGAGGGCTGGAGCTGCTCTGCTTTGAGGACAGACTGAGAGAGTTGGGGTTGTTCAGTTTGGAGAGGAGAAGGCTCTGAGGAGATCTAATTGTGGCCTTCCAGTATCTGAAGGGGGCTAGAAGAAAGCTGGGGAGGGACTTTTGAGGGTGTCAGGGAGTGATAGGACTGGGGGGAATGGAGCAAAACTAGAAATGGGTAGATTGAGATTGGATGTTAGGAAGAAGTTGTTCCCCAGGAGGGTGGTGAGAGCCTGGCACAGGTTGCCCAGGGAAGTGGTGGCAGCCTCCTGCCTGGAGGTGTTTGCAGCCAGGCTGACTGTGGCTGTGAGCAACCTGCTGTGGTGTGAGGTGTCCCTGGCCATGGCAGGGGGGTTGGAATTGGCTGATCCTTGAGGTCCCTTCCAACCTTGACAATTCTATGATTCTGTGAATACTATGATTCTATGATTCCTGAGCTGATCAGATCCTTAGCATTCTGCCTAGAGCAAAACAATCACATCCCATGTGTGCCAACAACAACATCACAGAATCACAGAATCAGCCAGGTTGGAAGAGACCTCCAAAATGATCAAAATGAGGTGAGGAGAAAGTCCTTCCCAGATTGGCCATTGGGATGTGCTGCCCAGGGAGGTGGTGGAGTCCCCATCCCTGGAGGTGTTCACAAAAGGCTTGGATGTTGCACTTGGAGCCATGGTTTAGTTGTCAGGAGATGTTGGGTGACAGGTAATAGGGTGGACTTGATAACCTGGTTGATTAGATAGTGTTGGATGATTGGTTGGACTCGATGATCTCAAAGATCTCTTCCAACCTGCTTAATTGCATTCTCCTCTCCTCTCCTCTCCTCTCCTCTCCGAACCTCTCCTCTCCGAACCTCTCCTCTCTGAACCTCTCCGAACCTCTCCGAACCTCTTTTCTCCTCTTTTCTCCTCTCTCTTCTCTTCTCTTCTCTTCTCTTCTCTTCTCTTCTCTTCTCTTCTCTTCTCTTCTCTTCTCTTCTCTTCTCTTCTCTTCTCTTCTCTTCTCTTCTCTTCTCTTCTCTTCTCTTCTCTATCTGAGGTCTTTTCCAACCTGATTGATTCCATGATTCTATGGTGATCTGGAGGACTTCCTGTGGTATGGCTGTGGCTGCAGTCCCCACCATGGCCCAAATGATTCTGATCCACACCCATAGATAGGACCTTCTGGCCCCAGAACACCAGAACGTGACTGGGGGCCAAAGGATCTGGGCTGACCCCATGACCACCTTCATCCTGCCCCTCTCTCAGGCTCAGCTCCTAAAAGGCAGCCATACCCCTGACAGCTCTATTACAGTAGCCTGTGAAATCTGCTTTTGTTCTGTTATTTCTCCACCATTAAACTACAGATCACCAAAAAAAAAGAAAGAACAAACCCCAAAAGCTTTTGAGAATGTAAGTAGCAAAGTGCAATAAATTCCCTTGAAATGGATGCTAAATCTTCCTGCCTTTTAACTCCACAAAGTAGGGCCTAACACTAAATAAAATGAATGCTGCTCCTGCTTGCTCTGCTCACACACAACCTGGGCTTTATTGGAGGTTAGCGCTAAATTTAATATGCACACTGTTCCCACAAGGTCACTCTGGAATAATCTCTCTGATTGATTCTAAGAAGGAGGGATGCAGGAGAGTAAAACTAATCTTGCCTGGAAAACACACAATGTCAGCCTGCATGGAAATGGCCCCAAGGCAGGGTAGAGAAATGGACCTGATGGAGCAGCTCCAGAGGAGGGCCACAAAAATGATCAGGGGGTTGGAGCAGCTCTGCTATGAGGACAGGCTGAGAGAGCTGGGGGTGTTCAGCCTGGAGAAGAGAAAGCTCCAGGGAGACCTAAGAGCAGCCTGCCAGGACCTGAAGGGGGCTACAGGAAGGATGGAGAGAGACTCTTTGCAAAACCTGCAGGAACAGGATGAGGGAAATGGCTTCAAACTAGAGCAGAGCAGAATGAGATTGGATATCAGGAAGAAGTTCTTAACTATGAGGTTGGTGGAACACTGGAACAGGTTGCCCAGGGAGGTGGTTGAGGCTCCTTCCCTGGAGACACAGAATACAGAATTAACCAGGTTGGAAAAGACTTCAGAGATCATCAAGCCCAACCTATCACCCAACACCCTCTGATCAACTAAACCATGGCACCAAGTGCCACGTCCAGTCTCTTCCTAAGCACCTCCAGGGATGGTGACTCCACCACCTCCCTGGGCAGCACATCCCAATGGCAAATCTCTCTTGCTGGGAAGAATTTCTTCCTAACATCCATCCTGAACCTCCCCTGGCACAGCTTGAGACTGTGTCCTCTTGTTCTGGTTGCCTGGGAGAAGAGACCAACCCCCCACCTGGCTACAACCTCCCTTCTATTCAAGGTGAGGCTCAACAAGGCCCTGGGCAGCCTGATCTAATTGGGGATGTCCCTGCTGCCTGCAGGGGAGGTCGGACTGGATGACCTTTAGAGGTCCTTTCCAGCCTGGACCATTCTATGGTTCTGTGATCCTGTGATATTATGATTCTATGATTCTATGGTATGGCAGCTGGCATAGTTCTACTTCTACTGCACATCTAAGCATTGTTGCAGCTCTGGCAGTTGTTTTTCATGATAAAATTAGGATAGGATAGGATAGGATAGGATAGGATAGGATAGGATAGGATGGGATGGGATGGGATGGGATGGGATGGGATGGGATGGGATGGGATGGGATGGGATAGTATGGAATAGAATGGAATAGAATAGAATAGAATAGAATAGAATAGAATAGAATAGAATAGAATAGAATAGAATAGAATAGAATAGAATTAACCAGGTTGGAAGAGACCTTTGATATCACCTGGAACAGCTTGAGACTCTGTCCTCTTGTTCTGGTGCTGGTTGCCTGGGAGAAGAGACCAACCCCCACCTGGCTACAACCTCCCTTCATATAGTAATTAATTCTTCTGGGGTCTCTTCAGTGCTGTCCTTCTTGCCCTGTTTGTCACTGTAGCATCAGAGCACTTCACACACACAAAATAGCCCTTTGGTGTTTCTCTTCAGGTGAATTCTCTGTACCAGCTCCTCCACTTTATGCCTCAAACATGCTGATTCCATCTGATAATGGCTGGGGGTTGCATTACAAGGACAGGTGCAGCAAACCCAGCAGCAGCACTCTACTTGTTGTATTCCATCACAGCAATGAAAGCAATCTGTCAGTGACACACTCCAACCCTTGCCTTGCCCCAGAAAAGAGAAGCACTAACAAAAGTCAGCATATCCAGCTCCAGAATTTCTCACAGCTGGAAGGTTTGGGTTGGCTTTGTTGGGCTGCTTTCATTTTTTCACCCTGAGAAGGTTTGAATTCTCCTTCCAGCATGAGGGCAAGCATCCAGGATGCTGAGCATTCAGTGGATCTGAAGATAGCCTTTTTGGATGGGGCCCACATTAACTCTGAAAGCAGGTAAGACTGCTCTGATTAATGACATGAAGAGCAGAGGGCTGAGATTAATGATATGAGGAAGAGAGGGCTCTGGGATATGATTTTTACAGAGATAATAGAAACAAGGAGACTTCAGTGCCGAGAGAGCCAGGTCTGTTTGCCCTGGTATGGCACAAGGATGCAGAAAACTTCCATCTCCAGAGCCCAAAAAATAGCCCCCAAAAAAAGTAGTGTGAAAGGCCTTAAAACATTGCCTGGAAGATGAAGATAAAGTTAAGGCCAGCTTTGAAAGGTGAAAGATTTAAATTCCTTCCAGTGGAGCTGGACTTAATATATCTAAAGGGTGAATTTTCAATGTGGTGCAGTTCAAAGTCTTTGCTCAGACATATTCTTGTTCCCTGGGGGGAGGTGGGGGGGTTGTATATCTTAGCCTGCAGGTTCTCAACAGATATTTCTCCTCTGGAATTTTTGTGCTCTTCAGGGTTAGAAATGCTGCTTGGGGCAGTGTGGCTGGAAAGCTGTCTGGCACAAAGGGACCTGGGGGTGCTCATGGACAAGCAGCTGAACAGGAGCCAGCAGAGTTCTCAGGTGGCCAAGAAAGCCAAAGGCATCCTGGCTGGGATCAGCAATGCTGTGTCCAGCAGCAGCAGGGAGGGGATTGTCCCCCTGGGACTCAGCTCTGGGGAGGCCACATCTTGAGGATTGTGTCCAGTTTTGGGCACCTCAATGCAAGAGAGATGTGGAGATGCTAGAGCCAGGGCAGAGGAGGGCAAGGAAGCTGGGAAGGGCCTGGGGAATAAAGCTGATGAGGAGAGATTGAAAGAGCTGGGGATGGTTAGTGTGAAACAGAGGAGGCTGAGGGGAGACCTCATTGCTGTCTACAGCTCCCTGAAAGGAGGTTGTGGAGAGGCTGCTGCTGCTCTCTTCTCACAGGTAATTAGTGATAGAACAAGAGGGAATGGCCTCACGCTGCCACTGGGGAGGTTTAGAGAGGCCATTAGGAAACATTTTCTGATGGCAAGAGTGGTCAGGGATTGGAATGTAGTGACCAGGGAGGTGGTGGAGTCCCCAAGCCTGGCTGTGTTTGAAGGTGGTTGGGATGTGGTGCTTGGGGCCATGGTTTAGTGGTGAACCTTGCAGAGTAGAGCTATTGGTTGAACTTGGTGATCCTGAGGGTCATTTCCAACAGCCTAGAAAGTCCCTCCCCAGCTTTCTTGGAGCCCCCTTCAGATACTGGAAGGCCACAATTAGGTCTCCTCAGAGCCTTCTCTTCTCCAGACTGAGCAGCCCCAACTCCCTCAGTCTGTCCTCATAGCAGAGCAGCTCCAGCCCTCTGCTCATCCTCGTGGCCCTTCTCTGGACACTTTCCATCAGCTCCTGTAATAGAGGCTCCAGAACTGGACACAGAGCTCCAGGAGGGATCTCCAGAGTGGAGTAGAGGGGGAGAATTTGAAGTAGGTTAGCTCACAGCATCCAAGGACAATGTCTGAAGCAAGGTCATTTAGTCTCCCTATGGAGTTTGATGAATGTACACAATGTGTAGGTGAGACATTTGCAGCACCTACATTTTGCTCCCTGTTATAGGAACACTGCAGTGCTTTAGAATATTTATTATCCCTCTTTATTGGTTTTTTTCTTATTTAGGTGCTAGCAATGAGCAGGACCTAAAGCAAGGAACAAAGAGAGAACTTGATGTAACTGCATTGTAATTCTCCTTCCTAGTTCACAAAGAGAAGTTCCTACCACATGGCTTTCTCTCTAGATTTTGTCTTGCATAATATTTTATGTATGAGATCCTTTGACATGAGGGCAAATCTAGCCAAGGATTGAATGTGGTACTGTTCTGTCTGCACACAGTTACTCCAGAACATAGCTTCTTAGATCCATAGAATGGTTCAGGTCGGAAGGGACTTTAAAGATAGGGTAGGGTAAGGTAGGGTAAGGTAGGGTAAGGTAGGGTAGGGTAGGGTAGGGTAGGGTAGGATAGAATAGAATAGAATAGAATAGAATAGAATAGAATAGAATAGAATAGAATAGAATAGAATAGAATAGAATAGAATAGAATAGAATAGAATAGAATTAACCAGGTTAGAAAAGACCTTGGAGGTCATCCAGTCCAACTTATCATCCAACCCTACCTGCTCAACCAGACCATGGCACTAAGTGCCTCATCCAGGCTCTTTTTAAACACCTCCAGGGATGGTGACTCCACCACCTCCCTGGGCAGCACATCCCAATGGCCAGTCTCTCTTGCTGGGAAGAACATCTTCCTACCATCCTGACTAAACCTCCCCTGGCACAGCTTGAGACTGTATCCTCTTGTTCTGGTGCTGGTTGCCTGAGAGAAGAGACCAAACCCCCCCCTGGCTACAACCTCCCTTCAGGGAGTTGCAGAGAACAAGAAGGTCTCCCCGGAGCCTCCTCTTCTCCAGGCTAAGCTGTGCCAGGGGTGGTTTAGAAAGGGGCAATGGATATAAACTCCAGCACAGGAGGTTCCACCTCAACATGAGGAAGAACTTCTTCACTGCGAGGGTGACAGAGCCCTGGAGCAGGCTGCCCAGAGAGGTTGTGGAGTCTCCTTCTCTGGAGACTTTCCAGCCCTGTCTGGATGTGTTCCTGTGCGACCTGACCTAGATTCTGTGGTCCTGCTCTGACAGGGGGCTTGGACTTGAATATCTGTAGAGGTCACTTCCAACCCCTCACATCCTATGATCCTGTGATCCTATGTCCAGGTTTAAAGGAATATGGAGTAAAGATAGCCAGGTGGGGCATGGTCTCTTCTCCCAGGCAAGCAGCACCAGAACAAGAGGACACAGTCTCAAGCTGTGCCAGGAGAGGTTCAGGCTGGATGTGAGGAAGAAATTCTTCCCAACAAGAGAGATTGGCCATTGGGATGTGCTGCCCAGGGAGGTGGTGGAGTCACCATCTCTGGAAGTATTTAGGAAGAGCCTGGATGAGGCACTTGGTGCCATGGTTGAGTTGATGAGATGGTGTTGGGTGATAGGTTGGACTCCATGATCTCTGAGGTCTCTTCCAACCTAGTTAATTCAATTCAATTCAATTCAATTCAATTCAATTCAATTCAATTCAATTCAATTCAATTCTATTCCATTCCATTCTATTCTATCCAATTCCATTCTATTCTATTCCATTCTATTAAATTCTATTCTATTCTGTTCTATTCTATTCTATCCTATCCTATTCTATCCTATTCCATTCTGTTCTATCAAATTCCATTCTGTTATATTCCATTCTATTCCATTCTATTCTATTCTATTCTATTCTATTCTATTCTATTCTATTCTATTCTATTCTATTCTATTCTATCCTATGCTATGCTATGCTATGCTATTCTATCCTATCCTATCCTATCCTATCCTATCCTATCCTATCCTGCTCTATTCTATTCTCAGTATAACTTCCCTTTCTTACTGTGACACCACTTAGTGCAATTACCACTTAGTGCAATTTACTCTTCACCACTCTGAAGTGCCAGGTGGCTGGAATCTGTATTTTTCCATGTGTGGCTAAAAGGCAGAAGTGAAACCTGTCCTGTCTGATGCTATTCTGCAGCTTGGAGAAGTAAATAAGGTCCTTTATTAAACCTTACCCAGCACAAATTCAACACCACTGGGGAATCCTAGGGACACACATTAAGATTGGTGTAAAGTCTATGACACATCCTGAACGTGCTGGCAAGAGCCTGAAAAAGGGAAAAATCAATTAAGGTGGCCTAGAGATATTGCTGATGCTGCTCTCTGGAAGGGAAACATGTAAAGCATGTCCAAGAAGGGAAAAGAAATCACATAAAACACAGAAAGCATAACTTTGGGGTCTGAGTTTTAGTTGCAGGCTCATTGTTAGAGACATTTAGGCACAACAGAGTCCCAGAAGCACAGAAACATTCAGGTTGGAAGAGATCCTCAGGAGCACCAAGTCCAACCCACAACCCTACTCTACAAGGGTCACCCCTAAACCAGAGCCCCAAGCACCACAGCCAAACCACCTGGAAACACAGCCAGGCCTGGGGACTCCATCACCTCCCTGGGCAGCACATTCCAAGCCCTGACCTCTCTTGCCATCAAAAAATGTTTCCTAATGGCCGCACTAAACCTATCCAGTGGCAGCTTGAGGCCATTGCCTCTTGTTCAAGAGGGGATTGGATGTGGCATTTGGTGCCATGGTTCAGTCGTGACAGATTGGACTCGATGATCTTTGAGGTCTCTTCCAGCCTTGGTGATTCTGTGATTCTGTAATTACCTGTGAGAAGAGAGCAGCAGCAGCCTCTCCACAACCTCCTTTCAGGGAGTTGTAGGCAGCAATGAGGTCTCCCCTCAGCCTCCTCACACACTAACCATCCCCAGCTCCTTCAGTCTCTCTCCATCAGATTTCTTCTCCAGGCCCTTCCCAGCTTCCTTGCCCTCCTCTGCCCTGGCTCCAGCACCTCCACATCTCTCTTGTATTTGGCTGCCCCAAACTGGACACAACCCTCAAGGTATGACCTCCCCAGAGCTGAGTCCCAGGGCACAATCCCCTTGCTGCTGATGTTGGACACAACATTGCTGATCCCAGCCAGGATGCCTTTGGCTTTCTTGGCCACCTGGGCACACTGCTGGCTCCTGTTCAGCTGCTTGTCCATGAGCACCCCCAGGTCCCTTTGTGCCAGACAGCTTTCCAGCCACACTGCCTACAACATTCCTTAGTGTTGTTGCAACCCAGGGTGATGAAGACAGCTTGACTTGTAAACTGCTGTAGCCAAGAGTCTTCATTTATTGTATCCCCTGCCAGTGCATTGCCCTTTTATAACTCATTCACATTCCAAGTAACAATTACAGGACTCATAAGAGCTTCCTTAGAACTATGGGTGGGAATTTTAACACATTTGTGATAATGAACTTCCCTGAGCAAAGAGCCTCCTTAACTAGGAGGAATCTACAAGGACCAACAAGGCAAGCACTGAAAACCAGCAACACAACCATTTCTCAGAGCTGACAGCTGCAGTGCAGCCAGACAAATGACAGTCCTGATGTCCAAGCATGAGGTGAGCTCAAAAAGGGCAAAGATGTACTCTGCATCATACCTCAAGCCAGTCACCTTTCCAGTCACTGTAATGGTTCAGAGGGCTGACCATCTGTCCCAGGCAGTGTGTGGGGGTTAGTGTTGGGCAACAGACGGTGGAGAGGTGCAGACAGCCAAGCTACTGTGCTCGTGGGAGGCCTTGTAGAGTTTGGGAGTTTATCTTCAGAGTACTTTCTCTAGCATCTGCAGCAGTACAGCATCTTTCCCTTGCTCTTTCTGCTTCACTTCACTTCCAGATTGTTTCAAGGCAATTTTGATTCATCCAACCCACATCCAATTACAGAATCACAGAACTGACCAGGTTGGAAAAGACCTTCAAGATCATCAAGTCCAACAGATCACCCAACACCAGCTAATCAACTGAACCATGGAACCAATGTCACCAAGTGCCTCATCCAGGCTCTTCTTAAACACCTCCAGGGATGGTGACTCCACCACCTCCCTGGGCAGCACATCCCAGTGGCCAATCTCTCTTGCTGGGAAGGATTTCTTCCTAACATTCAGCCTAAACCTTCCCTGGCACAGCTTGAGACTGTGTCCTCTTGTTCTGGTGCTGCTTGCCTGGGAGAAGAGACCAACCCCCACCTGGCTACAACCTCCCTTCAGGGAGTTGGAGAGAGCAAGAAGGTCTCCCCTGAGCCTCCTCTTCTGCAGGCTAAGCAACCCCAGCTCCCTCAGCCTCTCCTCACAGGGCTGTGCTCCAGACCCCTCCCCAGCCTTGTTGCCCTTCTCTGGACACCTTCCAGCAGCTCAACATCTTTCTGAAATTGAGGGGCCCAGCACTGGACATAGGACTCCAGGTATGGAAGGAGTTAGCACTGCTCCCTCAATGCTGAGTGCCTTTCCTCCCTTTAGACTGCTTACCAATTTCCTTCCACACCCTTTGCAGTGTTTGTTTAATTGTCTATGCATATTTGCTGACTTTTAAGATCATAATAAGAGAGAGATTCTGCACTTGCTTGTGCTCTCAGTGCTGCCTCAGAGAACCTTGTGAGTTTTACAGGTTGTCATATCAGATTAAGCACTGAACCCCTCCACTGATTCCCTGCTGAGCTGCTCTTGCTGCTCACCCTGGGCAGCTGATCTCTGGGTGCCCAAGTGGAGGGCTCCACTTCCCCATCACAATGCATTGAGAAATTATAATGGCAGTGCCTTGTCAAGGGCAAAGTCTTCTGAGGAGCAGCTGAGGGAACTGGGCTTGTTCAGCCTGAAGAAAAGGAGGCTGAGGAGTGATCTTATCACTGTCTATAACTACCTGAAAGGAGGTTGTAGAGAGATGTTGTAGTGTTGGTCTCTTCCCACAAGTCACAACTGATAAGACAAAAGAAAATGGCTTAGGTTAGACATTAGGGAAAACTTCTGTACCAAAAGGCTTGTCAGAGACTTTGGGACAGGCTGCCCAGGGAAGTGGTTGAATCACCAGCCCTGGATGTATTTGAAAGCCACCCAGATGTGGTGTTCAAGGATGTGGTGTAGTGGTGGCCCTGGCAGAGTTAGATAATGGTTGATCTTGCAAGGTCTTTTCCAGCCCGAGTGTCTCTGTGACAGGATTGTTAATGCAGACAGGGCCTTGGGGCTGGCAGACTGAGCAGCAAGCATTGCTGCATGACTATCCCTAATCATCAGTTGGCAATACAGCCAAATTTGTGAAGCCTCCAGGCTGAGGCCTGTAGAGGAGGGGGAGGTGAGCATGCCCAACATGAGCTGCTTGGGGCAAGAGACTGGTCTGGGGAGGTTCTCCCCCTCTGCCCTGCCACACCTGCAATCCTGTGTCCAGTTTGGGGCTCCCCAGCTCAAGAGAGACAGAGACGTGCTGGAGAGAGCCAGGAGGATGCTTAGGGGACTTGAGCATCTCCCCTGGGAAGAGAGACTGAGAGCCCTGGGGCTGTTTAGCCTGCAGAGGAGAAGGCTGAGAGGGATCTGATCAATGTCTCTCAAGAGCTGAGGGCTGGGGGTCAAGGGGAGGGGGCCAAGCTCTTGTGGGTGCTGCACAGCACGAAGCCAAAGAACAATGGAGACAAACTTGACCAGAGAAGGTTTCAGCTCAACATGAGGAGAAACTTCTTTGGTGTGAGGGTGAGGGAGCCCTGGAGCAGGCTGCCCAGAGAGGTTGTGGAGTCTCCTTCTCTGGAGCCTTTCCAACCCCACCTGGATGCATTCCTGTGCAGACTCCCCTGGCTGATGCTGCTCTGGGTTGGATCTTTGGAGGTCCCTTCCAACCTCTAATGTTCTGTGCTACTGTGACACAGTGATCAAGACAAACCTGTCCCTTTGCTGGTTAATCTGAATAAGTGAATGTGCTCCTCTTCCTTCCACTCAGCTTGTTCTTCTTGTTAGAGATACTGCACCATAGGCAAGGCAAAGACTTGAGTTACTGTACCCCAGGAGTTCAGCTGCAGAAGCCTCAGCCACAAAATTTAGAGTGCCTTCAGAGCCATCCAAGGAATTAGCACTCCAACTTATCTCACTTCAGGCACACTTTAGGTACCAAATATTTCCAGCTGCATGTAAGGTGGCTGTCAGTTATTTATTTCAGCCTCCAAATACTGCAGTACACTCTCTATTTTTTTTTTTGGCTGTGTGTCACACTACTGCTCCCTGCTGCCTGAGTCTATTTCAGATCCACTTCACCTCCTCTATGCATGAGGCAGCCACTGGCTGTGCCTAACTGGCTGCTCAGAGGCAGAGGAGCTGCTTGCTGTCAAGGAGATGTTTGTCTCGCCGTGATTAATTACTGTGAAATGCCCACAGAGACTTAAAGAATCATGATTAATTACTGCAGAAGGCACAGAGAGCTTCAAGACTAAGCTCTCCCATTTGCTAAGTTTACCCAAGAGCTCCTCTACATCCTGCATCTGGGGACACTTTCATGCAGTCAGCTGATAAAACTCCCACAGGACAGATGGTGAATTGTCAGGGAAAAGGCTAAATGAAAATAATCACAGAGTCATGGAATTGTCAGGCTTGGAAGGGACCTCGAGGCTCAGCCAGTTCCAACCCCCCTGCCATGGGCAGGGACACCTCACACCACAGCAGGTTGCTCACAGCCACCTCCAGCCTGGCTGCAAACACCTCCAGGCAGGAGGCTTCCACCACCTCCCTGGGCAACCTGTGCCAGGCTCTCACCACCCTCATGGGGAACAACTTCTTCCTCACATCCAAGCTGAATTAATCCATTTCTATTATTTTTTCCATCCCCCCCAGTCCTATCACTCCCTCACACCCTCAAAAGTCCCTCCCCAGCTTTCTTGGAGCCCCCTTCAGATACTGCAAGGCCACAATTAGGTCTCCTTGCAGCCTTCTCCTCTCCAGACTGCACAACTCCCTCAGTCTGTCCTCATAGGAGAGCAGCTCCAACCCTCTGCTCATCCTCTTGGTCCTTCTCTGGACACCTTCCAGCATACTTTGGTTAGACTCTTATGGCCTGCAACATCTCACACTCAAATTTTTTGCTCCATTCCCCCTTGTCCTATCCCTCCCTGACACCCTCAAAAGTCCCTCCCCAGCTTTCTTGGAGCCCCCTTCAGATACTGCAAGGCCACAATGAGGTCTCCTTGCAGCCTTCTCCTCTCCAGACTGCACAACCCCAACTCCCTCGGTCTGTCCTCATAGCAGCTCCAGCCCTCTGCTCCTCCTCATGGCCCTTCTCTGGACACCTTCCAGCACCTCCAGATCCTTCCTGTAACAGGGGCTCCAGAGCAGGACACAGTGCTCCATAACATTCCCAAAAGGCTAATGTTCCTTCAGAGTGAAGGAAAAATAATTGCTAGGTCCCTTCTGCAGGATTCATTTCCTCCCTAGGTTGGGGTGTTTTTTTCCAGCATGGAGGCTGAGAAGATTAATAAGCTCCAGAATTTTACACTAAGCCTATTAGAGGTTTAAAATTTAATAGGTTTGAAATCATCTCCTGAAATCCCACATTAGAAGAAGAGCTAAGGGCAACTTACTGCCTTCCTTGGCACCTTCCCAAAGTCCTTTCTCATTGGCATTAAACCCAGAGCCCAGGCCACACTCTATATCATAGTATCAGTCAGGGTTGGAAGGCACCACAAGGATCATCTAGTTCCAACCCCCCTGCCATGGGCAGGGACACCCCACACTAGATCAGGCTGGCCAGAGCCTCATCCAGCCTGGGCTTAAACACCTCCAGGGATGGGTCCCATGTGAGAGGGAAGAGTTATTCAGTTCCCCCTGACTTCTGCCACCTTTGCTGTTTGCTGGGCTCATGACAGCCTGCTCCAGAGTGGCAGAGGAGCACTCAGAAACACGCTCATGCTAAGGGCAACTTACTGCCTTCCTTGGCACCTTCCCAAAGACCTTTCTCATTGGCATTAAACCCAGAGCCCAGGCCACGCTCTATATCATAGTATCAGTCAGGGTTGGATGGGACCACAAGGATCATCTAGTTCCAACCCCCCTGCTATGGGCAGGGACACCCCACACTAGATCAGCCTGGCCAGAGCCTCATCCAGCCTGCTCTTAAACACCTCCAGGGACGGGTCCCATGTGAGAGGGAAGAGTTATTCAGTTCCCCCTGACTTCTGCCACCTTTGCTGTTTGCTGGGCTCATGACAGCCTGCTCCAGAGTGGCAGAGGAGAGCACTCAGAAACACACTCATGCTTCACCAGGTAGAAGTAATCTGCTGTCATGCTGGGAGAGAGAAGCTGGGGCAGAGGATGTGCCAGGGATGGTATCTGCTACCTGCACAAACAAGGAGCTGCAGACTCCCACAGGCTCTGCTGGCTCCTCAAATTGGTTAAAAAAACACATCAAAAACACAGGCTCTTTGTATGAGAGAAATGTATTATGCTAATCACCTCAATTCTTCTTCAGTTACCCATGCAGAGCTTCATTGCACTATTCAATATTTTTCAGTCTAATGCACTGAATTAAGTCCTTTGGAAAAGTTTTGTTCCTGAAACCTTTGAAATTGGCACTGAATTTTCTCTCTGGCCTTTATGGGAAACAGTTCCTTTCATCACTGCTTGCTGCTAACTGCAGTGCATTTGACAGAGCTGTGCAATGTCCAGCACATTGAGTTAAAACCCCAGGGGACAAAAATAAAGGATAACAGAATCACAGGATGTTAGGGGTTGGGAGGGACCTTAAAAGCTCACCCAGTCCAATCCCCCTGCCAGAGCAGGACCACCTAGAGGAGATCACACAGGAACACATCCAGGGGGGTTTGGAATATCTCCAGAGAGGGCTGGGATCAGCAATGCTGTGTGCAGCAGGAGCAGGGAGGGGACTGACCCCTGGGACTCAGCTCTGGGGAGGCCACACCTGGAGGCTTGTGTCCAGTTTGGGGCAGTTCAATGCAAGAGAGATGTGGAGGTAGTGGAGCCAGGGCAGAGGAGGGCAAGGAAATTGGGAAGGGCCTGGAGAAGAAATCTGATGAAGAGAGACTGAAGGAGCTGGGGATGGTTAGTGTGAAACAGAGGAGGCTGAGAGGAGACCTCATTGCTGTCCACAGCTACCTGAAAGGAGGTTGTGGAGATGTTGGTGCTGGTCTCTTCTCACAGGTAGTTAGTGACAGAGCAAGAGGGAATGGCCTCAAGCTGCCCCTGGACAGGCTTAGACTGGACATTAGGAAACATTTTCTGATGGCAAGAGTGGTCAGGGCTTGGAATGTGCTGCCCAGGGAGGTGGTAGAGTCCCCAAGCCTGGCTGTGTTTGGAGGTGGTTTGGCTGTGGTGCTTGGGGCTGTGGTTTAGGGGTGACCCTTGCAGAGTAGGGTTCTGGGTTGGGCTTGGTGCTCCTGAGGGTCTTTTCCAACCTGAATGTTTCTGTGATTCTGTGTTCCTAAGACAAACAGCAACCCCATGCATGAGATTATTATAATCTAAAAATGCAAAGCCATGATCCAGTGAGAGATGAACAGTGTAGAAGTTAGGTGTCATGCTGACAAAGGAACTCCAGCCTGTGCCAACCCAGGAAACACTCTGTGTATCAACGCATTGGGGTCCCCAGAATCATATAATCACAGAACTGTCAGGGTTGGAAGGGACCTCAAGGCTCAGCCAGTTCCAACCCCCCTGCCATGGGCAGGGACACCTCACACTACAGCAAGTTGCTCACAGCCACATCCAGCCTGGCTGCAAACACCTCCAGGCATGAGGCTTCCACCACCTCCCTGGGCAACCTGTGCCAGGCTCTCACCACCCTCATGGGGAACAACTTCTTCCTCACATCCAATCTCAATCTCCCCATTTCTAGTTTTGTTTCATTCCCCCCAGTCCTATCACTCCCTGACACCCTCAAAAGTCCCTCCCCAGCTTTCTTGTAGACCCCTTCAGATACTGCAAGGCCACAATCAGGTCTCCTGAGAGTCTTCTCTTCTCCAGACTGAACAGCCCCAACTCCCTCGGTCTGTCCTCATAGCAGAGCAGCTCCAGCTCTCTGCTCATCCTCGTGGCCCTTCTCTGGACACCTTCCAGCACCTCCAGATCCTTCCTGCAATAGAGGCTCCACAACTGGACACAGTGCTCCAGGTGTGGTCTCACCAGAGCAGAGCAGAGGGGGAGAATCACCTCCCTTGACCTGCTGGCTATGCTTCTCTTGCTGCAGCCCAGGATGTGCTTGATGTGGGCTTGCTCCTCTACTTGTAGCACAAGCCAGTTGCTGAAGTTGCAAATGTGCCTTTAAAATGCTCAGGCTGTGAAAGAGAAAGACAAAAAAAACAAGACCCAAATCCCCCCCAGACTGGCATAATGAAGTGCAGCTATGAGGAACAGCTTTTTAATGGGAGAGCACAGATGTTCTATGCATGATAGCCATGGTTTAAAATTGAAAAGTGCCATTGGTTGGCCATCATTTAAAATCACAGTGCCCTAAAGGAGAGATTTCAGGCTGTGCACGCTTGAGGAGCACAGAGCTAAGGTAAGGCTAAACTGTTACCTCTGGTCTGCTTGGAATGAGTGAGAAGATAATGGTCATCATGGGCAGGGAGAGTAAAAGAGAGAAGAGAAGAGAAGAGAAGAGAAGAGAAGAGAAGAGAAGAGAAGAGAAGAGAAGAGAAGAGAAGAGAAGAGAAGAGAAGAGAAGAGAAGAGAAGAGAAGAGAAGAGAAGAGAAGAGAAGAGAAGAGAAGAGAAGAGAAGAGAAGAGAAGAGAAGAGAAGAGAAGAGAAGAGAAGAGAAGAGAAGAGAAGAGAAGAGAAGAGAAGAGAAGAGAAGAGAAGAGAAGAGAAGAGAAGAGAAGAGAAGAGAAGAGAGGAGAGGAGAGGAGAGAAGAGAGAAGAGAAGAGAAGAGAAGAGAAGAGAAGAGAAGAGAAGAGAAGAGAAGAGAAGAGAAGAGAAGAGAAGAGAAGAGAAGAGAAGAGAAGAGAAGAGAAGAGAAGAGAAGAGAAGAGAAGAATAAACCAGGCTGGAAGAGACCTTCAAGATCATGGTGTCCAACCTATCATCCAACACCACCTAATCAACTAAATCATGGCACCAAGCACCCTATCAAGTCTCCTCCTGAACACCTCCAGTGATGGTGACTCCACCACCTCCCCAGGCAGCCCATTCCAATGGGCAATCACTCTCTCTGTGTAAAACTTCCTCCTAACATCCAGCCTAAACCTCCCCTGGCACAGCCTGAGACTGTGTCCTCTTGTTCTAATGCTGCCTCCCTGGGAGAAGAGACCAACCTCTGCCTGTCTACAACCCCCCTTCAGGTAGTTGGAGAGAGCAATAAGGTCACCTCTGAGTCTCCTCTTCTCCAGACTAAGCAACCCCAGCTCCCTCAGCCTCTCCTCACAGGGCTGTGTTCCAAACCCCTCCCCAACTTTGTTGCCCTTCTCTGGACTCGTTCCAGCAAGTCAACCTCCTTCCTAAACTGAGGAGCCCAGAACTGGACACAGGACTCGAGGTGCAGCCTAACCAGTGCAGTGTACAGGGGCAGAATGACCTCCCTGCTCCTGCTGGCCACACTGTTCCTGATGGCAAGTTGGAGCTGGGGTGGGAGGAAGCAGCAGGAGCGAATGGCAAAGGACACAGACAGCACCAACCTCCCAGCAGCAAAATGATATCTTCCCCCAAATGATATGACTGCCCCAACAGAGAGGAAGGCAGTGCCACTGCCCCACAGCCCACAGGCTGGCAGTGTGCTGCCCCTGGTGCAGAAGGAAGAGGGAATGGGATAGAGAATTGTAGAATGGTTCAGGCTGGAAGGGACCTCCAGAGGTGATCCAGTCCAACCTCCCTGCAGTCAGCAGGGACATCCCAGAGCCTCACCAAGCCTCAGCTTGATTATCTGCAGGGATGGGACCTCAACCACCACCTCAACCTGTTCCAGAGTTCCACCACCCTCATAGTGAAGAAATTCTTCCTGATATCCCATCTCAGTCTGCTCTTCTCTGGTTTGAAGCCATTGTCCCTCCTGTCCCTGCAGGCCTTTGCAAACAGTCTCTCTCCATCCTTCCTGTAGCCTCCTTCAGGTACTGGCAGGCTGCTATTAGGTCTCCCCAGAGCCCACTCTTCAGGCTGACACCCCCAGTTCCCTCAGCCTGTCCTTGTAGCAGAGCTGCTCCAACCCCCTGATCATATTCATGGCCATCAGGTCCACGTCCTTCCTATACTGAGAGCTCCAGCCTGTACACAGTACTCCAGGTGAGGTCTCAGAGCTTGTTATACTCAGCAGAGGTGCCCAAGCCAGTCATGCCATATGGCTGCACAGATTCCCTCTAGCAAGTTCTCTTCTGCCATAGCATCACAAACATCTTGAGCAGCGTTGGAGCTGCTGCCACAAAAGAGCAAAGCCTGCCTTGCTGACAGCAAGGACAGCAGCAGCCTTTCGTGGTGAGAACTCCCAGTCCCTAACTTGTCCTGCAGTTCAGAGTAACCATTGTACATGCTCTGAGTTAGGGATGCTAGGCTGGACCTCACAGGTTTCATGGTAATAAAAGTAATACCTTATATTTTCTCAGTCAGTAAATAAGGGAGAAGGCTCCCAGGAGAGCTTCTTGTGGCCCTCCAGCATCTGAAGGGGGCTAAAGGACAGCTGGGGAGGGACTTTCTAGGGTGTCAGGGAGTGAGAGGACCGGGGGGAATGGAACAATGGCTGGGGTCAGAGCAGCTGGAAAGCAGCCAGGCAGAAAGGGACCTGGGGTAGTGGTTGACAGCAGCTGGACATGAGCCAGCAGTGTGCCCAGGTGGCCAAGGAGGCCAATGGCATCCTGGCCTGCATCAGGAACAGTGTGGCCAGCAGGAGCAGGGAAGTCATTCTCCCTCTGTACTCAGCACTGGTTAGGCCACACCTTGAGTCCTGTGTCCAGTTCTGGGCTCCTCAGGTTAGGAAAGATGTTGAGCTGCTGGAAGGTGTCCAGAGAAGGGCAAGAAAGCTGGGGAGGGGTCTGGAGCACAGCCCTGTGAGGAGAGGCTGAGGGAGCTGGGGTTGCTTAGCCTGGAGAAGAGGAGGCTCAGGGGAGACCTTGCTCTCTCCAGCTCCCTGAAGGGAGGTTGTAGCCAGGTGGGGGTTGGTCTCTTCTCCCAGGCACCCAGCACCAGAACAAGAGGACACAGTCTCAAGCTGTGCCAGGGGGAAGGTTGAGGCTGGAGGTGAGGAGAAAGTTCTTCCCAGAGAGAGAGATTGGCCATTGGGATGTGCTGCCCAGGGAGGTGGTGGAGTCACCATCACTGGAGGAGTTCATGAGGGGATTGGATGTGGCACTTGGTGCCATGGTTTAGTTGATTAGATGGTGTTGGGTGATAGGTTGGACCTGATGATCTCTGAGGTCTTTTCCAACCTTATTGACTCTGTGATTCTATGATTCTATGCCTAGGGGGGGTTGGAACAATGTTAGAAATGGGTAGATTCAGATGGGATGTTAGGAAGAAGTTCACTGTGATACCTGACTCCCCCTCCTCCAGTGTATGCTTTCCCCACTAGGAATTATGGAGAAGTTACATTGCTGGAGACAGAAAACTGCAGATGCAAGCTTGGGGAGAAATTAATCCTCACAGAGCAGCAGAGAAGGCAGTCCCAGGGCTTTGTTTGTAAAGTGAGCTCATAAAGTTGTGGGGAATTGTTTTACAACAGACATTAAGTGAAGCAGAAAATGAAGCCTTGGTTCTGTGGGTAAAAAGGAGGCCATCATCTGCCTGCAACACAAATGCACTTTCAACCTTGATGTTTGGTTTGGTTTTGTTGTTTGTTTTCTGCCACTCTAATGGGAATCTGTTCCCCTCTCTGCCACAATTCACTCAGACACGTTGCTGGGAAGGTAATTCTCCTTGCTAAGCAGTGGTTAGGGGCTGGGAGAAAAAAAAAGCAGCTTGATGAGATTTGTTATCTCATGAAGGGAGCAGACCTGTGGAGCAGGACCTGGGAGTGCTGGTGGACAAGTTTTGCATGGGACAGCAACGTGCCCTGGTGGCCAGGAAGGGCAAAGGGATCCTGGGGTGCATTAGGAGGAGTGTGTCCAGCAGATCCAGGGAGGTTCTCCTCCCTCTCGACTCTGCCCTAGAGAAATGTCACCTGCAGTATTGCTTCCAGTTCTGGGCTCCCCAGTTCAAGAGGGACAGGGATCTGCTGGAGAGAGTCCAACAGAGGGCTCCAAGGATGCTGAAGGGACTGGAGAATGCCTGGAGAGGAGAGGCTGAGAGCCCTGAGGATGTTCAGTCTGGAGAAGAGAAGGCCGAGAGGGGATTTAATAAATGTCTTTTAATATCTGAGGGCTGAGGGTCAAGAGGAGGGTCTGCAACAGGCTCTGCTCAGTTGCACTCTGTTATAGGACACGGGGCAATGGATATAAACTACAGCACAGGAGTTTCCACCTCAACATCAGGAGGAACTTCTTCACTTTGAGGGTGACAGAGCCCTGGAGCAGGCTGCCCAGAGAGATTGTGGAGTCTCCTTCTCTGGAGCCTTTCCAGCCCTGTCTGGATGTGTTCCAGTGCGACCTGCACTAGATTCTAAGGTCCTGCTCTGGCATATTTGGAGTTCACTTCCAACCCATAACATCCTGTGATCCTGTGGTCTGAGAGTGACTGGGCAGAGCACAGGTTAATGTTATTTTGGCTTTGCAGTGTGCATACATCATTGCATATGTCCAGCTAAGCTCTTCTTAGGAGCAGGCAAATGTGCCACTATAAATAACACCATTCTGTTCTGTCCAAGCCTATCTACACCTAAATGGGATGAGAAGCACAAGCAGCAGGTACATTGCTGACTATCTTCTACCATTAGAGTGCCACAGTATCACAGTCTCACAGTACATTAGAGTCTAGAAGGGACCTCCAGAGATCATCCAGTCCAACCCCTCTGCCAAAGCAGCATCACCGAGGGGAGTCTGCACAGGAATGCATCCAGGTGGGGTTGGAAAGTCTCCAGAGGAGGAGACTCCACAGCCTCTCTGGGCAGCCTGCTCCAGGGCTCTGGCACCCTCACCCCAAAGAAGTTTCTCCTCACCTTGAGCTGAAACCTTCTCTGGTGAAGTTTGTCTCCATTGTTCCTTGTATTATTCCTCTGCACCACCCAGAAGAGCTTGGCCCCCTCCCCCTGACCCCCAGCCCTCAGTTATTGAGAGACATTGATCAGATCCCTCTCAGCCTTCTCTTCTCCAGACTCAACAGGCCCAGGGCTCTCAGGCTCTCTTCCCAGGGGAGATGCTCAAGTCCCCTAAGCACCCTCCTGGCTCTACCTTGGATTCTCTCCAGCAGCTCTCTGTCTCTCTTGAGCTGGGGATCCCCAAACTGGACACAGGATTGCAGCTGTGGTCTCAGCAGGGCAGAGCAGAGGGGGAGCAGAAGCTCCCCAGCCCTGCTGGCCACACTTTTCTTGCTGCACCCCAGGCTCCCCTTGGCTCTCTTGGCCCCCAGGGCACATTGCTGTCCCATTCAGAACTTGCTGTCCACCAGCACTCCAAGGTCTTTCTGTGTGGAGCTGCTCTGCAGCAGGGCAGCTCCTAACCTGTCCTCACCACTTCGACCGTCTCAGTTTCGTTACCTGTGTTGGTGGTCCCTAAGCTACGAAGTCCTGTAGAACTCTGCATCTCTATTGACAAACTCCTGCCATGCAGAGGTCTTGTTGCAGCTCTTTCCTCTTTATTTATGATTTTTAGACCCTGTAGCCCCTGTAAATGCCTCCAGTTTGCAGCCAGCTGTGAGAGGTAGTACTGATGCCCGATCTCCACTCACTGATCTGCTCCCACGGCTCTTGTACGCAGCTTACATCCTCAGAGCATTGTAGAAGTCATATTTATCCCTGCTGCTTACAGCCTGGGTATGCACACAAATCAGAGGGAGAAAGGGAGAGGAGAGGAGAGGTTCGGAGAGGAGAGGTTCGGAGAGGTTCGGAGAGGAGAGGAGAGGAGAGGAGAGGAGAGGAGAGGAGAGGAGAGGAGAGGAGAGGAGAGGAGAGGAGACCAGGTTGGAAAAGACCTCAGAGATCATCCAGTCCAACCTATCACCCAACACCATCTGATCAACTAAACCATGGCACCAAGTGCCTCATCCAGGCTCTTCCTAAACACTTCCAGGGATGGTGACTCCACCACCTCCCTGGGCAGCACATCCCAAGGGCCAATCTCTCTTGCTGGGAAGAATTTCTTCCTCACCTCCAGCCTCAACCTTCCCCCTGGCACAGCTTGAGACTGTGTCCTCTTGTTCTGGTGCTGAGTGCCTGGGAGAAGAGACCAACCCCCACCTGGCTACAACCTCCCTTCAGGTAGTCATAGAGAGCAATGAGGTCTCCCCTGAGCCTCCTCTTCTGCAGGCTAAGCAACCCCAGCTCCCTCAGCCTCTCCTCACAGGGCTGTGCTCCAGACCCCTCCCCAGCTTTGTTGCCCTTCTCTGGACACCTTCCAGCAGCTCAACATCTTTCCTAACCTGAGGAGCCCAGAACTGGACACAGGACTCAAGATGTGTCCTAAGCAGTGCTGAGCACAGTGCAGAATGACTTCCCTGCTCCTCCTAAACTGAGGAGCCCAGAACTGGACACAAAGACTGGAATAAGAAACTGGAAGAAGCGACAGAGAGAAATGGGAGGGAGGAAGGACAATGCAATAGAGCCTGGAGGGTCAAGAGAGAGGAAAGGATGTTTCAGTCAATTCCCTTTGCATTACCCACAGTCATTTAGGACTAGAATGGATCAGTGAAAGAGTATTTTACGTCCCAGCTCTCCTGCTAGCTGTGTGTGTGAGAATATGGTAAACATCCTCTCCAAAATGCTTTCCATCTCCCCCAGTGTGCAGAAACTGAACTCACATTCATTCTAAAATACTTCTTGGCTGAGTCCTTTGGCTTTCCTCAGCTATGGGACCAAAAAGTCAATCAGTGTTTAACTTCCCAGCTGGTTTTCTCACCTGGTTTAAACCCCAGCTCTCAGGGAGCCCAGTCACGTGAGATCCGAGTCCCTGAGACACTCAGCACCATCCTTGAGGCTTCCTGCCCTCAGCTCCATTTCTCTCCTGCAGGAGCTCAGGATGAGGTCATTAAAAGCAATCACCAAGAAGTCATGCCTGATTACTCTTTCAATTAGGGCTTGATCCCACAGGCAGTTATGTGCTGTAAGTGCAGAAACCAAAGGCTGGTGCTGAATACTCAGTGTTTGCTTAGTGCCTGGTCAGTGGAGCTTGGTAAACAGAGCAAGGGAGAGACAGAACAGCAACAAAACAGAAATCAGCTGGCAATACAGCCAAAGTTGTGAAGCCTGCAGGCTGAGGCCTGTAGAGGAGGGGGAGGTGAGCATGCCCAACATGAGCTGCTTGGGGGTAAGAGACAGGTCTGGGGAGGATCTGCTCCCCCTTTACTCTGCCCTGCTGAGACCACAGCTGCAATCCTGTGTCCAGTTTGGGGCTCCCCAGTTCAAGAGAGACAGAGACCTGCTGGAGAGAATCCAAGGGAGAGCCAGGAGGATGCTTAGGGGACTTGAGCATCTCCCCTGGGAAGAGAGCCTGAGAGCCCTGGGGCTGTTTAGTCTGGGGAAGAGAAGGCTGAGAGGGATCTGATCAATGTCTCTCAAGAGCTGAGGGCTGGGGGTCAAGGGGAGAGGGCCAAGCTCTTTTGGGTGCTGCACAACAATAAGCCAAGGAACAATGGAGACAAACTTAAACATAGAAGGTTTCAGCTCAACATGAGGAGAAACTTCTTTGCAGTGAGGGTGACAGAGCACCGGAGCAGGCTGCCCAGAGAGGTTGTGGAGTCTCCTTCTCTGGAGCCTTTCCAACCCCACCTGGATGCATTCCTGTGCAGACTCCCCTGGGTGATGCTGCTTTGGCAGGGGGGTTGAACTGGATGATCTCTGCAGGTCCCTTCCAACCTCTAATGTTCTGTGGCACTGTGACACTGTGACAGCCACACCACTGAATGAAACTGAGCAACTTCAGGTACTGCTGCATGACACAACCAGCAGGTCACTCAAACATGACCCTCCTTGAGATGAACCCAGAAAAATGTCACACCAGAAGGAAGAGTGGGGACAGTATCTGACATGAGGTGGTGGAGCCACCATCACTGGAGGTGCTTAGGAAGAGACTGGGTGGGGTGCTTGGTGCCATGGTTTAGTTGATTAGATGGTGTTGGGTGATAGGTTGGACTTCATGATCCCAAAGGTCTCTTCCAACCTGGTTAATTCTATTCTATTCTATTCTATTCTATTCTATTCTATTCTATTCTATTCTATTCTATTCTATTCTATTCTACTCTGTTCTAATCTGTTCTATTCTACTTCTGTTCTATTCTACTTCTCTTCTCTTCTATTCTATTCTATTCTACTCTAAGAACATTTGGCAGTCAGTTGGCCAGGTCCAGGCACAAGGCAGGGTTTTTTTCCTGCTTTTCCAGGAGGCTGTCTCTGGGCTGGGCTGCAGCACCACAGTCATCCTGGCAGGCTTGCAGCAGCTGAGTGCTTCTCTCCCACAATTCCACACCCTGCCTTGGTTGCTCACAAATTGGCCTGGAAAGGTGCAACAAACACAAGTGACATCTGAGAGAATGATTTTTCTCCTCTGCTGGTGTTTTCACACTCATTTTGCCCTTGTTTCATGCATCTGTCTAGCCAGCAGGTTCATGCAGGAGCGTTTGCTGCTTCAGCAAATGCTCAGGCAAGCCATGGACTAAGAACTTGTAGAAATTATTCTGTGCACAAGGAACAAATTCAAGGAAACCTGTGCACCAGTAGTGTCCCTTGGCTGAATCCTGCTTGCTTCCCTTTGCCTTCACCAAGCTCAGAAAGCCTGGAAGGGCTTCCAGGGCTGGACCATGGCTTATGCACAGAGATGGTGTGGGGCCTCCTGGCTTTGGTGTGGGTTCAAGACAGCCCCTTGCAGCCAGCTGGAAGAGCCCTCTGCAGATTTAGCGCTGAGCAAACCTTGTCTCAGGGCTGGAGAACCTCCCCTGTACAGACAGGCTCAGAGAGTTGGGGTTGTTCAGCCTGGAGAAATGAAAGCTCCAGGGAGACCTCAGAGCAGCCTTCCAATAAGTGAAGAGGGCTACAGGGGTCTGGGGAGGGACTTCTGTAAGGGCTTGGAGTGACAGGATGAAGGGGAATGGCTTTGAGTTGGAACAGGAGAGATTGAGACTGGAGATGAAGAAATTCTTCAGAGTGAGGGTGGGGAGAGACTGGCACAGGTTGCCCAGGGAGGCTGTGGATGCCACCTGGCTACAACCTCCCTTCAGGGAGTTGTAGAGAGCAATGAGGTCTCCCCTGAGCCTCCTCTTCTCCAGGCTAAGCAACCCCAGCTCCCTCAGCCTCTCCTCCAGACCCCTCCCCAGCTTTGTTGCCCTCCTCTGGACAGCTTCCAGCAACTCAACATCTTTCCTAAACTGAAGGGCCCTGAACTGGACACAGTACCCAAAGTGTGACCTAAGCAGTGCTGAGCACAGGGCAGAATGACTTCCCTGCTCCTGCTGAGCCTGGTAGCCACCAGAGTAGTGAGTACTTTTGGTCTGGTATTTTCCATCTTTCTCTAGGTCATTCCATTGAACTTCCCATTTAATTTTCAACAGGCAAAAGAGTCTGCCAGGGCAGCTGGGCTGGAGATATGAGCCCTGCTGGAGTGCAATTGTTACTTCCTGATGGCTTAACATGCAGGGTGAAAGCAAACCAGGAGGGGATGATCCCCCCGAGGAGATGCCCATTGGTCTCTGTGCTTGATGGCACCAGTTTGGATGGATCAGAGCAATCCTCTGAGGCTGCTGCTGGTCTCTTCTCACAGGGAATTAGTGACAGAACAAGAGGGAATGGCCCCAGGCTGCCACTGGGTAGGTCTAGACTGGACAATAGGAAAAAGAGGGGTGAGGGATTGGAATGTGCTGCCCAGGGAGGTGGTGGAGTCCCCAAGCCTGGCTGTGTTTGAAGGTGGTTTGGCTGTGGTGCTTGGGGCTCTGGTTTAGGGGTGAGCCTTGTAGAGTAGGGTTCTGGTTTGGACTTGGTGCTCCTGAGGGTCTTTTCCAGCCTGAATGTTGTTGTGCTTCTGAGTAAAAAAGTAATTAAATCCCATTTGAAACCCAGATAATTTTGGCTTCCCACACCTGATGTTTGGAGACCCATGCTAAGCACATGCACACCCTCTCTGAAGCTTATCCTCAGGTACTGAAGTCCTGTTGAGATCAAATCTCTCCTCCTGGCAGCACAGTGGCAGCTTCCACATCTCCTTATGTTTTGCAAATTAAATCCCCAGGACAAATTCTCAGAGGCAGAGAAGGGCAGGGGGGAAGCTGACAGAGGGAGCATCTGAAGGCATATGGCAAGCTCCACCAAGGGCAGCTCTAAGAGACAAAAAAACCTGTCTCCCAAAGTAGAGGAGAGATGAAGCGTGGCAGGAAGAAAGCAATTATGCAGCTGAGGAAGAGAGTGAACTCCTAGAGGAGGTACTGGAGTTTGAAGGGAAACTGAACTCCCTTTTCAGTGGCCTAAAATGGCTTAGGTTTAATCAGTGTTATTAGAGGCACTGAAAGAGCATAACTGTGGCTGACCTTGAGACAAAGGAGAATACAGAATTAACCAGGTTGGAAGAGACCTCAGAGAGCATCCAGTCCAACCTATCACCCAACACCATCTAATCAACTAAACCATGGCACCAAGTGCCTCAGCCAGGCTCTTTTTAAACACCTTCAGTGGTGGTGACTCCACCACCTCCCTGGGGTTGGACTGGATGAGTTTTGGAGGTCCCTTCCAACCCAGACCATTCTATCATAGAATCATAGAATCAGCCAGGTTGGTAAAGACCTCAGAGATCATCAAGTCCAACCTATGACCTAATACCTAACACCTCCTGACAACTAAACCAAGTGCCACATCCAATCCTATTTTAACACCTCCAGGGACGGTGACTCCACCACCTCCCTGGGCAGCACATCCCAATGGCCAATCTCTCTTGCTGGGAAGAACTTTCTCCTCACCTCCCACCTAAACCACTCCTGGTGCAGCTTCAGACTGTGTCCTCTTCTTCTGGTGCTGCTTACCTGGGAGAAGAGACCAACCCCCAGCACCAGAACAAGAGGGCAATTACACAGAGAGAGTGACTGCCCATTGGAATGGGCTGCCCGAGGAGGTGGTGGGGTCGCCGTCACTGGGGGTGCTCAGGGCAAGGCTTGACAGGATGCTTGGTTGCATGGTTTAGTTGATTAGGTGGTGTTGGATGATAGGTTGGACATGATGATCTTGAAGGTCTCTTTCAACCTGGTTTATTCTATTCTATTCTATTCTATTCTATTCTATTCTATTCTATTCTATTCTATTCTATTCTATTCTAAGCTATGCCAGGGGAGGCTTAGGCTGGAGGTGAGGAAGAAATTCTTCCCAGCAAGAGAGATTGGCCATTGGAATGTGCTGCCCAGGGAGGTGGTGGAGTCACCATCCCTGGAGGTGTTTAGGAAGAGACTGGATGAAGCACTTGGTGCCATGGTGTAGTTGATCAGATAGTGTTGGGTGATAGGTTGGACTGGATGATCTCTGGGGTCTTTTCCAACCTGGTTAATTCTGTATTCAGCATCTGGGAGACACTAAGCCCAGCTTTTGTGGCAGGTGTCTAAAGTTTCCCTGGAAGGAAACTGGAGCAAGAACAACCATTTTTCAGAAAGCTGTCTTGCAGGTGATCAGCTTTGGCAGGGCTTTCAAGCTGCAGACTGCAGTGAGATGCAGATATTCCCCAACCACTCCACTCAGGGCTTCTTGATGACTAACCAGAGAGACTGGGAACTCAGCATGCTCCCTGTTCTGAATCCCATGTCACACCTTTCTCATGTGTCACAGCAAGGTGCCCAGGCCCCTCATGCAGAGAAAGAAAGGCATCACAGTAGGTGCTAGAACGTCCAAAAATGAGGAATTGCCCTGCCCTGCCTGCCCTGAAGACTCTTTCTCTGCTCCCAGGCCCTTGGGGAGCTCACAGCCCTGCTGCAGCCTGGCACACAGCCTCAAAGTGCCAAGCACCCAAGAGCTGCCATTGAGCTGTGGCTTTGGTTTTGTGGGACTGAGCATCAGGTGTAGACTGAGGCTGCATTAGCCTGCACCTTTCTGTGTGCTGATTAAAAAATCATGAAGAATTATCCAGTCCATGTTTGGCTGTGTGCAGAGAGCCCCAGCGTGCAAATGGACCTTGTTTATCATAGGATAGATACTGTGGAAGGCAGCACCTAAATTACACTGAGTTTGCAACACCATCTGGTTTCATCTTTCATTACATTAGGGGATCACTTTGTTATGTTTGACCTGAAAACTGGCACAGGACTAAAGCTGGGCCAGGGATGAGGCTTGCATTGCTAAAAAGCTCTGCTTGCTCACATGAGAAAAGTAGAGAGCAGACACAAAGCTCTCTCCTTACCTTCAAGTCCAGAAAATACCAAATAGCAAGAAAACCACTGCCAACACCCACTGTTGTGCACAGGTTTATGCTGGAGGGAAGGGATCCGTGCAGAGGGACTTTGATAGGCTGCAGAGCTGGGACCATGCCAGCCTCATGAGGTTCAACAAGACCAAGTGCAAGGTCCTGCAACTGGGTTGGGGCAATGCCAGGCACTGATATAGGCTGGGCAGGGGTGCTGGGGGATGAGAAGCTCAACAGGAGCCAGCAGTGAGCACTTGCAGCCCAGAGAGCCTGGGCTGCATCAGGAGAAGTGTGGCCAACAGGTTGAGGGAGGTGATTCTCCCCCTCTGCTCCACTCTGCTGAGACCCCACCTGGAGCTCTGTGTCCAGTTCTGGAGCCTCTATTACATGAAGGATCTGGAGGTGCTGGAAGGTGTCCAGAGAAGGGCCATGAGGATGAGCAGAGGGCTGGAGCTGCTCTGTTATGAGGACAGACTGAGGGAGTTGGGGTTGTTCAGTCTGGAGAAGAGAAGGCTTTGAGGAGACCTAATTGTGGCCTTCCAGTATCTGAAGGGGGCTCCAAGAAAGCTGGGGAGGGACTTTTGAGGGTGTCAGGGAGTGATAGGATTAGGGGGAATGGAACAAAACTAGAAATGAGTAGATTCAGATTCGATGTTAGGAAGAAGTTGTTCCCCATGAGGGTGGTGAGAGCCTGGCACAGGTTGCCCAGGGAGGTGGTGGAAGCCTCATGCCTGGAGGGTTTTAAGGCCAGGCTGGATGTGGCTGTGAGCAACCTGCTGTAGTGTGAGGTGTCCCTGCCTATGGCAGGGGGGTTGGAACTGGCTGATCCTTGAGGTCCTTTCCACCACTGACAATTCTGTGATTCTGTGAAGATGACACTGCCATAGAGGGGAACTTCCACTCAGGTTTCCCCATGTGGCAGGAGCAGGCTGAGATATGGTGGCTTCAGGAAGAAGGAAGTGAAGACTCAGAGGACTGGCCCACAGGTGTTCATCTGATAGGATCTTAAGAGAGAGTGAAGAAAATATTTCCATTAACTTTAGGCAAGCTCCAAGATTTCCCAGGACTCCCATGAAATGCTGGGATAATGTATTTACTTTATAGCTGATGCAGAGAGACTCCAGGAACTTGACTATTTCCCCTTATCCACACTCCACTCAGCCAGCCAAAAGCCTTTCTTGAGCTCCTCTTCCAGCCCAGCTCTCTGTCTCATTAAACCACCACATAATGATTCATCATTCTCTGACCATTCCCACTCTACTGTCTAATTAAAATGATTTTTATGCTCCAAGATAATTGCTTTCTTCTATTATTACTCTGAAATGTTAATATCATCCAGCTCACCAGTCTCTGTCTCTACCACTAGAGACAATAAATAAATTAAACATAGAAGGGAAAAAAGATGTTTAAATAACATTAGGATTGAGTCATAAAATGCCACCATCACTGAAGTATCTGCAGGGGGCTACAAGAAAGCTGGGGAGGGACTTTTGAGGGTGTCAGGGAGTGATAGGACAGTCTCACAGTATCACCAAGGTTGGCAGAGACCTCAAAGATCATCGAGTCCAACCTGTCACCACAGACCTCATGACTAGACCATGGCATCAAGTGCCACATCCAATCCCCTCTTGAACACCTCCAGGGACGGTGACTCCACCACCTCCCTGGGCAGCACATCCCAATGACGAACGACTCGCTCAGTGAGGAACTTTCTCCTCACCTCGAGTCTAAACCTCCCCTGGCACAGCTTGAGACTCTGTCCCCTTGTTCTGGTGCTGGTTGCCTGGGAGAAGAGACCAAGCCCCACCTGGCTACAACCACCTTTCAAGGAGTTGTAGAGAGCAAGAAGGTCTCCCCTGAGCCTCCTCTTCTCCAGGCTAAACAACCCCAGCTCCCTCAGCCTCTCCTCACAGGGCTGTGCTCCACAATATCACAGTATCACCAAGGTTGGAAGAGACCTCAACGATCATCAAGTCCAACCTGTCGCCACAGACCTCATGACTAGACCATGGCACCAAGTGCCACATCCAATCCCCTCTTGAACATCTCCAGGGACGGTGACCATTCCCCTCCCCAGCCCTCGTTGCCCTTCTCTGGACACGTTCAAGAGTCTCAATGTCCTTCTTAAACTGAGGAGCCCAGAACTGGACACAGGACTCAAGATTCATACCAACTATAAGCGACCTTGTTTCAAAAGATACAGAATACAGAATTAATCCGGTTGGAAAAGACCTTCCAGATCATCAAGTGCATCTTTAGCCACTTCATAACCTGGTTTATTCTATTCTATTCCATTCTATTCCATTCCATTCCATTCCGTTCCATTCCATTCCATTCCATTCCATTCCATTCCATTCCATTCCATTCTATTCTATTCCATTCTATTCTATTCCATTCTATTCTATTCTATTCCATTCTATTCTATAAAGTCAGTCCTTGAGAGTTGTGTCCAGTCTGGGGCACCTCAATTCTTGCAACCCCCTTCAGATACTGGAAGGACACAATCAGTTCTCCTTGGAACCTTCTCATCTCCACACTGAACAGCCCCAACTCCCTCAGTCTGTCCTCATGGAAGAGGAGTTCCAGCCCTCTGCTCATCCTCTTGGCCCTTCTCTGGACACCATCCAGCACCTCCAGATCCTTCCTGGAACAGAGGCTCCAGAACTGGACACAGTGCTCCAGGTGGGGTCTCAGTAGAGCGGAGCAGAGGGGGAGAATCACCTCCCTCGACCTGCCGGCTATGGTGACAGCTCAATCACATCAGCTGCAGGCCAAGTAATCCTTCCTGCAACGTTACAGGGCAGGTAGGTTTGGGCCTCCACATTTCCTTTCAGCCCCATGCCTGCTGCTTGCAATTAGGCGTTTGATCTTGCTCAGGAAACTGCGAGAGGCTGTTGTGCTGCGGAGATAGACACGCTACGAATGTGCGCTCTGTCATCAGACACCTGAATGCCTAAGCAGGGCAGCACCTCATTGGTATGCAAAACCACCCCCTGGTGAAACCTGCCTCACTTCACAACTGGAACAGAATGGCTTGTCTGCAAAAAAATAACACAGGCAACAAAGAATATCACCCAAAATGACACAGGCAGCAAAAAAGGGCACAAAAAAACCCCAGCACAGGCAGCACGTGCCCTCCCTTTATGGTCATGGAATAGAACCCTGACTGTATCTGGATTTCTTTGTCTTCAGTTGTTATTCCAAACAGTTCAGCCACAGATTTACTTCTGAGTGCTGGTGGGCAGCAAGTTCTGCGTGGGACAGCAATGTGCCCTGGTGGCCAAGAAGGCCAATGGGATCCTGGGGTGCATTGAGAAGAGTGTGCCCAGCAGATCCAGGGGGGTTCTCCTTCCCCTCTACTCTGCCCTGGTGAGGCCACACCTGGAATATTGTGTCCAGTTCTGGGCTCCCCAGTTCGAGAGGGACAGGGACCTGCTGGAGAGGGTCCAAGGTGGGGCTACAAGGATGCTGAAGGGACTGCAGCACTGCCTGGGGAGGAGAGGCTGAGAGCCCTGGGGCTGTTCAGTCTGGAGAGGAGAAGACTAAGAGGGGATTTAATAAATGTTTGTAAATATCTGAGGGCTGGGGGTGAAGAGGGAGGGGACAGGCTCTGCTCACTTGCACCCTGGGATAGGACAATGGGCAATGGATGTAAGCTGCAGCACAGGAGGTTCCACCTCAACATGAGGAGGAAATTCTTCACTGTGAGGGTCACAGAGCCCTGGAGCAGGCTGCCCAGAGAGGTTGTGGAGTCTCCTTCTCTGGAGCCTTTCCAGCCCTGCCTGGATGTGTTCCTGTGTGACCTGTGCTGGATTCTCTGCTCCTGCTCTGGCAGGGGGTTGGACTTGATGATTTTCAGAGGTCCCTTCCAACCCCTAACATCCTGTGATCTGTGATCCTGTGCTTGGGATCTGTGGCTGTATATGGGGGGCTCAGGAGCAGTGCTGGTGCTGGTGCAGTGATAATGACCTGTGACTGACAGGTCAGTGGGCTGCATGGAGGTTTCTCTGCCTCTGATAAGATTCGTGCAAGCGCTTCCAGCAGGGGAACTCAGAGCTGTCAATCCATAGCCTTGTTTGTTTGACTGGCTGTGGAACATATTGCTTTGAATCACACTGCTAAGCACATTTGTTCTGTGCTGCTGGTACTCCCTGTGACTCCCTCAGGTAGCCAGAGTCTAAGTCTTCCCAGAAAGAGAGACTAGCCATCAGAATGGGCTCCCCAGGGAGGTGGTGGAGTCCCCATCCCTGGAGGTGTTTAAGAAGAGCCTGGCTGAGGCACTTGGTGCCATGGTTTAGTTGATGAGATGATGTTGGGTGATAGGTTGGACTGGATGACCTCTGAGGTCTTTTCCAACCTGGTTAATTCTCTATTCTCTATTCTGTAGGGCTTGTGGGCAGCTTCCCCTGGCAGGAGGGAAGGCTTTGCAACTTTCTTGAGCAGCAGTATTCTTAAAGTCTCACCTGAACAAGGGAGATACAAAAGTATGTGCCTCAAAACAAAAGCATTTTGATCCAGTTTTGCTTCTAAGGAAGCTTGAAAAGGGGAACTGCATCAAAATGCTTTTGTTTTGAGGCACATTTCCTTTTCTTGTTGCTTGGGTGGCTGCTGTGAAAGGCTTTGCTGTGTCTCTCTCTGCTTGCAGATGCACATATCTCTCCCTAACATGGCCCAGCTCATGCAGCTCAATTTCTGAGCAGCTGTTGACAAGCTTGTTCCTGGGGTTGCTATCTCCTGTTTCAGGTGAAAACCACAGCTCCTAGCTAATCCTGCATGAAGGAGAGGTGTCCAGGGCTTCTCTCTCACTCTCTGAGGTAATGAGGCAAAGGTTTTGGAAAGACTGAAAGAAAATAGCGCAGACCATGACCAAAACAAACCCTACAAAAAAAAAAGCAAACCAAAGCAAACAAAAAAACCCAAACCAAACAAACAAAACCCCCCCAAAAAAACCCCAACAAACACTTCAAATTAAATAAATACATCCAGGCTTTGCCAGCTAATCCATTCAGCATTTGGATGGTGCTGCTGTTAGGGAAGGTAAAGTCCTCTGTGTGCAGCCCTCAGTAAAAGAATGAAAATGAAAACCCAAAGCAATGCGAAGCAAATGCTGAGGAAATGTGAAGTGCATTCATCTGTTTAGGAAATTTATCATCCAGCCCAACCCAGGGCAACCCAAATCCTTCACATAAGTGAGGCTATGCTCTGCAGAAGGTACTTCTGCACTCCCTCTGGAATGCTTCCACCCTGAGTGAAGGCAATGGGAGAATCATAAAGGCATAGAATGGCCTGGGCTGGAAGGGACCTCCAAAGGTCATCTAAGTCCAAGCCCCTCTGCAGTCAGCAGGGACATCCCCAAGTAGATCAGGCTGCCCAGGGCCCAACTGAGCCTCACCATCAATGTCTTCAGGGAAGGGGCTTCAACCAGCTCCCCAGGCAACCTGTGTTAGAGTGGTGCTGTAGTGAATACAGAATACAGAATTGACCAGGTTGGAAAAGACCTCAGAGATCACCAAGTCCAATCTACCACCCAGCACCATCTAATCAACTAAACCATGGCACCAAGGGCCTCATCCAGGCTCTTCTTAAACACCTCCAGTGATGGAGACTCCACCATCTCCCTGGGCAGCACATCCCAATGGCCAGTGTCTCACTCTGAGAAGAATTTCTTTTCAACAGTCAGCCTAAACCTCCCCTGGCACAGCTTGAGACTGTGTCCTCTTGTTCTGGTGCTGGTTGCCTGGGAGAAGAGAGAGTACTTGCTGACCTGTGAAGTTTTTCACCCAATGATAAAAAGATTTGTTACTAAGGCATCTGACTTGCATTTGCAAGGGAATGCAATGAGTTCATTCCTCAGCAGATTACACCATGGGTGCATTCTTTCCACACTTCTGGTGAGCACGGAGACTGTATCCCTGTGATGAACCCTTTCACAGCATCACAGTACATTGGAAGTTGGAAGGGACCTCCAGAGATCATCCAGTTCAACCCCCCTGTCAGAGCAGCAGCACCCAGGGGAGTCTGCACAGGAATGCATCCAGGTGGGGTTGGAAAGGCTCCAGGGAAGGAGACTCCACAACCTCTCTGGGCAGCCTGCTCCAGGGCTCCCTCACCCTCACACCAAAGAAGTTTCTCCTCCTGTTGAGCTGAAACCTTCTCTGCTCAAGTTTGTCTCCATTGTTCCTTGGCTTCTTGCTGTGCAGCACCCACAAGAGCTTGGCCCCCTCCCCTTGACCCCCAGCCCTCAGCTTTTGAGAGACATTGATCAGATCCCTCTCAGCCTTCTCTTCTCCAGACTGAACAGCCCCAGTGCTCTCAGTCCCTCTTCCCAGGGGAGATGCTCAAGTCCCCTAAGCATCCTCCTGGCTCTGCCTTGGACTCTCTCCAGCAGCTCTCTGTCTCTCTTGAGCTGGGGATCCCCAAACTGGACACAGGATTGCAGCTGTGGTCCCAGCACCAATATTTCTCAGCTAGAACACAGAACTTCCTGGCCAGCAGACTGATAAAAATGTGTGTTGCTTCTGCACTGGCTGCCAGCTGGCTGGCAGGTCCAAGAACATATGCATGTTCTCTGAAGAGCCACTAATTACCAATTATGATGGCTTCTCCATCAGCAGCCAACAGTGCTCCATGAGGAGCAGGGAAATTTGCCACGCCGTAGTGAGCCAGGAGCTGGAGGTGGGAAATGGAGAGGACCACAGGGCAGGCTGGGGTGTTGCAGGGTGAATGAGACATGACAGGGGAAACTATAGCAATGTTACTGGAAGATGTGAGAAAAGGGATTGGATCAACTGTGAGGAGCAGCTTCATTGACAGAGAGGTGTGATGGTGAGGGCTGCTCTGGAGATGGGAGTGTTCACAGTATGGTTGTGGCAGCAAGGAATGAGAAGTACAGAGGCAGAAAAACACTGAAGGGCAAAAAGTACTGTGGCAGGAAACACGGGGAACTGAGGGCATTTCCACAGGCAGAGGGAGGGTAGTGACAAGGTGAGATGAGCTTCAACAAGGCCAAGAGCCACTTGGGGCACAACAAACTTGGGGCAGTGTGGCTGGAAAGCTGTCTGGCAGAAAGGGATCTGGGGCAGCTGAAGAGGAGCGAGCAGTGTGCCCAGGTGGCCAAGAAAGCCAAAGGCATCCTGGCTGGGATCAGCAATGCTGTGTCCAGCAGCAGCAGGGAGGGGATTGTGCCCTGGCACTCAGCTCTGGGGAGGCCACATCTTGAGGATTGTGTCCAGTGTTGGGCAGCTCAATGCCAGAGAGCTGTGGAGGTGCTGGAGCCAGGGCAGAGGAGGGCAAGGAAGCTGGGAAGGGGCTGGAGAATAAATCTGATGAAGAGAGACTGAAGGAGCTGGGGATGGGTAGTCTGGAAAAGAGGAGGCTGAGGGGAGACCTCATTGCTGTCTACAACTCCCTGAAAGGAGGTTGTAGAGAGGCTGCTGCTGGTCTCTTCTCACAGGGAATTAGTGACAGAACAAAAGGGAATGGCCTCAAGCTGCCACTGGGGAGGTTTAGAGTGGCCATTAGGAAACATTTTTAGATGGCAAGAGTGGTCAGGGCTTGGAATGTGCTGGGCAGGGAGGTGGTGGAGTCCCCAAACCTGGCTGTGTTTGAAGGTGGTTTGGATGAGATTCTTGGGGCTCTGGTTTAGGGGTGACCCTTGTAGAGTAGGGTTCCTGGTCGACTGGCTGATCCTGAGGGTCTTTTGCAACCTGAATGTTTCTGTGATTCCTGTGCATTACTCTACATTCCCTTGCATCCATCTTCATTTGGAACCCAAACCTCTCTGTGATTCAGATACCACTTTAGCAGACACTGGTCTCAATCAAAAGTTAGCCACATTGCTGGTTCCAGTGATATCCTTTATGTTTCCAAACTATCCAAAGACCTTTCCAAAGAGCTCATGTTTGTTTGTGCTCACAGCATTGGCTTCTTTACCAAAGCAAGGAAAGAAATGCCTAATTAATTGCACTTGTTGCCTGTCCCCTGGAAAAGGAAATGGATAGAGGAGAAGTTGTGTTTACCTGGACTGGACACCATCTCTGTTAGCTGAGCAAGAGGGATTGGCTGTGTTTAACCAATCTTCAGTTCTTAAAATGAGTGACAAGTTATGCTGCTGCCCTGCAGCAACATGGGCTTAAGCAAGGACCTCACATTAGACTGCACAGAAGGAAGGGACCTCAAGGATCAGCCAGTTCCAACCCCCTGCTATGGGCAGGGACACCTCACACTACAGCAGGTTGCTCACAGTCACATCCAACCTGTCCTTAAAAACCTCCAGGCATGAGGCTTCCACCACCTCCCTGGGCTGCCTGTGCCAGTGTCTCACCACCCTCATGGGGAAGAATCCAGGCATAAGTTTAGACTCAATCCCCCATGGGGAAGGTGGGGGGAATAAGAAAATCTGGCCTAAAATCAGTCTCCAAACCTCTCATAAATAGGAAGGAGTTCACCAAAACTTGCATTCAAAGATAACTGCATAAGGAACATAGAAGATTTCAGATCAACATGAGGGGAACACCCCATCAAGTCTCCTCCTGAACACCTGCAGTGATGGTGACTCCACCACCTCCCGGGGCAGCCCATTCCAATGGGCAATCACTCTCTCTGTGCAGAACTTCCTCCTAACATGAGGGGAAACTTCCTTACAGTCAGTGTGACAGAGCACTGGAGCAGGCTGCCCAGAGAGGTTGTGGAGTCTCCTTCTCTGGAGACTTTCAAGCCCCATCTGGATGTGTTCCTGTGTGATCTGTGCTGGATTCTATGGTCCTGCTCAGGCAGGGGGGTTGGACTCAATGATCTTCAGAGATCCCTTCCAGCCCCTAATCAATCCTGTGATCTTCTAAGGAACAGATGAGAGAGGATCTTCTTATTCCTTATCAGTATCTACAGGGTCAACAGGATGTAGCTGGGCTCTTTTCAGCGGTGCCCAGTGATATCCAAGCCCTCTCTGGAGATATTCCAAACCCACCTGGATGCACTCCTGTGTGGACTACCCTGGGTGATGCTGCTTAGGCAGGGGGGGTTGGACCTGATGATCTCTGGAGGTGCCTTCCAACCTCTGATGTACTCTGATACCACCAACAACCTCAAAAAGCAGGATTAAAAACTTTGTTTCTATTGTGTATCAACACACAAATGCCACCAGAAAAATCCCTGATCAGGGATTAAACTTCAAACTCAGTCAAATCTGGCCAGACATTCCAATTTGGTCTTAAAAATCTGTCCTTAAGACAGCTGCCAAAAGGCAGGATAAGCCAAGCAAGGCAGCTACATATTTCACAGCTGAAATCTGGATTTGTTACAGGCTGGATAATTTTCCCACCTTCTCTTTTACTTCTCACTTTCTCTCTGATGATGCTTTTGTCTTGAAGAAAGCTGCTGAGCTTTCTGTAATGCATATTGGTTTGATTCATCCCCAAGCTAAAGTAAGATTTTTGTCACCTCAGGTAACACAACATTTTAGAATCATAGAATCACAGAGCTGTCAGGGGTGGAAGGGACCTCAAGGCTCAGCCAGTTCCAACCCCCCTGCCATGGGCAGGGACACCTCACACTCCAGCAGGTTGCTCACAGCCACATCCAACCTGGCCTTCAAAACCTCCAGGGATGAGGCTTCCACCACCTCCCTGGGCAACCTGTGCCAGGAGGTTTTCCCCTTATAATATCAAGTAAAACTTTGTTGCCTTTACAGAACTACAGAAAACCAACCCAAAGGGATTCATTTAACAGAGACAAGATGAAGACCCCTTTGAATCAGGCACAACTAAACCAGAGCTTTCCTGGGCAGTGCACCTCCAGGATTAAAGTATTCATTAAAGGTGGGACAGAAGGAACAAAAAAAAGAGGTGGTTTAGTGCTCAGATTACAGAAGGGGTACTCCACCATTTCAAGCCCAGAGAGTTTAGTTAACACCTTGAAAGTCACAGAAACCCAGAAACATTCAGGTTGGAAAAGACCCTCTGGAGCACCAAGTCCAACCCACAACCCTACTCTGCAAGGGTCACCCCTAAACCAGAGCCCCAAGCACCACAGCCAAACCACCTTCAAACACAGCCAGGCTTGGGGACTCAACCACCTCCCTGGGCAGCACATTCCAAGGCCTGCCCACTCTTGCCATCAAAAATGTTTCCTAATGTCCAGTCTAAACCTCCCCAGTGGCAGCTTGAGGCCATTCCCTCTTGTTCATTCACCAATTCCCTGTGAGAAGAGACCAGCAGCAGCCTCCCCACAGCCTCCTGTCAGGGAGTTGTACACAGCAATGAGGTCTCCCCTCAGCCTCCTCTCTTTCAAACTAAAATGTAACATTGCATCTCGATAAAAATGTTTGGATGTTTATTAACAGCCTGTGCAGACTTCTTTGGCATGCACTCAGATTATAAAGCCTCAGAGAGCAGGCATTGCTCTGACAGAACCAGCCCTTCGTGCTTGCAGTCTGGAATGCCATGGTGACAGGCAGTGATTAGGTTATATTTCTCCAGTGCCCTCTGCTGGGAATGAAATCGTCACATCTTTCCCACAGACAGCTTACTAATGCTCTACTGATGCCGTGTAAGGTGTGCAATTGTGTTTACTGCAGCTGCTCTGCTATGAGGACAGAGTGAAGGAGTTGGGGTTGTTCAGTCTGGAGAAGAGAAGGCTCCAAGGAGACCTAATTGTGGCCTTCCAGTATCTGCAGGGGGCTACAAGAAAGCTGGGGAGGGACTTTTGAGGGTGTCAGGGAGTGATAGGACTGGGGGGAATGGAGCAAAACTAGAAATGGGGAGATTCAGAGTGGATGTTAGGAAGAAGTTCTTCCCCATTAATAGAATAGAATAGAATAGAATAGAATAGAATAGAATAGAATAGAATAGAATAGAATAGAATAGAATAGAATAGAATGGAATAGACCAGGTTGGAAGAGACCTTCAAGATCATCGCCTCCAACCTATCACCCAACACCACCTAATCAACTTACCCATGGCACCAAGCATCCTGTCAAACCTCGCCCTGAACACCCCCAGCGATGGCGACCCCACCACCTCCCTGGGCAGCCCATTCCAATGGGCAATCACTCTCTGTATAAACTTCCTCCTAACCTCCAGCCTAAACCTCCCCTGGCACAGCCTGAAACTGTGTCCTCTTGTTCTGGTGCTGCTTGCCTGGGAGAAGAGACCAACCTCTGCCTGGCTACAACCTCCCTTCAGGTAGTTGTAGAGAGCAAAAAGGTCACCCCTGAGTCTCCTCCTCTCCAGGCTCAGCAACCCCAGCTCCCTCAGTCTCTCCTCATAGGGTTTGTGCTCCAAGCCCCTCACCAACCTTGAGAGCCTAGCACAGGTTGCCCAGGGAGGTGGTGGAAGCCTCCTGCCTGGAGGTGTTTGCAGCCAGGCTGGATGTGGCTGTGAGCAACCTGCTGTAGTGTGAGGTGTCCCTGCCCATGGCAGGGGGGTTGGAACTGGCTGATCCTTGTGGTCTCTTCTGACTGTAACAATTGTCTGATTCTACTTAATGGTTTATAGAAAGCTTAGAGGTTTGCTTTACCATGAGTGAAAACAAACACAACCCAGGAAAGGCCTTGGCACCAGGGAAGTTGTCGCAAGAAGGGGTCGGCAACGATCAATATGATCCACGAAATCCAACTTTATTGAGCATCAGACACTTCTTATATACAGTAGCCTAGCTGCCGATCCCACCTTCTGCGGTTAAACATCCTGCTTTCCCATCCTGATGAGGTAATCACAAGAATTCTGTTTTACATTCTTCTTTACTTGTTATCTCCTGTAAGGGCGTAGTGACCTTGCTTTGGTATCCTGTTATCCTTTGCAGGCAGCTGCAAGCACAGCTACAAGGCCACGGTGGCCTGGCTGCATCAACACACTAGCTTACTGTGAGCAGTAAATAACAAGATGGAGTGCGGCCTACATGCTCTTGTTCAAACCATAATTCCATAGAACCATGTCTTTGCAAGCCATTCCTCAACAATTCCCCCGTTTTCTTTAATACAAATAAGGCCTTAAGGGTTATTCTTTGAACACTTTACATAATACAATCAGGCTTAACAATAATCAAAATTAATACAATAAAACCTAAAAACCCTAAAACTTCTTTCATCAATTGTATAACCCACTGTCTACAAGCTCAAACAAAATTTGTTACTGCCTGTCACGTTGGCCCATGTCACCCATGCAAGACACGGTGCTTAAGTTGAACTGGTTAGAATATTCTAACAGCGTTGGCATAACACATGGTCAAAGATAACAGACATTGTAAAGAAGAACTTAGATCTTAATAGTTCCAATCTTTACATTTCACTTATAGACAGAGAAGATTTGATTATGCCTGAACACATTGCACACTGAGATTAAGACACAAATGCAATCCTTAGCACTCTTTTACAATCTGCTTTAGGGGTATGTTGCATTTTTATTTTCTCTAGGATGGTCAAAAATCATCAACTGCTTAATGGCAGCAAGATTTCTTTAATCTGTAAAGGTAGATCTGGCCAGGCTCTAGCTTCACAGACAGAAATCTGCAGGAAAACAGCAAGAGCAAAAAGAGCTTCATTGCTTGCCCAATATAAAATTATACAAAATAACGTGTTTTGCTCATCCTAGTAATTCTGATCTCTTAACATTTACACAGCAGTTAAGCAGTCACGACACTCGGTTAGAAGTTAGATGCTTTCTGTTGACATCTTGGATCATCGTGACAGTCGAGGTCACTGCTAGGCAGGTTTGCTGACTGTCATTTTCATGACAGTTGTGCTGTGTGTCTTGTGGTGAGAGGGTTACAGCACTTCTAGGGTTGATGTTTCTAGGGTTACAGCATCTCTAGGGTTACCATGAGCTAATTTTTTTTCTGCTATGGGGGGATTCTCTCTTTTCCCCCCTTTTTTTTGTTTTGGCAAAATGTAAAGATGAAACTTTATCCCTAGTTAACAAGAGAGAAGACAAAGTTATCAGACAACCATAGTATTCAGTCCTAATTCACATGGTGCCATGGTACATTCTTCTGAATGGCGTTTGTGATCCCAGATGATCGACGTTCAGCTTCATGGGCAGTGCTGTGTCCTCACGGTCTTGATTCCTCTGCTGTTGTTTATTGCGATGATCGCAGGTAGCAGGAAAGAAAGCTCGAGGCGACCTACTTGTCATCTGTTTTTAAAATTTATTTCTTGTTTACTTTCCTAATTATTATTTGTATTTTGCTGCAGTTTTTTAATCTGTATTTTAATTTGTTATTCTAATCACCTTTTATTTTTAACCCCCTTTCTTTTTTTTTCTAATCCAGTATTTAATCCTTTATTTTGTTTGATCTTATATTCTTCAATTTTTTTTTTTTTTGCATGTTTAGTTCATTTAATCTATTTTCTATTTTTATTTTGTATCTTTGCTTTTTTATTATATTTTGTAACCTGCTTTTCTATTAATTCCTTTTATTATTATTGTGCATTTTAACTTTCTTGACGTCTTCTTTTTTTTTTTTTTTTTTATAGAATTTCTGTTTTAATCTAGTAGTCTTGATAATCCTTATTTTTTATTTATTACTAGCAATCCTTACATTTTTGTTAACAGCTATTTTGTCAGCAATCCTTATGATTTTTTAGCTTGTCATATTTTGTTTTTAATATTCTTTTTTTTTTATTGTTGCTCTTCTTGTTTATTATTCTGGTATTCAGTACTTTATTCTGTTATTTAGTACTCTATTTTTTGTATCCAGAGTTTTTGTACCTGTTATTTTTCGTGTGTTTAAACTTTTTCTTTGCACTTGTCACCTTTTTGTTTACCATTTAAAAATTTTTTGTTCTTTGCACTTGTTACCCCTTTTTTTTTTTTTTTCACACCCCTTTTTTTTTTTCTTTTTTCTTTTTTTTTTTTTTTTGTAGTCTATGTCTAAGAAAGAAATCTAAAAATCTTACATTAGCTAAAGAATACCTTAGAAAATGAATACCTATTCACTACAAACCTTAACATTATTACAATATTACATGGAGCTCCTTTGAAATGCCAAGGCACACAACTAAGAAGGTTCGAACCGAAAAGAAATCTTATAATTTGAACTCATTACTAAGTAGGTATACCTTGCTACAATTACTATGTACTAAGCACCTGTGAATACCAAATGCTTACTATTCATTATTCTTATTACAAAACTTAGCAAAACTCTAAATAACAAATCTTCATACCTTAGCACAATCGCTATGTATTAACCACCCACAAGTACCAAATGCGTACCGTTCACCATTCTTATTACAAAAGCTTAGCAAAACTCTAAACAGCAAATCTCTGAAAGACATTACAACCAGGAATGAGAAAATTAGCACTGTTGCTTTAAATCAGAGCAGAGTCGCGGCTGAAGCCGCTGGGAAGGGGGGTCGCTGGTGCGAGCCTCTGCGGGGGAAAAGGTGGGGGCCGGGCAAGCGGCCGCCACTGGGCTGCCGCTGCTGTCAGTGCCGGTATCAGTGGTGCGTCAGTCGGTACTGCCTTGGTCGGAGCCATCGCGGGCGGGGTGCGGTGGTAAGAACGCCGTCACCGCGAGCCCCCAAGCGCTCCGCTGTTTCTCAGAGGGGCCGTAAAACAAAGTCGACGCTGCTTGAACTCCTCGCTGGCGGTGTTGTTGTCTCCGAATCCGAGCCCTCGCTGGCGATATCAGAGGAAGGTGTTGATGAACGAGATCGAACGCACTGAGCTGCCTTCTCTCGGCTTTTTCCCCGCTGGGTGCAGACAGTAGTGCTGGCTAGCAAAACGCGATGTGGCCGCCGAAGATGTATCGGGGGCGGCCCCGGTCGATCGGTCGATACTTTGAAACACATCGTCCGGCTGCAACTCAGATAGAACTTTGCTGTAACTGCAGCAGCCATTCGCTGTTCTAGTTGATATTTCTTAATACAGTTTATGCATTCTCGCCACGGCTTTTGCAGCTTGATAGTGACCCAGTCCCACAGTCTGTTTCCATAGTCCAAACAAGTTTCATCAAAATAACTATCTCCGCTCGGGAAATACCCTAAAAGCGGATCCATGGGCCACAAGCCCAGGAATTACTTCGGGCGATATCTGCGCCTTACGCTTTTCTAAAAAGCATTGCAATAAGGAGAGCGCTGCCTCTCCTTCCATATTCACCGACGTCCGTGAACTGCACTGCCACGAGCTGTTACCCGTCAGTGTCAGCCGCTCCTTTCCTCAGGGCCGCCGATGCCGGCCCGCCCGAGTTTGCCGTCGGCCCGCCGATAATTTTTGCCGTGCCTGAATAGCAGCTTTTTGTTCTGCAGCATGCTGATCGAATGTTACCATAACCACTCTCCATGGCTTACTGTTCTTCTTAGCAGCCTTATCATCGTCTATACTTTTCATCCATAAATCTTGTCCTAATTCCTTCCACCGTAGTCTATCAAAAACATCGTTGGGATCCCCGAAATACCCCAACTTCTCAGCACATTCCAACAAAGGCTCCAATTCCTTTTTAACATCTAACTTAGAGCCCCGCTTTTCTAAAAAGCACTTAAGTAAATCACACGTTGCCTGCCTATCCATCATACATTAGTACCTGTGCGCACAGTTCCCAAGCAGTTCCAGGTTACAACGTCTTCGGCTCCCAGGCTGTCATCTCGCTGCCTCTCTGTGGGTCAACGAACTCTCTGCCTCTCCGTGGGTCAACGAACAGCCTCCGGTACTGCTATCCCGGGCCGGTACTTCTTGCCTCCGCGCTCACGACCGTACACTTAACCCTCGAGGAACCTTCAGACTTCTCTGTGAGTCTATGACCCTCTCTGTGGGGTCGAACCCTCAAGGAACCTTCAGACTTCTCTGTGAGTCTATGACCCTCTCTGTGGGGTCGGACCCTCTCTGTGGGGTCCCGGTCGAACCCTCTCTGTGGGGTCCCTGTTCCAGGCGCCACTTGTCGCAAGAAGGGGTCGGCAACGATCAATATGATCCACGAAATCCAACTTTATTGAGCATCAGACACTTCTTATATACAGTAGCCTAGCTGCCGATCCCACCTTCTGCGGTTAAACATCCTGCTTTCCCATCCTGATGAGGTAATCACAAGAATTCTGTTTTACATTCTTCTTTACTTGTTATCTCCTGTAAGGGCGTAGTGACCTTGCTTTGGTATCCTGTTATCCTTTGCAGGCAGCTGCAAGCACAGCTACAAGGCCACGGTGGCCTGGCTGCATCAACACACTAGCTTACTGTGAGCAGTAAATAACAAGATGGAGTGCGGCCTACATGCTCTTGTTCAAACCATAATTCCATAGAACCATGTCTTTGCAAGCCATTCCTCAACAGGAAGTTTTTCTGGACACAGTAGTGAGGGAAACGCTTAAGCACCAAATTTGGCAGAGTAACAGAATGGTTGGAATCAATGATCACATAGGCCACTTCCAACTGAAACTGTTCTAAAACATTCTAGGACATTATAGAACCTTCTAGATTGGAAATTCATATTACCTTTTTTCCACTTTCTTTGGGTTTTGTGGTTTGTTGGTGGGTTTTTTGTTTTTCCCTTTCCTTTCTCTCTTTTTTCTTTTTCTCCCTTTCAAACAGAATCACAGAATGGTCTGGGTCAGAAGGCATCTCCAAAGGTCATCCACTTCAAACTTCTCTGCAGTCAGCAGGCACATCCTCACCTAGAACAGGCTGCCCAGAGCCCTGTTGAGCCTCACATTTCTCCTTTTCCTTTTGTTTTTTCCCTTTCCCTTTTTCCTTTCCTCTTCTTTTTCCCTTACCTTTTCTTCTGCTCTCCTTCTCCTTCTCCTTCTCCTTCTCCTTCTCCTTCTCCTTCTCCTTCTCCTTCTCCTTGTTCTCCTTCTCCTTCTCCTTCTCCTTCTCCTTCTCCTTCTCCTTCTTCTCCTTCTCCTTTTCCTGTTCTCCTTTTCCTTTTGTTTTTTCCCTTTCCCTTTTCCTCTTCTTTTCCCCTTACCTTTTCTCCTGCTCTGCTGTTCCTGTTCTCCTTTTCCTTTTCACAGTATCACAGTATCACCAAGGTTGGAAGAGACCTCAAAGGTCATCGAATCCAACCTGTCACCACAGACCTCATGACTAAACCATGGCTCCAAGTGCCACATCCAATCCCCTCTTGAACACCTCCAGGGATGGTGACTCCACCACCTCCCTGGGCAGCACATTCCAATGGCTAACAACTCTCTCGGTGAAGAACTTTCTCCTCACCTCCAGCCTAAACTTCCCCTGGTGCAGCTTGAGACTGTGTCCTCTCACTGTGTTCCCTTACCTTTTCCTTCTCCTTTTGTTTTTTCCCTTTCCCTTTTTCTCTTCTTTCCCCCTTTCCTTTTCTCCTGCTCTCCTTTTCCTTCTCCTTCTCCTTCTCCTGTTCTTTTTTCCCTTTCCCTTTGCCCTTTTTCTCTTCTTTTCCCCTTACCTTTTCTCCTGCTCTCCTTTTCCTTCTCCTCCTTTTCCTTTTGTTTTTCCCTTTCCCTTTTCTCTTTTTCTCTTCTTTTCCCCTTACCTTTTCTCCTGCTCTCCTTCTCCTTCTCCTTCTCCTTTTGTTTTTTCCCTTTCCCTTTTCTCTTTTTCTCTTCTTTTTCCCTTACCTTTTCTCCTGCTCTCCTTCTCCTTCTCCTTCTCCTTCTCCTTCTCCTTCTCCTCCTTTTGTTTTTTCCCTTTCCCTTTTCTCTTTTTCTCTTTTTTCCCTTACCTTTTCTCCTGCTCTCCTTTTCCTTCTCCTTCTCCTTTTCCTCTTGTTTTTTCCCCTTCTCATTTCTTTTTCTCTTCTTTTCCCCTTACCTTTTCTCCTGCTCTCATTTCCTATTCTCCTTTCCCTCTCCTTCTCCTTCTCTCCTTGTCCTTTGCCTTTTCCTTTGCAGTACAAACAGTGCACAGTCCTTCACTTCTACAGGGAGGTTACTTTAACAGATTGATTCTGTAATCAGTCATTTTTTAATCATTGAAACCAAAAGGAAAATAAATCATTGGTGCCAATGAGATAATAATAATGATGATCAGGGCAAGTAGTTAATGACAGATCATTAAACACTATCTCCTCTAGAAGATAATAGAACAATTTGCTTTGCAGTGTAAAAGAAGTACTAAAAACTATGGGAGGGTAGGGTTTGAAGCTGTCACAGAATCACAGAATTAACCAGGTTGGAAAAGAACTTTGAGCTCATCCAGTCTAGCCTATCACTCAACACCATCTAATCAACTAAACCATGGCACCAAGTGCCTCATCCAGGCTTCTTTTAAACACTTCCAGTGATGGTGACTCCACCACCTCCCTGGGCAGCACATCCCAATGGCCAATCTCTCTCGCTGGGAAGAATTTCTTCCTCACATCCAGCCTAAACTGCAAAATTGTTTCAGAATCATAGAATTGTCAGGCTTGGAAGGGACCTCAAGGATCAGCCAGGTCCAACCCCCCTGCCATGGGCAGGGACACCTCACACTACAGCAGGTTGCTCACAGCCACATCCAGCCTGGCTGCAAACACCTCCAGGCAGGAGGCTTCCACCACCTCCTGGGCAACCGGTGCCAGTCTCTCACCACCCTCATGGGGAACAACTTCTTCCTAACATCCAATCTGATTCTACTCATTTCTGGTTGTTGTTTTTTTAACATTTCTAGGTTGTTTTTTTTTCATTCCCCCCAGTCCTATCATTCCCTGACACCATAAAAGTTCCTCACCTGCCCCTTTTTCCCCTCAAACCCACAGCACCTGGGCTCTGCTGGAGTCTCCTCCCACCCCAGGTGTGGCCACTTGGCCCACCCCACCCACTCCCCTATTTAATCTCCCCCAGGAAAGGCAGCAGCCCTAAGCTGAGCCCATCTGGGCTGAGGATCCTCCTCTCATCTCTGGTGAGTGCCCCTCGTGCACACTGGGTGATGGTGGTGGTGACAACAAAGGCCGGGGGGCCTGGTGGCCCCCCGGTTAGGTAGGAAGATTGCTGATCATCCCTCCAGTATCACTGAATTGTTAGTCCTCTGAAATGTCACTTTCTTCTTCCTCAAGCCACCATACATCAGCCTGTTTCTGTTATGTGGGAAAATCTGAATGGAAGTTCCCTTCTATGGCAGTGTCACCTTCACAGGACTGTCAGGGTTGGAAGGGACCTCAAGGCTCAGCCAGTTCCAACCCCCCTGCCATGGGCAGGGACACCTCACACTACAGCAGGTTGCTCACAGCCACCTCCAGCCTGGCTGCAAACACCTCCAGGGATGGGGCATCCACCACCTCCCTGGGCAACCTGTGCCAGGCTCTCACCACCCCCATGCTGAAGAACTTCCTAACATCCAATCTCAATCTCCCCACTTCTAGTTTTACTCCCTTCCCCCCAGTCCTATCCCTTCCTGACACCCTCTGAAGTCCCTCCCCAGCTTTTTTGTAGCCCCTTTCAGATACTGGAAGGCCACAATTAGGTTTCCAGCCTGTATAACCCCAACTCCCTCAGTCTGTCCTCAGAGCAGAGCAGCTCCAGCCCTCTGCTCATCCTCGTGGCCCTTCTCTGGACACTTTCCCGTGCCTCCATTTCCTTCCTGCACTAGAGGCTCCAGAACTGGACACAGAGCTCCAGGTGTGGTCTCAGCAGAGTGGAGCAGAGGGGGAGAATCCCCTCCCTGGCCCTGCTGGCTGTGCTTCTCTTGGTGCAGCCCTTGCAAAGGCAGCAGTGAGTGAAGGAGCATGACCCACCTCAGGCCATTAGCACCTCTGGGCTTTTGACAGCCAGCATTGTTCTGCCATTATTTCCCAGCTCCACATGGTAGCTGGATGCTGTTAGTCAATGCAAAATGCTTCTCTCAACGTTTCTGGACTGTTTCATTAGTGATAATAGATTATTTTCCCCAAACAGGCAAAGCAGAAGTGAGCTCCAACGTCTCTGAAATGATTACAAAGGTAATTATATTAGTTCCACTCGTGCCAAATAGCATTTACAGGGGTTTTTCTGTGTGTGTGTTCAATGCAGTTATTCATTTCCTTTAATAATTTACAATTTGTCTGTCACCATGGCACCACTTTGCTTTGTACCTAGCAATAATGGCACTGCAGACAGGAAGCCAGCCAGGGAACGAACAATAACACCTAAAATCTGAAGAGAATGTGGAATGGAATAAAGCAAACAAACTCTGCCAGGCCAGGCTGCCAGGAGGGTGAGACTGAATGCTGGAGGCAGGGCTTCCCTTCCTTCAAGGCAGCCTTTTGCTGCCTCCAAACACACTGCATTCAGAGGATGCAGAAACGAGGAGATCATCTCAGTCTGGGGGGATGGAGCAGAACTAGAAGTGGGTAGATTCAGATTGGATGTTGGGAAGAAGTTGTTCCCCATGAGAGTGGTGAGAGCCTGGCACAGATTGCCCAGGGAGGTGGTGGAAGCCTCATCCCTGGAGGTGTTTGCAGCCAGGCTGGATGTGGCTGTGAGCAACCTGCTGCAGTGTGAGGTGTCCCTGCCCATGGCAGGGGGGTTGGAACTGGATGCTCCTTGAGGTCCCTTCCACCCCTGGCAATTCTGTGATTCTATGAACCACACTTTTCTGGGCCTCCTGGAGGGTCTGTAACTTTGTGGTTCTTAAAGGCACCTAGCCCCTGAAGCCTCACATTGTGTGAGTAAGTCCTGCTTTAATCAAAGGAGCAATTTCTGCAGCCATAGATTTCTTTGTTTGTTTGTGTGTGTTTGTTTGCTACACCTCCTCTCATGCAACATTTATAAAGCCATTCCCCCTCCTCTTCTGATCATTCCACCAGCACACTGAAAGGCTGCCTGGCAAGCCAGAAAATGCAGTTGCTGTTTTCACAGCATATTGTGCACCTCCAAGAGAGATTTTTAGCACCTGATGAATGCCTCTCATTCTTTTGTGGCAAATTACAAGGCAGTGGGAAACCAAATGTCAGCCTCCAACGTGTCGTTCTCCCATGTAAAGGTCACATCTTGTCTTCATGGGGTAACTGCAATGTCTACTGTGATTTCACTTCCCTAAAGCTTCTCTCTTTTGCTTCTGCAGGTGTTCATAGAATCACAGGATAACTGTTAGGGTTGGAAGGGACCTCAAGGATCATCTGGTGGTGTGTTGATCCTTGCCTTCATCTGGGAACACCTGAACGCGATGGCTGCAAGCTAAAAAGCACTCAGGCCTTAGTGTGGTTTGAATGCTGTGGCCAGGTCAGGTGTAGGTTGCTTACTTCCATCACCCAGGCACCCTGTAGTGAATGATCATCTGCTTGGTCTGTTTAATCTCTTCTTCAGAGAATCACAGAGTCAGGGTTATTATTGTTTCTCTTCTTGCTAATCTGTTCATTCATTCACTGCTGCCTTCTTTAAACGCCTTTGTTGCCCCTTCTCCTTGTGCCCCATCCACACCATGCAACCACACAGTTCTTCTAGGAGTTACCTTCATTTGGAAGAATTCATGGAATCATAGAATCACAGTATGTTAGGGTTGGAAGGGACCTCAAAGATCAGCCAGTTCCAACCCCCACTGCCATGGGCAGGGACACCTCACACTACAGCAGGTTGCTCACAGCCACATCCAGCCTGGCTGCAAACACCTCCAGGCATGAGGCTTCCACCACCTCCCTGGGCAACCTGTGCCTGTCTCTCACCAACCTCTTGGGGAAGAACAGCTTCCTGACATCTAATCTGAATCTCCCCATTTCTAGTTTTGTTCCATTCCCCCCAGTCCTATCACTCCCTGGCACCCTCAAAAGTCCCTCCCCAGCTTTCTTGTAGCCCCCTTCAGATACTGGAAGGCCACAATTAGGTCTCCTGAGAGTCTTCTCTTCTCCAGACTGAACAGCCCCAACTCCCTGTCTGTCCTCATAGCAGAGCTGCTCCAGCCCTCTGCTCATCCTCATGGCCCTTCTCTGGACATGTTTCACAGAATCACCAAGGTTGGAAGAGACCTCAAAAATCATTAAGTCCAACCTGTCACCACGACCACCCCATGACTAAACCATGGCACCAAGTGCCACATCCAGTTCCCTCTTGAACACCTCCAGGGATGGTGACTCCACCACCTCCAGCACCTCCAGATCCTTCCTGTAACAGGGGCTCCAGAACTGGACGCAGTGCTCCAGGTGGGGTCTCACCAGAGTGGAGTAGAGGGGGAGAATCATCTCCCTTGACCTGCTGGCTACACCTTCTCACAGTTCCTTCCCAGTAAAACATCACATTAATGCACATAGACACAAATGTAGATGGTGCTGCTGGATGAGTACATGAGGCAGCTTCATTGATGTGAAGAAACTGCTTTCTCTTTCTGTTATTTTATTTCATGGAATCACAGAATCACTTTTCAAGCTGCACCAGGGGAGGTTCAGGCTGGATGTTAGGAAGAAATTCTTCCCAGACACAGAGATTGGCCATTGGGATGTGCTGCCCAGGGAGGTGGTGGAGTCACCATCACTGGAGGTGTTTAGGAAGAGACTGGATGGGGTGCTTAGTGCCATGGTTGAGCTGATTAACTGGTGTTGGATGATAGGTTGGACTTAATGATCTCAAAGGTCTCCTCCAACCTGGCTGATTCTGTGACTCTGCAAACCTTTCCCTGCCCAGCTCTCCAGCCTAAGTCTCACTGAATTGTCTCAGGATTGTTGTTGGGATGAACTCCACGAGCAGGCAAGCAGAGTTTGCATGATCCACGGGGGACACTTCCTTTGTTTGGTTTTTTTTCTTTCCCAAGAGCTGCTGCAAAGCAAGCCTGGTCCTTCAGCAGGTTCTGCATGCCAGGTGTGATTTATGAAATGAGACCTCAAACCTAATTTCCTTTTATTACTGAATAAAAGTTTTGTTCAAATGCTTATGAAGATAACCGGAGAAACAAGGAGCGAAACAATGAATCACTCCCAAGGAAAGGAATCTCTTAGAGAATCCTAAAAAGTGAAGCATTTATCATTCATGCTCCTTCATTTATCTCCCCAGGCTGAGTTACAGCCTCATCTGTGTGACTGATGCCACTGAACAAGCTTTTTCTCCACCTCCTGCCTTGCCTTGCCCCAGGTTAGTCATGCCACTTGCCCAGAGGAGTTGAGTAGCTGGAACTCTGGAACTCCTTAGAGGAGATGTGACACTTTCTCTCTCTTCTCCCATTACCATTCATACTGCAGCAAGCTCAGGGAGTGAGCACAAATCAATACCCTCAGCTGCTGAAATCAAGCAGACCTGGTGGGTTGTTCTGTGTTGTCTTTCACAATTAAGTCATTTTCCAATAGCAGTCTCTCAGGCTGCCATTGCAACCTGAAAAAAACACCAGGGAGAGCAATTTCTCCAAGTGAGGAGCTGAAAGGCAAAACTCTGTGGTGTGTTGATCCTTGCCTTTGCCTAGGAACACCTGAATGTGATGGCTACAAGCTAAAACAACACCTTTAGAATCATAGAATCAACCAGGTTGGAAGAGAGCCCCAAGATCATCCAGTCCAACCTATCATCCATCCCATCCTGTACACCATGGCACTAAGGGCCTCATTCAGGCTATCCTTGAAGATCTCCAAGGATGGTGACTCCATCACCTCCCTGGGCAGCACATTCCAGTGGCAAATCAGATTTAGCCCTTAGGTAGTCTGGTTTGAATGCTGAGGCCAGGTCAGGTGAAAGTTACATACTTCCATCATCCAGGCACCCCATGGTGAAGGATCATCCTCATGGTCTCTTTAATCTCTTCTTCAGAGATTCATAGAATTGTTTGGGTTGGAAGGGACCTCAAGGCTCAGCCAGTTCCAAGCCCCCTGCCATGGCCAGGGACACCTCACACTACAGCAGGTTGGTCAGAGCTACATCCAGCCTGGCCTTCAAAACCTCCACGCATGAGGCTTCCACCACCTCCCTGGGCAACCTGTGCCAGTCTCTCACCACCTTCATGGGGAACAATTTCTTCCTCACATCCAATTTCAATCTACCCATTTCTATTTTGTTTCCATTCCCCCCAGTCCTATCACTCCCTCACACCCACAGAAGTCCCTCCCCAGCCTTCTTGTAGCCCCCTTCAGATCCTGACAGGCCACAATGAGGTCTCCTCGCAGCCTTCTCTTCTCCAGACTGAACAACCCCAACTCCTTCACTCTGTCCTCAGAGCAGAGCAGCTCCAGCCCTCTGCTCATCCTTCTGGCCCTTCTCTGGACACCTTTCAGCACCTCCAGATCCTTCCTGTACCAAGTGCCCCAGAACTGTCACTTTCAAACTCTTCAGTTGCTCCAAGTCCTCTGCCTCTTCTTACAAAAGCACTGCAGGGAAAGTAAATAAATGAATAGATAGATAAATAAATAAATAAGTAGCTTGCTGTGCTCATCTGTATGTTAGCTCATGCATTGATTTGGGGTTGGGTTTGTTCCCCCCCCAGCTCACAGCATCAGTAACAAACTGAAAAGTTGGGAAGCATTTCTGCAGCACACTCATGGATGAGCTTCTGCTTTGCATCCCACTCAGGGCAGGACTGGAGGAGCACTGCTGGTGATTAAACCAGAGCTGTGTTCAAGGAAAAAAACAAACAAAACAAACCCTTCAAAAAAACAACCCAAGCCCAAAAAGGGTTCAAGAAAAGAAGTGGAGATCTAAAGTGTCAGCTGCCTGCCTTCAGAAATGTTCACTTGAGTGAGGAGGAGTGGCTCCGGCGCTGGGCTCGCTCTTGTTCGGTGTGGCACTTGAGAAAGAGCTGCTGAAAGGAAGTGGAAGCTCCTTCTCTACACTAAGATCTGGTTTGCAGAGCCTCCCCTCCTGGAGCCTCCCCTCCTGCAGCCTCCTCCCCATCCCCTCTCCCCCTTTTCCCCCTCGCCTCCAGAGATACTAACTTTGTGCTTCTGCTGGCTTCTGCTTGACCTTGGCTGCATTGTCTTGGCTAAGTCTAACGTCCCTCTGATCCTTTTTTCTTCTCCCTATTGTACAGGAGGGTAAGGGGAGGCATGGAGGGAGAAGCAGGTAGCTTCCCCTGGTCTTTGACAAGTTGGGGGGTCCTTGTGCTGTTTGTTAATTGTAAATACCTGTAAATGCTGTGCATTTTCTACATACTCACTGCATTCCATTGCAGGTTGTGGGGTTTGCTTGTAAATGCAGCTTTCATTTGCTTCCAGCTGAGCTGGTCTGGCAAATTTGATGGGGGGGGAGAGGAAATTTCAACCCACCACCAATGAACAAGAAGTTTATAAGACTTTGTGTTTCTCCTCAGTCCTCATTAAGGGAAACCTGCAGAAAAGGAAAAGCCCCTCAGTTCAGGAAGGACCTCAGGGAAGTGCTTCAAAGAGCCCAGCACAGAGCCACAAAAATGATGAAGGGAGTGGAAGATCTTCCTTATGAGGAGAGACTGAGGGAGCTGAGGGCTCTGGAGCTTGGAGAGGAGGAGCCTGAGAGGTGACCTCATTGCTGGTGCTAAAATGTGCAGGGTGAGTGCCCAGAGGCTGGAGCCAGGCTCTGCTGGGGGATGCCCAATGCCAGCACAAGGGGCAGTGGTGGAAGCTGAGGCAGAGCAAGTTCCATAGAAACAGGAGGAAGAATTTCCCTGTGAGGGTGACAGAAGCCTGGAACAGGCTGCCAAGAGGGGTAGTGATGTCTCCCTCTCTGGAGATATTCAAAACCCACCTGGATGTGTTGCTGTGTGAGCTGCTCTAGGTGATGCTGCTCTGGCAGGGGGGTTGGACTGGATGAGCTTTGGAGGTCCCTTCCAGCCCCTAACATCCTGTGATTCTGAGAAGGGAGTCTGTCTCACAGACACAGCACCATTGTCCATGCCTTTGTCACCATCCTTCTCTTTGGCTGCTCTATTTGCATCCCAGCCTTGTGGCAGGCAGAGAAAGAGGATTCGTTCCTCAGCGATATTTATTTGGCCACAGGCCCCAGTATCACAGACCAAAGATGGATTAAGTGTATTTGCTCTCCCCTGTATGCAAATTGAATTCTGAGGAATCCAATTACCAAAATAATTTAAAATTCTCTAGAATTCAAACTTCCTTTTAATTAAAGCTAAGTCAGAGCTACACCCTGGCTCTCCAAGAGAAAATGGAGAGGGAGCTGCTCTGATCTATGCATAGAATCACAGAATTGTCAGGGTTGGAAGGGACCTCAAGGATCAGCCAGTTCCAAGCCCCTCTGCCATGGGCAGGGACACCTCACACTGCAGCAGGTTGCTCACAGCCACATCCAGCCTGGCTGCAAACACCTCCAGGCAGGAGGCTTCCACCACCTCCCTGGGCAACCTGTGCCAGGCTCTCACCACCCTCATGGGGAACAACTTCTTCCTCACGTCCAATCTGAATCTCCCCACTTCTAGTTTTACTCCATTCCCCCCCCAGTCCTATCACTCCCTGACACCCTCAAAAGTCCCTTCCCAGCTTTCTTGCAGCCCCCTTCAGATACTGGAAGGCCACAATTAGGACTCCTCAGAGCCTTCTCTTCTCCAGACTGAACAGCCCCAACTCCCTCAGTCTGTGTGTATCAGACTGACTTAACTTAGTGTCTCATTTTGCAGGACACACTTTCAAAACTAACTAGAAAGACTGGGAGGGTGGGGGGGGAATTAAGATAAGTAGGTACAGCTAATGCCAAAGGTGCTGAGAATATTTCCAGCTGCGAAGGATCTGACACAGCCTTCACTTGCCCAAGACGTTTTCAGAGGATCCCAGAAACATTCAGGTGGGAAAGACCCTCAGGAGCACCAAGTGCAACCCAGAACCCTACTCTGCAAGGTCACCCCTAAACCAGAGCCCCAAGCACCACAGCCAAACCACCCTGAAACACAACCAGGCTTGGGGACTCAACCACCTCCCTGGGCAGCACATTTCAATCCCTGACCACTCTTGCCATCAAAAAATGTTTCCTAATGGCCACTTTAAACCTGCAGCAGCAGCCTTTCCACAACCTCCTTTCAGGTAGTTGCAGACAGCAATGAGGTCTCCCCTCAGCCTCCTCTGTTTCACACTAACCATCCCCAGCTCCTTCAGTCTCTCTCCATCAGATTTATTCTCCAGCCCGTTCACAGCTTCCTTGCCCTCCTCTGCCCTGGCTCCAGCACCTCCACAGCTCTCTTGTATTGAGGTACCCAAAACTGGACACAATCCCCAAGGTGTGGCCTCCCCAGAGCTGAGTGCCAGGGGACAATCCCCTCCCTGCTGCTGCTGGACGCAGCATTGCTGAGCCCAGCCAGGATGCATTTGGCTTTCTTGGCCCCCTGGGCACACTGCTTCCTTCTGTTCAGCTGCTTGTCCATCAGCACCCCCAAGATCCCTTTCTGCCAGCAGCTTTCCAGCCACACTGCCCCAAGCCTGGAGCCTTGCTTGGGTTTATTGTGCCCCAAGTGCAGGACCTGGCACTTGGCCTTGTTGAAGCTCCTCCTGGTATCACTGGCCATGGATCCAACCTGTCCAAGTCCCTCTGCAGAGCCTCCCTACCCTGGTGCTGATCAACACTGACACCTAACTTAGTGTCATCTGCAAACTTACTGCTGACACACTCTGTACCTTAGGAAACACATTACTGGCAAACATGCTGGTATGGACTCTTCCAGCCACCTTTCCCTAGCCACTTCAGTACCTTGAGGCACTCCCTGCATCAACATCTCCTCATGACACCACATAGGCAGTGCTTCTGTCAGCCAAGATTAAGCAGATGAACCCAAAACCGCTCCCTGTCAGGACAGCTAAGTGTGGTGAGGGGTTGATAAGGGCACATTTTCTCCCTGGTTCAATTACCCAGCTGGAGTTGCCATAGTCAGGACCAAGGTCAGGGATTCCTGTGGGGATTTCCTGCCTGTGCTTTTTGGTGTCAATCTGTCAGCAGATATTTGAGAAGGGGAAAAGTTGATGATGAAATGTTCTAAACGTTGCCCTTTTCATGTGAAAACTTAGTTACCTGTCAAATGCAAAGGTTTGCTTTTTTCTTCTCCTCATAAAAAGTCAGAGTTTGACTGATAATGTAATGATGCTTTATTAAAGATGTTTTTGAGGCTAGGTTGGATGTGGCTGTGAGCAACCTGATATGGTGTGAGGTGTCCCTGCCCATGGCAGGGGGGTTGTGACTGGCTGAGCCTTGAGGTCCCTTCCAACCCTGATAGTTCTGTGAAGATAGAGTTGCAAAAAAGGCATAAAGGGTCTCATAGTCTGCTTGAGTCTTACCATGACATGGAATAGATTCAGATTGGAAGTTAGGAAGAAGGAGGGACTTTTGAGGGTGTCAGGGAGGGATAGGACTGGGGGAAATGGGGCAAAACTAGAAATGGGGAGATTGAGATTGGATGTTAGGAAGAAGTTCTTCAGCATGAGGATGGCACAGGTTGCCCAGGGAGGTGGTGGAAGCCTCATCCCTGGAGGTGTTTGCAGCCAGGCTGGAGGTGGCTGTGAGCAACCTGCTGTAATGTGAGGTGTCCCTGCCCATGGCAGGGGGGTTGGAGCTGGCTGATCCTTGAGGTCCCTTCCAATCCTGACAATTCTATGAGTCTATGATTCTGCACTGAGGGTGTGACACATGAAGACCTCTAGAATAGAATAGAATAGACCAGACCAGGTTGGAAGAGACCTTCAAGCTCATTGTGTCCAACCCATCATCCAACACCACCTAATCAACTAAACCATGCAACCAAGCATCCTATCAAGTCTCCTCCTAAACACCTCCAATGATGGTGACTCCACCACCTCCCTGGGCAGCCCAATCCAATGGGCAATACAGGCTGGAAAAGAACTTCAAGATCATCCAGTCCAACCCATCACCCAACACCATCTAATCAACTAAACCATGGCACCAAGTGCCTCATCCAGGCTCTTTTTAAACCCTTCCAGTGATGGTGACTCCACCACCTCCCTGGGCAGCACATTCCAATTACTCTTTCTGGGAAGAACTTTCATCCCCAGCTCCTTCAGCCTCTCCTCACAGGGCTGTGCTCAGCCTCTCCTCACAGGGCTGTGCTCAGCCTCTCCTCACAGGGCTGTGCTCCAGACCTTTCCTCAGCCTCAGTGCACTTCTCTGGCCATGTTCACTCAGAGGTGCAAAAAGAGCCCACAGAAAGTGCAATGCTTCAGATCCCTGAAATTGTTTAGAGTGTGCAAGTGGACATATTTCTTCTGAGACTCCAGCTGGCTGTGTTTTGCTCAGATAAAGATGTGGATGCTCCCAACCCTTCTTAAAGGTTTTCTGAAAACATCCAGACCCAGAAATACTTTCACAAATGTATGTTTGGAAATGAAGTTCCAGCCTGGAGGATGCTCAGGGCAGACCTTGTTGCTGTCTACAGCTCCCTGAAAGGAGGTTGTAACCAGGTAAGGGTGGGTCTTGACTCCCAACAGAACAAGAGGACACAGTCTCAAGCTGTGCCAGAGGAGGTTCAGGCTGGATGTTAGGAAGAAATTCTTCCCAGCAAGAGAGATTGGCCATTGGGATGTGCTGCCCAGGGAGGTGGTGGAGTCACCATCCCTGGAGATGTTTAAAAAGAGCCTGGATGAGGCACTTGGTGCCATGGTTTTGTTGATTAGGGTGATAGGTTGGACTTGATGACCTCCAAGGTCTTGTCCAACCTGGTTAATTCTGTCTTCTAAACACCACAGTGGAACAAAGAGTCTCTTCTCAGTTGTGCCCTGGGATAGGACAAGGGGCAATAGATACAAACTCCAGCACAGGAGGTTCCACCTCAACATCAGGAGGAACTTCTTCACTGTAGGGGTCACAGAGCCCTGGAGCAGGCTGCCCAGAGAGGTTGTGGAGTCTCCTTCTCTGGAGCCTTTCCAGCCCTGCCTGGATGTGTTCCTGTGTGACCTGTGCTGGATTCTGTTGTCCTTCTCTGGTAGGGGGATTGGACTTGATGATCTCCTTCCAATCCCTTACATCCTGTGATAGAATCACAGAACTGTTAGAGCTGGAAGGGACCTCAAGGATCAGCCAGTTCCTACCCCCCTGCCATGGGCAGGGACACTTCACACCACAGCAGGTTGCTCACAGCCACCTCCAGCCTGCCCTTCAAAACCTCCAGGCAGGAGTCTTCCACCACCTCCCTGGGCAACCTGTGCCAGTGAACCTGTTCCTGTGAGCTGTGTGGAAACTCTCCTATCCCTCTGAAAACACTAAAAAAACCTGTCAAAAATCAACCTGAGCAATCTTAAATTCAAAATCAAATTCCTGAGCAACCTTAAATGTCTGCTGTGGGTCTGGCTTGTGCAGTGACTTTGTTTTGTTTTCAAATGCTAGCTGGTTTCTGAGTCCTGTGAGCACAGAATATTAAACACCCAAATTCCCTGTCATGTTCCTTCCTCTTTCAAAAGGAGAGGGTTGAAGTCTCTTTATCTTAGAAGAAGAATTGCATTGAAAGTTGGAGGGTGGTGGTGGGGTTTTTTTGGGGGGGGAGGGGGGAGTTGTTCTTAATAATATCTGAAATTATTACCTACCACAGCCACTATAAATATCTTTCTGTATGGATTTGTGGGAGAAATTTCAGCTGCATCCTGTACTGCTGGAGCCAGGAGGAAAAAATGACTCTGAAGCCACAGACAGGAGTAACTCTTCACCAGTGAAGCCAAGCATCCATAATGACTTTGAGAATCCATAAGGTTTGATCTCCTTTCCCTTAGGCCATGCTTGCATCACATCAGTGCTACTGATGACATCCAAGGCAAATACAGTCTTTAATAGCTTATTAATACAGTCTGGTGGTGAGGTGGGTTTTCTTTCTCCTGTTCACAGGAAGTTAGGGACTGGAAGGGACCTCTGAAGAGCAAGTCCAAACTTGCAGGACCACAGAATCCAGCACAGGTCACACAGGGACACATCCAGATGGGGCTTGAAAGGCAAGGAGACTCCACAACCTCTCTGGGCAACCTGCTCCAGTGCTCTGCAACCCTTACAGTGAAGAAGTTCCTCCTCATGTTCAAGTGGAACCTCCTGTGCTGCAGTTTATATCCAGTTTAGGCTGGATGGGAGGAAGAAATTCTTCCCAGAAAGAGAGATTGGCCATTGGGATGCGCTGTCCAAGGAGGTGGTGGAGTGTCACCATCACTGGAGGTGTTAAAAAAGAGCCTGGCTGAGGCACTTGGTGCCATGGTTTAGTTGATTAGATGGTGTTGAGTGATAGGTTGGACTCTTTGATCTCTAAGGTCTTTTCCAGGCTGGTTCTTTCTGTATTCTTCTACCCTCCAGGAGCAGGTGTGGTTCTCCAAGGCTCCAGCCCTGGCAGATACATCAGCAGGATGCAGGCTTTCCTTCACCATTACCATTTCAGCACTGCTTCCAGCTTCTTACTACAGGTGACTGCCTCTCTGGCTGTGCCTAAATTGGTCCCACTCTTCTTCATTTACTGGGGATATTGGGGCTGTCAAACAACAGAGTGGTAATGGACAGCCAGGGAACACGACAGAAAATAGCAATACCATCCTGGCAGCATGAATAAGAGGGGAAAATAGTTCAGCATGTCCTTACCTGTGCTTACAAAAAGCAAATCCAGGCCCAAAGGTATGCACCTGGGTGGGAGTAGCAGCCAAGCCTGGCAACTAGTCAGCTTTCTAATTAGGAATTAATTTCTCTCAAGTAATCACAGTGAACTAAAGAGGAGCACTTCCATGCAGGTTGCCAGACAGTGCAGACTACAGGGGCAGCCTCAGACCTGGAGCAGCCTGGTTTCAGCAATGAAGAGCTCTGCACAAGTTCTGCTCACCCTTCAGAGAAGAATCTGGCCATGGTGGCACATGCACAGCCACTACCTGCTTGCTTCAAGTCCCTCAGAGCAAGCTGTGCAAGCTAACCGCACACCAGGCTGCAGACAGCTGCAGCAGCATGGCATTGTGACCACTCAACAGTGAAACACCAGTGGGCATTTGCCTCCCTGTCAACATCAGCATCCTCAGAACAACAGCACTGAAGTTGTGAGAAGCTCAGCTTCCATCACTTGCTCCGTGGAGTTCACAGCAAACGTTGGGGACAGCTCTGCCACATCCCAGAGAGGCTCTTACCAAGCAGTGGGTACCTGTGTCCAGCAGGAGCAAGGAAGGGATTGCCCCTGGCACTAAGCTCTGGGGAGCCCACACCTTGAATACTGTGTCCAGTTTGAGTCACCTCAATACAGGAGAGATGTGGAGGTGCTGGAGCCAGGGCAGAGGAGGGCAAGGAAGCTGGGAAGGGCCTGGAGAAGAAATCTGATGAAGAGAGACTGAAGGAGCTGGGGATGGGTAGTGTGAAACAGAGGAGGCTGAGGGGAGACCTCATTGCTGCCTACAACTCCCTGATAGGAGGTTGTGGAGAGGCTGCTGCTGGTCTCTTCTCACAGGGAATTAGTGACAGAACAAGAGGGAATGGCCTCAAGCTGCCACTGGGTAGGTTTAGAGTGGCAATTAGAAAACATTTTTTGATGGCAAGAGTGGTCAGGCCTTGGAATGTGCTGCCCAGGGAGGTGGTGGAGTCCCCAAGCCTGGCTGTGTTTGAAGGTGGTTTGGCTGTGGTGCTTGAGGCTCTGGTTTAGGGCTGACCCTTGCACAGTAGGATTCAGCGCTGTGCTCCAGACCCCTCCCCAGCCTCGTTGCCCTTCTCTGGACACATTCAAGTGTCTCAATGTCCTTCCTATATTGAGGAGCCCAGAACTGCTGCATTTACCCCTCTGCAGGGGTGAACACACAACTTTTATCACATTTCTAATCTGCTGGGCAAAACCAGTCAGGCAACATCCCCTGGACAGCTTGCAATGCAGAGCGACAAGTGCTGTAAACAGGTCTTTGTGCTGCTGGTGCTAAAGCAGCAGCTGGCAGAGCTTTATCCCTTTCTGGTGAAAGAAGAGTCACAAATGGGAAATAGCTCTTGCTTGAAAAGTTGTTGAAAAAGCTAAATTATCCCTGGGCCTGCATCCAAAATCTCAGGACACAAAATGGCAATGTTGGTACATAAAATCTGCAGAGCAAAACCGTGAGCTCTGTCCATCCCTAAGCTGGAACAAGCTCTCTGTGAAGCCAGCCAAGCCCAAGTGGTTGCTAGCGCTTTCAAATAGCTCAGATCTCTTGGCTGCTGCTTCTGGGATCAGTCTTAGGGGCATCTAAACTCCAAACACCAGCTGGGCTGTCACTGCAATGTGCCTGGGTGGCCAAGAAAGCCAATGGCATCTTGGCCTGCATCAGGAATAGTGTGGCCAGCAGGAGCAGGGAAGTTATTCTGCACTGTAATCAGCACTGGTTAGGCTACACCTTGAGTCCTGGGCTTCTTAATTCAAGAAAGATGTTGAGATGCTGAAAGGTGTCCAGAGAAGAGTCATAAGGCTGGGGAGGGGTCTGGAGCACAGCCCTGTGAGGAAAGGCTGAGGGAGCTGGGGTTGCTTAGCCTGGAGAAGAGGAGGCTCAGGGGAGACCATATTGATGTCTACAACTACCTGAAGGGAGGTTGTAGCCAGGTGGTCTCTTCTCCAACCAGCACCAGAACAAGAGGACACAGTCTCAAGCTGCACCAGGGGAGGTTTAGGCTGGATGTTAGGTAGAAATTCTTCCCAGAAAGAGAGATTTGCCATGGGAATGTGCTGCCCAGGGAGGTGGTGGAGTCACTGTCCCTAGAAGCATTTAAAATGAGACTGGATGAGGCACTTGGTGCCAAGGTGTAGTTGATTGGATAGGGCTGGGTATAGGTTGGACTTTATGATCTCAAAGGTCTTTTCCAAGCTGGCTGATTCTGTGATTCTCTGATTCTGCTAGCCTGGCCACTTTCTGTTGAGACAGTAGTGCCAAGTAAGTTGCTTGTATGCTTTGGAGCTAAGTTGAGTTCTCAGTCACACAAAGACTCTCTGTGTTGTTGTTGTTGTTTACCTCAGTTTTCAGCCCCAAACCGTTTCCCATAGGTCACATTATGTCTCCTCCCATTCTAGTATGCCATGAGACTTGCCAGGAATCTCTGTTTGTTAAACAATGCTGACTGACATTTCTGAAAGCCTTTCTTAATGGACCAGCCTCCTCATCAGAACCTCAGCAGCTGGAAGCACAAAGCTCAGAGGGATTTGGGAGCAGTGATCAGCCACTCATTCCCTTCTGCAGAAATCCTTGCTGCTTTCTCATTCCCAGAATGTCAGCAGCCCTTCTGCTACAGCATTGAGCAACACACTGCTTGCTGTTTGTTCACCCTCAATCATGGAAGCATAGAATCATAGATGATAGAATCACAGAATCAGAGGTGAGAGAATCAGAGAAGTGTAGATCATAGAATTAGAATTAGAATTGGAACGGAATGGAATGGAATGGAATGGAATGGAATAGAATAGAATAGAATAGAATAGAATAGAATAGAATAGAATAGAATAGAATAGAATAGAATAGAATAGAATAGAATAGGTTGGAAAAGACCTTTGAGATCATCAAGTCCAACCTATCACCCAACACCATCTAATCAACTAAACCATGGCACCAAGCACCCCATCCAGTCTCTTCCTAAACACCTCCAGTGATCATTGATCATAGAATCATAGATCATGGAATCATAGATGATAGAATCACAGAATCATGGAGAATAGAATAGAGTGGAAGAGAAGAGAATAGAGTGGAAGAGAAGAGAATAGAGTGGAAGAGAATAGAGTGGAAGAGAAGAGAATAGAGTGGAAGAGAATAGAGTGGAAGAGAAGAGAAGAGAAGAGAAGAGAAGAGAAGAGAAGAGAAGAGAAGAGAAGAGAAGAGAAGAGAAGAGAAGAGAAGAGAAGAGAAGAGAAGAGAAGAGAAGACTAGAATTACCCAGGTTGGAAATGATCTTCAAGATCATCAAGTCCAAGCTATTCCCCAACACCATCTCATCAACTAAACCATGGCACCAAGTGCCTCATCCAGGCTCTTCCTAAACACCTCCAGGGATGGGGACTCCACCACCTCCCTGGGCAGCACATCCCAATGGTCAACCTCTCTTGCTGGGAAGAATTTCTTCCTCACCTACAGCCTAAACCTCCCCTGGCACAGCTTGAGACTGTGTCCTAGAATCATAAATCATAGAATGATAGATGATAGAATCATAGAATCATAGACTCAAAGACCATAGCATCATAGAATGGTTTGGGTTGGAAGGGACCTCCAATGGTCATCCAGCCCAACCCCTCTGCAGTCAGCATAATCCAGGCAGAAGACAAAACTCTGTGCCTAACATAATAATGAACTGTGCATGTACAGTACATAATGGACCTTGCATGAGGACACAGAAAAGGGTAGCAAAGGAGCTGGCCCCTCCAGAGACATTCAAATGATGAGGGAACTGTGGTCCTGACCACACTTTGTTGTTCATTTTCACAGAGGCTTTCAGGTCAGCTCAAGTCCAAACTTCTGAGGGGTATTTTAAAGAGAAAGCCCAAGATTTCTACAAAGGTTTGATACATGAAAGAGGATTTTGGACTTCCCCATGAAAAATATCACAGAATAGTAGAGGTTGGAAGAGGCATCTAGAGATCATTGAGTCCAAGCCCCCTGCCAAAGCAGCATCACCCAGGGTGGTCCACACAGGAATGCATACAGGTGGGTTTGGAGTCTCCAGAGAGCACAACCTCTCTGGGCAGCCTGCTCCAGTGTCCACAGTATCACAGAAGATTAGAGGTTGGAAGAGACCTCCAGAGATCATCCAGTCCAACCCCCCTGCCAGAGCAGCATCACCCAGGGTAGGTCACAAAGTGATGTATCCAGGTGGGTTTGCAATGTTTCCAGAGAAGAAGACTCCCCTCTGGGCAGCCTGTTCCAGTGCTCAGTCACCCCTATGTCCACATGGAACCTGCTATGCTCCAGCTTGCACTCATTGCCCCTTGGCCTTTCATTGGACATGAGTGAGCAGAGCCTGGCTCCATCCTCCTGACACTCACCCTTCCCATCTTTATAAACATGAAGGAGGTCACCTCTCAGTCCAAGCCCCCTGCCAAGGAAGGATCACATAGGGTAGTTCACACAGGAATGCCTCCAGGTAGGTCTTGAAAGTCTCTGGAGAAGGAGACTCCACAACCCTTCAGGGCAGCCTGTTCAGGTGCTCTGTGACACTAACAGTGAAGAAGTTTTTCCCCATAACAAGGTGGACTTTCTGTGTTCCAGTGTGTGTCTCTTTCCCCTAGACCCCTTGCCTGGGCCCCTTTTTCTTGACACCCATCCCTCAGATATTTGTAAACATTGATTAGCTGTTTGTGCTAAGTCAAAAGGTTTGTTAAATCACTGCAAGGTGAGACACCTCTGAGCATGCCCTTTGCAGGGAATCAAAACCCTGGGTTATTCAGATCAACAGGAAGGTTTTTCTGCTGTCAAATTGTGGCTCAAATTTGGTTCTACCAAAGGGACAGATGCAAATACAATTTAGACTAAGAGAAGGCTCTGAGGAGACCTTCTTGTAGCCTTCCAGTGTCTGAGAGGGGCTACAAGAAAGCTGGGGAGGGACTTTTGAGGGTGTCAGGGAGTGATAGGACTGGGGGGGATGGAGCAAAACTAGAAATGGGTAGATTCAGATTGGCTGTGAGGAAGAAGTTCTTCCCCACGAGGGTGGTGAGAGCCTGGCACAGGTTGCCCAGGGAGGTGATGGAAGCCTCATGCCTGGAGGTGTTTGCAGCCAGGCTGGATGTGGCTGTGAGCAACCTGCTGTAGTGTGAGGTGTCCCTGCCCATGGCAGAGGGCTTGGAAATGGCTGAGCCTTGAGGTCCCTTCCAACCCTAACAGCTCCATGGTTCTGTGATTCTATGATATGCTTCAAGCACTCTCTAGCTTTACTGTAACTCCTCCTGGTCCCACTTCAGCAGATAAATAATGCATGCTTTTCTTGTTCTGACAACTCCAGGGTGTAGCCATTTATGTTCCTCCAGGGCCTGAATCTACAGCTGTGGATGCACATTACCACCAGGCACTCAACACTATTATCACCACACTGACAGTTAGTTATCCCAAAGCCAGGATTACTGAAATACCTACAGCTTACAGCACTGCATTCCATGGGGAAAGATTTAGCTCTCATAGCACAGGAGATTCTTACCAGAACCAATACAAGGAAGCTATTTACAGAACCTCAAGTAAACAAACAAACCAAAAAAAATTCAAGTGAAGAATTTAAATAATCCTCCTCAGAGGAAGGAAAAAATACAGATCAGATATTAAGAGAAAAGAGTTGACAATTAGAAGGATTTTACTGTATATATATATACTCAATTAATTAATGTGAAAGGCCAAGGAGTAAGCAGCATGCTTGCTAAAATACTGCTTTCCCCTGACTTGGAGACAGCCTCAGGCCATGGCTTTTTCATCTTTCTGTCACCTTTTGAAATCACAAAGAATCACAGAAACATTCAGGTTGGAAAAGACCCTCAGGAGCACCAAGTCCATCCAGTAACTCTACTCTGCAAGGTTCACCCCTAAACCAGAGCCCCAAGCACCACAGCCAAAACACCTTCAAACACAGCGAGGCTTGGGGGACTCAACCACGTCCCTGTGCAGCACATTCCAAGCCCTAACCACTCTTTTGCCTAATGCCCACTCTAAACCTACCCAGTGGCAGCTTGAGGCCATTCCCTCTTGTTCTGTTCTGTGAGAAGAGACCAGCAGCAGCCTCTCCACAACCTCCTTTCAGGGAGCTGTAGACAGCAATGAGGTCTCCCCTCAGCCTCCTCTGTTTCACACTAACCATCCCCAGCTCCTTCAGTCTCTCTTCATCAGATTTCTTCTCCAGGCCCTTCCCAGCTTCCTTGCCCTCCTCTGCCCTGGCTCCAGCACCTCCACAGCTCTCCTGTTTTGAGGTGCACAAAATTGGACACAATACTCAAGGTGCAGCTGAGTCCCAGGGTTCAATCCCCTCCCTGCTCCCACTGGACACTGCATTGCTGATCCCAGCCAGGATGCCTTTGGCTTTCTTGACCCCCTGGGCACACTGCTGACTCCTCTTCAGCTGCTTGTCCATTTTCAACCCTAGGACCCTTTCTGCCAGCAGCTTTCCAGCCACACTGCCCCAAGCCTGTGGTGTTGCTTGGGGTTGTTGTGCCCCAAGTGCAAGGCCTGGCATTTGGCCTTGTTGAAGCTCATCCTGCTTATGTTGGCCATGGATCCAATCTCATCCAAGTCCCTCTGCAGAGCCTCCCTACCCTGGTGCTGATCAACACTGACACCTAACTTAATGTCATCTGCAAACTTACTGCTGACACACTCTGTGTCTTCATCCAGGTCATCAAAAAAGGTGTTAAACAGGAGTGGTCCCAACACTTAGCCCTGAAGAACACCATTGGTGCCCAGCTGCCAGCTGGATTTAACTCCCTTGACCACCACTCTTTGGGGCTCTTTGTCCAGCCAGCGCTTTATCCAGCAGAGGTTGTGCTCACCCAGAGCAGGTTGCACAGGAGTGTGACCATCAGGTCTGGAAAGTCTCCAGAGAGGAAGATTCCACAAACTCTCTGGGCAGCTTGTTCTGCTGTTGTCACCCCCAAAGTAAAGAAGTTTTTCCTAAGGTTTAGGTAGAACTTCCTGTGTACCAGTTCTTCCTATCGCTGGGCACCACTGAAAAGAGCCCAGCTGCAGCCTGTTGACCCCTGCCCTGTAGATACTGATAAGCAATGAGAAGATCCCCTCTCATCAGTTCTTGAGAAGACCACAGGCTCACAGGAATTTAGGGGTTGGAAGAGACCTCTGGAGATCATCGAGTCCAACCCCCCTGCCAGAGCAGGACCACAGAATCCAGCACAGGTCACACAGGAACACATCCAGCTGGGGCTTGAGAGTCTCCAGAGAAGGAGACTCCACAACTTCACTGGGCAGCCTGCTCCAGGGCTCTGTGACCCTCACAGTGAAGAAGCTCTTCCTCATGGAGGTGGTACCTTCCTCAGGAGGTGGTACCTCCTGTGCTGGAATTTCCATCCATTACCCCTTGTCCTATCCCTGGGTGCAAGTGAGCAGAGCCTGTCCCCTTCCTCTTGACCCCCAGCCCTCAGATATTGATAGACATTTATTAAATCCCCTTTCAGTCTTCTCTTCTCCAGACTACACAGCCCCAGGGCTCTCAACTTCTCTTCATCAAGCAGTGCTGCAGTCCCTTCTGCATCCTTGTAGCCCTCCATTGGACTCTGTCAAGTAGATCCCTCTCCCTCTTGAACTGGGGAGCCCAGAACTGGCTGCAGGATCCCTTCTCATCTGTTCTTCCCCAGGCTAACTGGCCCCTCACTCTCCCCTCACAACAGAGAGGCTCCAGCCCTTTTATTTACTCTTTATTGCCATACTTCTGAAACACATCAAAACATTAAGCACATGATTGAGTAGAATGCCAGTGGGAAAGGAACTGTGGGGCCCTGCTGACTTCTGCATGATTGCACTTAATGCTCCAGGGGCTGCTTTGCCAGAGACAACAGTTTACACATTGCTGTGTCAGCTTCTGTCCCCAAGGAACTGAGCCAGTCTCAGATCAGGGCTGCTGAGCAGGAAGTCCTCTTTGCCCAGGTTTTCTCCCCAAGACATCTGGTCTTCCATTGTCCATCAGCCTCAGAGCTGACTAATGGCTCTTTGGGATCACTGAACCGTTGTGGTGCCAAATGCTTTCTTCTTCCCAGCTGAGGAACAAATTTAAATGAGCAGAATGCCAGGGTGGAGGGAAACAAGAGGGAATTAAGTCAAAGGGTGAAGAGTGACTGCACTTTTCCCTCTGCAAAAAGAGCTCCCAGAAAGCTCCCAGGCAATTTGGAAGCTGGAAACACTCCTCAGGGCCAAAGGCAAGCTGAGCTGAAGTTACTGCTGGTTCCTACCAGGGAGTTTTGCTCTGCTTATGTCACAGGTGTGGAAAAACTGCTGGGATGTTCACAGTATTTAATGCCAAGTGACAGGCTGCAGGAACTCATTCAGCAATTGCCTTGTGAGCTACAAGGGAAGGAAGAATCAGCCAGAAAAATCTGCTAATTCTCCTTGGTTCTCAAATCTTTTATCCTTTCATCTTTGACAGAATGGGTGTGAAGCTATGGCTGCTGCCCTGCCTGTGAAATCCAACCTAAAGATCCCAGCTGAGGCCTGGGACAGTTTGCTCATCCCATACAGACAGAGTTCTGTCACCAGCTACCAGCCTGGTTGGTCTCTTCTCCCAGGCAACCAGCACCAGAACAAGAGGACACAGTCCCAAGCTGCACCAGGGGAGGTTCAGGCTGGAGGTGAGGAAGAAATTCTTCCCAGAAAGAGAGATTTGCCATTGGAATGTGCTGCCCAGGGAGGTGGTGGAGTCACCAGCACTGAAAGTGTTTAAAACCAGCCTGGCTGAGGCACTTGGTGCCATGGTTCAGTTGATTAGACGGTGTTGGGTGATAGGTTGGAGTTGCTGATCTTGGAGGTCTCTTCCAACCTGGTTAATTCTGTGATTGTGTGACTTGGTGACAGCAGTTTATTCCTAGCCTGGTCAGCTTTTTGTTTTATCTGCTGTTTGGAATTAGAAGACTTAACACCATAGAAGATTTGCTTGCAAAGGTGAGCAACTCACCTTCTGAACTGGAATATTCCCCAGATTTCACTAGAACTATGAAAATTAATAGACAGTTGAGGTTAACAGATAAACAGGGAGAGAGTCCAAGGGAGGGCTACAAGGATGCTGAAGGGACTGCAGCACTGCTTGATGTGGAGAGGCTGAGAGCTCTGGGGCTGTTTAGTCTGGAAAGAAGAAGATAGAGAGGGGATTTAATAAATGTCTATCAATATCTGAGGGCTGGGGGTCAAGAGGGAGGGGACAGGCTCTGCTCAGTTGCACCCTGAGATAGGATAAGGGGCAATGGATATAAACTCCAGCACAGGAGGCTCCACCTCAGCTTGAGGAGGAACTTCTTTATTGTGAGGGTCACAGAGCACTGGAACAGGCTGCCCACAGAGGTTGTGGAGTCTCCTTCTCTGAAGACTTTTAAGACCCATCTGTATGTGTTCCTCTGTGAGCTGAGCTAGACTGTATGGTCCTGCTCTGGCAGGGGGTGTTGGACTCGATCTCTTTGGGTGCCTTCCAACCCCTGACATCCTGTGATCCTCTGATCCTACTCCTTTCAGGACACAGGACAGCAAGGCAGACATCTGCCATCTGATGCTGTTTGTCTGAAAGATCAATATACCAAATAAAACTTCTGGACACTTGCTGCAGGTGTGTGCATGCAGAAGAAATTCAGCTGGTTTCCAGCCAGGCTCTTGTGCTCCATGCTTTGCCTAAACCCCGTTCTTTCTATCTATTAGCAGCTCTTTATTCTAAGAAAAGTAAAGTTGTTTTGAAGGCTTCAGAGTGAATAAATCTGACACATTCAGTCATTATCCTCTTTGCAAATAATCCTGTCTCACATGGAAGTGTCAGTTAGTCTCAAGAACAAGAGAAGAATGCATTAAAAATTTATCCCTTCCAGGTAATCCATAAACCTCAGTTTGGCATAGAGAATATCACAGAAATCACAGAAACGTTCAGGTTGGAAAGGACCCTCAGGGGCAACAAGTCCAAACCAGAGCCCTGCTCTACAAGGGTCAGCCCTAAACCATAGCCCCAAGCACCACAGCCAAACCACCTTCAAACACAGCCAGACCTGGGGACTCAACCACCTCCCTGGGCAGCACATTCCAAGGCCTGACCACTCTTGACATCAAAAGATGTTTCCTAATGGCCACTCTAAACCTACCCAGTGGCAGCTTGAGGCCATTCCCTCTTGTTCTGTCACTAATTACCTGTGAGAAGAGACCAGCAGCAGCCTCTCCACAACCTCCTTTCAGGTAGTTGTAGACAGCAATGAGGTTTTCTCTCAGCCTCCTCTCTTTCACACTAACCATCCCCAGCTCCTTCAGTCTCTCTTCATCAGATTTCTTCTCCAGGCCCTTCCCAGCTTCCTTGCCCTCCTCTGCCCTGGCTCCAGCACCTCCACATCTCTCTTGCATTGAGCTGCCCAAAACTGGACACAGTCCCCAAGGTGTAGCCTCCCCAGAGCTGAGTGCCAGGGGGCAATCCCCTCCCTGCTGCTGCTGGACACAGCATTGCTGATCCCAGCCAGGATGCCTTTGGCTTTCTTGGCCCCCTGGGCACACTGCTGGCTCCTCTTCAGCTGCTTGCCCATGAGCACCCCCAGGTCCCTTTCTGCCAGATTGGCTGTGTTTGGCAGGGTGCTGTTTTCTTCTCCTCAGTGAGATTCTTTTCAGACATTCAAGCATAATAACAGTTGACAAATAGCAACCATCTAAACCCAGCCAGCATTTGCCTTCCTCTGAAGCCACCACATTGTTTGACATGCATACAAGTATTCAGACACAGAAAAGACACTGTTTTCCAAACATGCTTTAACTGAAATGCTTAGTAAAGAAATACTTTGTAGGAGCAACCATTCAGAACTCTAATCAATGTTCACAATACTTCTCCCCTCTGCTAATTAGTCCTCTGACTAATTTAAATTGCCCGGGGAGGTGGTGGAGTCATCAGCACTGGAGGTGTTTAAAAAGAGCCTGGTACCTCTAACACATTTCTATCTTCTCTTTCTCTTTCTCTTTCTCTTTCTCTTTCTCTTTCTCTTTCTCTTTTTCTCTTTCTCTTTTTCCCTTTCCCTTTCCCTTTCCCTTTCCCTTTCCCTTTCCCCTTCCCTTTCCCTTTCTAATTCTCTCTTTCTCTTTCTCTCTCTCTTTCTCTTTTCTTTCTCTCTTTCTTTCTCTTTTCTTTCTCTTTCTCTCTTTTCTTTCTCTCTTTCTCTTTTCTTTCTTTGTCTTTCTCTTTTCTTTCTCTCTTTCTCTTTTCTTTCTCTCTTTCTCTCTTTTCTTTCTCTCTTTCTTTCTTTCTCTTTTCTTTCTCTCTCTTTCTCTTTCTTTCTCTTTTCTCTCTCTTTATCTTTTCTTTCTCTTTCTCTTTCTCTCTTTCTCTTTCTTTCTCTTTTCTTTCTCTCTTTTCTTTCTCTTTCTCTTTCTCTTTCTCTTTCTCTCGCTCTTTCTCTCTCTCTCTCTCTCTTTCCCTTTCCCTTTCCCTTTCCCTTTCCCTTTCCCTTTCCCTTTCCCTTTCCCTTTTTCCTTCCTTTTCCCTTTCCCTTTCCTTTTCCCTTTCCCTTTTCCCTTTCCCTTTCCCTTTCCCTTTCCCTTTCCCTTTCCCTTTCCCTTTCCCTTTCCCTTTCCCCTTCTCATTCTCCTTCAATTTCTGCTTTTAGAAAGGATGAGCAATTCTCCAGGTTCTTTCTAGGGTGATTGACATCTTCATTTTTCCTCCCATCCATCTGAACTTTGCTAAGCATTATGGGACAAGAATTCTTTCCCCACCTGGCAGCATCACTTTCACGTGGGAATAGCTGCAGTGCTTTGCCTAAAATACCAATAATTACCCCTGAGCTAAAAGCTGAGAAGATTTAGTAACTGATAGAGCATTGCTGCTGCAGGTTATTGAACAGCCACTTAACCACTGTTGTGTTTGACAACTGTAGAGACTAAGTATGCAGTAGTTGAAAATGTTTCTTCTGCAAAATGCCACTACAAAAAAAAAAAAACACACAATTCCTTTTTTAGTCAAAAAAAGCCTAAAACACCTAACAAAACTCTGCTCAGCTCAGTGCTGTGTTACAGCCAAAAGCAAATCTGTTGTTAATTGAAGGAACGAGATGAGAAATGTGGTTAATAGAAAAGATTTTGGGGCACCTCAATACAAGAGAGATGTGGAGGTGCTGGAACCAGTGCAGAGGGCAAGGAAGATGTGAAGGGCCTGGAGAATAAGTCTGATGAAGCTTGGGGCAGTGTGGCTGGAAAGCTGTCTGGCAGAAAGGGATCTGGGGGTGCTAATGGACAAGCAGCTGAAGAAGAACCAGCAGTGTGCCAAAAAAGCCAAAGGCATCCTGGTTGGGATTAGAAATGCTGTGTCCAGCAGGAGCAGGGAGGGGATTGTCCCCTGGGATTCAACTCTGGGGAGCCCACACCTTGAGTAGTGTGTCCAGTTTGGGGCAGCTCAATGCAAGAGAGCTGTGTAGGTGCTGGAGCCAGGGCAGAGGAGGGCAAGGAAGCTGGGAAGGGCCTGGAGAATAAATCTGATGAAGAGCAACTGAAGGAGCTGGAGATGGTTAGTTTGAAAAGAGGAGACTGAGGGGAGACCTCATTGCTGTCTACAGCTACCTGAAAGGAGGTTGTGGAGAGGCTGCTGCTGGTCTCTTCTCACAGAACAGAACAAGAGGGAATGGCCTCAAGCTGCCACTGGGTAGGTTTAGACTGGACATTAGGCAAAACAGTGGTCAGGGATTGGAATGTGCTGGGCAGGGAAGTGGTTGAGTCCCCAAGCCTGGCTGTGTTTGAAGGTGGTTTGGCTGTGGTGCTTGGGGCTCTGGTTTAGGGCTGACCCTTGTAGAGTAGGCTCCTGGGTTGGACTTGGTGCTCCTGAAGGTCTTTTCCAACCTGAATGTTTCTGTGATTCTGTGGCCCAGACCCAGCTACCAGTTTTCACTAGTCTCCAAGTGGATGTGATGAGAGAAAACAACAGGGAGGCAGCACACTCTGCAGAGTTAAGCTCAGGGCTGAAAGCAGAAGAGAGAGATGGCCATTCAGATCCTCCCCATGCACCTGTAGAGAACATACAGAAACATAGAATCAACCAGGTTAGAAAAGACCTCAGAGATCATCAAGTCCAACCTATTTCCTAATACCTAACACCTCCTGAACAACTAAACCATGGCTTCAAGTTCCACATCCAATCCCTTTTTGAACACCTCCAGGGATGGTGACTCCACCACCTCCCTGGGCAGCACATCCCAATGGCCAATCTCTCTTGCTGGGAAGAACTTTCTCCTCACCTCCAGCCTCGACCTCCCCTGGTGCAGCTTGAGACTGTGTCCTCTTGTTCTGCTGCTGGTTTCCTGGGAGAAGAGACCAACCCCCACCTAGCTACAACCTTCCTTCAGGGAGTTGTAGGGAGCAATAAGGTCTCCCCTGAGCCAAGCTAAACACTCCCAGCTCCCTCAGCCTCTCCTCACAAGGCTTGTGCTCAAGACCTCTTCCCCTCCCTTGTTGCCTTTATGTATAAACTCACTGCTCTAACTTCACCAATTCTGGAATGGAAAGAAAAGATTTCTTATTCAGGAGGATGTTAGGATGTTAGGCTGTTCCTGTGCTTGCAGAGATACCCACTGCTGCCAGATTTAGCCCCAAAGGGCAAGTTGATAACCATTTGAGGCAGGAGTGCCTGTATGTAGATTTTAGCCACAGCTTGGAGCACCAGGAAGCCTGCATGACCTTTTGCCCAGGGCCAAGCTTGCTCTGCCTCCCATCCCTGTGATGGTGATGTAGGCCAGCTGTGCCCAAAGGCACTCTGCTCTGCTTCCTCTCAGCCTGAGCAGAGCACCCTAGAGACAGAGCTCATCTGCATTCAGCATTTGCTAATGATGAACATCAACAAAACTAGAGAAGACTTGTTGGATGCAGTGTAAGCACGCTGGTAAAGGTCAAAAAAAAACCCAAAACAATGTCTAAATAGAGTTATTGTGAATTTCTCTGGTGTCTCACTCCAGACCTGTTGCTGCAGGGCTCCTTGCAGTTTTTCTCCACCATCTGGTGTCAGCCACTGTGTTGACAGAACCTCACACTCCTCCTGATGCTGAGCCCAGCCAGTGCCTGGGACACAATGGACCAAATTTCTCCTGGGCTGATCCAGAAAGAGAATTTGTGTGAGTAAAATGACAGTGATGTCTCAATTCTTCAGTGAAAACACTGCATTAGCCACTGAGCAACCCCATGGAGCAGTGTAGGTTGGGGACTGACCTGTTGGAGAGCAGTGAAGGGGAAAAGGACCTGGGGGTCCCAGTGGATGGGTGGTTGACCATGAGCCAGCAATGTGCTCTGGTGGCCAAGGCCAATGGCATCCTGGGGTGGATTAGATGTGCTGTGGTTAGTAGGTAGAGAGAGGTTCTCCTTGCCCTGGTGAGGCCACATCTGGAATATTGCATCCAGTTCTTGGCCCCTCAGTTCAAGAGGGACCTCAGGGAACTGCTTGAGAGAGTCCAGCACAAAGCCACTAAAATGATGGAGCAGAACATCTTCCATCTTTCTTATGAGGAGGGACTGAGGGAGCTGAGGCTCTATAGCTTGGAGGAGACTAAGGGGTGATCTCTTTCATGTTTGTAAAGATGTGCAGGGTGAGTGCCAAGAGACTGAAGCCAAATGCCAGCACAAGGGGCAGTGGTGGACGTTGAGGCATAGGAAGTTCCATGGAAACAGAGGAAGAATTACTATCCCTGTGAGGGTGACAGAGCACTGGAACAGGCTGTCCAGGGGGGCTGTGGAGTCTCCCTCTCTGGAGATATTCAAAGCCCACCTGGATGTGTTCCTGTGTGATCTGCTCTAGGTGATGCTGCTCTGGCAGGGGGCTTGGACTGGATGAACTTTTGAGGTCCCTTCCAGCCCCTAACCTTCTGTGATTCTGTGAATTACCACCTTGCTTACAGACACATTGGTAACAGTTTGAAAGGGGAACTTTAACCTAGCTCCTGACTGTGAAGAGTGGAAATAAATTACCATTGGATGCAAGAGGAAAATAATGGTAAGTTCTATAGAATCCATTGCTTTGCTAATGGGAACATAGAGCAGAGGCAGAAACAGCTCTTGCTCTTTTATTCTTCTGTCACTTCTGCTTGCAACTTTCCCCTGTCTCTCTCTCCCATGGCCTTGCCAGGGGCTCTCTGTTTTGACTATGGTGTGAGGTAACAGGAAAGAAGGAGGGAGTGGGGGAGGAGGTGAACAGGTCCCCTGAATCCATCCAGGAGGTTCTGAGGAGATTCTGTGTTGTTTATAAATTGCAGATATCTCTAGATTGGGCATATATGGCATATTTTGGACATAGATTGCATATTTTGTGCATATCCACTGCATCTCATATGTCAAGTTTTTAGTTTGCTTGTCAATAGAGCTTCTAAGCCCTGAGCTAGTCTGGCAAGTTTCATTCTGAGGAGGGAGGAATCCTCACAACAGAAAGAGAGATTGGCCATTGGAATGTGCTGCCCAGGGAGGTGGTGGAGTCACCATCACTGGAGGTGTTTAGGAAGAGCCTGGATGAGGCACTTGGTGCCATGGTTTAGTTGATGAGATGGTGTTGGGTGATAGGTTGGACTGGATGATCTCAAAGGTCTTTTCCAACCTGGTCTATTCTATTCTATTCTATTCTATTCTATTCTATTCTGATTATATTCCATTCCATTTAACAAGTCCAAGTGCCAGGTGCTGCACTATGGCCACAACAACCCCATGCAGAGCTACTGGCTGGGGTCAGAGTGGCTGAGAGCTCCCAAACAGAGAGGGACCTGGGGGTGCTGATTGACAGCTGCCTAAACATGAGCCAGCAGTGTGCCCAGGTGGCATCCTGGCCTGCATCAAGAATAGTGTGGCCAGCAGGAGCAGGGAAGTCATTCTGCCCTGTACTCTGCATTGGTTAGGCCACACCTTGAGTCCTGTGTCCAGTTCTGGGCTCCTCAGTTTAAGAAGGACATCGAGACAGAGAAGGGCAACAAGGCTGGGGAGAGGCCTTGAGCACAGCCCTGTGAGGAGAGGCTGAGGGAGCTGGGGTCGCTTAGCCTGGAGAAGAGGAGGCTCAGGGGTGACCTCATTGCTCTCTACAACTACCTGAAAGGTGGTTGTAGCCAGGAAGGGGTTGGTCTCTTCTCTCTAGCAACCAGCACCAGACCAAGAGGACACAGCTGCACCAGGGGAAGTTTAGGTTGGAGGTGAGGAGAAAGTTCTTCACTGAGAGAGCTGTTAGCCATCGGAATGTGCTGCCCAGGGAGGTGGTGGAGTCACCATCCCTGGAGGTGTTCAAGGGGAGATTGGACGTGGCACTTGGTGCCATGGTTTAGTCATGGGGTTCATGGTGACAGGCTGGACTCAATGATCTTTGAGGTCTCTCCCAACCCTGGTGACTCTGTGATTCTGTGACTCCATTCCATTCCAATCTATTTCAACCCACTGCACACATATTTCCAGAAGCCCATGAACCAGACCTCTGCTAGAGAAAGACGACCAATGTCTCATGAATATTGATTGGAAAGCTCTCACCACGAATTCAAGGCAATAAACTTCAGGTCTCAGCAATCAGGTTATTATGTGACAGCTTCCCCATCATTGAGGATCCTAACTGAATTTAGCATCACACTACAGTTCTGTAGAGGAAGACAGTGACAAATATTAGTTTGCTACAGAGGACTCAGACACACATCTGCAAGACCACAACTATATAATCCTCTGGGGAGCAGTGATAAATGGTTGCCATTTTCATCCTTTAAAGAACTTTCAAAGTAATAAACTGGTGATCCTTAGTGTTCCAGTCAGTGAGTGCTCATTTTGTTAGCCCTCTGTCATGTTCAACATTCTGCCTTGAAGCAACTGCAGGCTCTGTGTCTTCAAATTGCAGAATACAGAATTAACCAGGTTGGAAAAGAACTTGGAGATCATCAAGTCCAGCCTGTCACCCAACACCATCTAATCAACTAATCCATGGCACCAAGTGCCTCATCCAGGCTCTTTTTAAACACTCTTCCAACCTGGTTAATTCTTCTCTTCTCTTCTCTTCTCTTCTCTTCTCTTCTCTTCTCTTCTCTTCTCTTCTCTTCTCTTCTCTTCTCTTCTCTTCTCTTCTCTTCTCTTCTCTTCTCTTCTCTTCTCTTCTCTTCTCTTCTCTTCTCTTCTCTTCTCTTCTCTTCTCTTCTCTTCTCTTCTCTTTTTGAGTCTCCTCTCCTCGAATCTCCTCTCCTTGAGTCTTCTCTCCTCTCCTCTCCTTGAGTCTCGTCTCCTCTCCTTGAGTTTCCTCTCCTCTCCTCTCCTATGCTACAACATCCAGTGATGGTGACTCCACCACCTCCCTGGGCAGCACATCCCAATGGCCAATCTGTCTTGCTGGGAAGAATTTCTTCCTAACCTCCAGCCTAAACCTCCCCTGGCACAGCTTGAGATTGTGTCCTCTTGTTCTGTTGCTTCGGAGTAGAAACAAACCCCCACCTGACTGCAACCTCCTTTCAGGGAGTTGTAGAGAGCAAGAAGGTCTCCCCTGAGCCTCCTCTTCTCCAGGCTAACCACCTGCAGCTCCCTCAGATTCATTCCCACAGCTATCTGTACCACTCCTTCCCCAGAATCACACCAGCACTGAGCAGGAGGGTTTGGAAGGTGCCTCTGGAGATCATCTAGTCCAAAGCACATTCACTTAGAGCAGGTTGTTCCCCATGCTGGACAGGGAACTCTCAGAGCCTGCTGGCACCAGGTGTGCCAACTCTTTCCAGCAATGCTGAGTAAACCCAAGGCACCTCAGTCTGTACCAGTGTCCTCTACACCTATCCACCATGCATCATCTCAAAGGTTTTGACACTTTAGAACACAGAAGGGGGAGAAAGAAACAAGGGTGATGCTTGTAGAAAACAAAAGGCCAGCAGTTCAATGTGTTTAAGAGCACTGGTGAAATGTTGCTGGTCATGAAGTTAACAGGAGCAAGTGCAGGGTCCTGAAGCTGGGCCAGGACAATCCTCACTATCAATACAGACTGGGGGAGGAGGGGATAGAAAGCAGCCCTGAGGAAAAGGACTTGGGGGTGTTGATGGATGAGAAGCTGGACAGGAGCAGGCAGGGTGAGCTTGCAGCACAGAAGGCAAATCGCAGCCTGGGCTGCATCAAAAGATGCATTGCCAGGAGAGCCAGAGAGGAGATTCTGCCACTTTGCTCTGCTGAGACCTCACCTTCAGTACTGTGCGCAGCTCTGGAGCCCTCAGTATAGGAAGGACATGGAGCTGATGGAGAGGCTCCAGAGGAGGGACACGAAAATGATCAGGGGGTTGGAGCAGCTCTGATACAAGGAGAGGCTGAGGGAGCTGGGGGTGTTCAGCCTGGAGAAGTGAAGGCTCCAGGGAGTACCTGAAGGAGGCTACAGGAAGGATGGAGAGAGACTGTCTGCAAAGGCCTGCAGGGACAGGACAAGGGGCAATGGCTTCAAACTAGATAAGAGCAGATTGAGATTGGGTATCAGGAAGAAGTTCTTCACTATGAGGGTGGTGGAACACTGGAACAGGTTGCCCAGGAAGGTGGTTTAGGTCCCTTCCCTGGAGATACTCAAGGTGAGGCTTGACAAAGCCCTTAGCAGCCTGATCTAGTTGGAGAAGTCCCTGCTGACTGCAGAGGGGGTTGGATTGGATGAGCTTTGGAGATCCCTTCTGGCCTGGACCATTCTATGATTGTCTGTGAGGTGTTTACACTACCAAGCATCAGTCACTACTGTCAGGCCTGAGGCAATCATGTCACATTCCCCCATTACTATCTGAATGCTCTTTAATTTTTGTGTGAGTCCCTCTAGATTCAGTTTAACCTGGATATTTCAAAATATATATAAAAGAAAACACTGGAAGTCTAAGCTCACATCAGCCCCAAAAGCCTGGATCTGCAGTTTGCCCTTGGTGCCCTTGCTGCAGGTCAATTCCCCACAGCACTCAGATGGACGATTTGCAGAGTTAAACAAAACAATACCTTTCATTTTTCCCCTGCTTTATCAGCCCTCCTCAAATCTTTCAGGCCCAGTGGAGACTCACAAATAACTCTTTTGACAAACAGATTGGGAAGGTTCAAAAGAGTCACAACAACATTCAGGTTGGAAAAGACCCTCAGGAGCACCAAGTCCAACCCACAACCCTACTCTACAAGGGTCACCCCAAAACCATAGCCCCAAGCACCACAGCCAAACCACCTGGAAACACAGCCAGGCTTGGAGACTCAGCCACCTCCCTGGGCAGCACATTCCAAGGTCTGGCCACTCTTGCCATCTAAAAATGTTTCTTAATGGCCACTCTAAACCTACCCAGTGGCAACTTGAGGCCATTCCCTCTTGTTCTGTCATTAATTCCCTGTGAGAAGAGACCAGCAGCAGCCTCTCCACAACCTCCTTTCAGGTAGATGTAGACAGCAATGAGGTCTCCTCTCAGTCTCCTCTTTTCCAGACTAACCATCCCCAGCTCCTTCAGTCTCTCTTCATCAGATTTCTTCTCCAGGCCCTTCACAGCTTCCTTGCCCTCCTCTGCCCTGGCTCCAGCACCTCCACATCTCTCTTGCATTGAGCTGCCCAAACCTGGACACAATCCTCAAGGTGTGGCCTCCCTAGAGCTGAGTCCCAGGGGACAATCCCCTCCCTGCTGCTGCTGGACACAGCATTGCTGATCCCAGCCAGGATGCCTTTGGCTTTCTTGGCCCTCTGGGCACACTGCTGGCTCCTGTTCAGCTGCTTGTCCATCAGCACCCCCAGGTCCCTTTCTGCCAGACAGCTTTCCAGCCACACTGCCCTGTAGGTTGGGTTTATTTCCCATCCTTTTGGAGTGATGATGAACAGTTAGCCATCAGCTTTTAACCTGAAATCATTTAACCTCTTCTGCTTGGCCACATCAACGAGCTGCTTGTTTTCAACCTGCTGCTAGTATGAATGCTGCAAGCTTCAAACCTTGGGATGATCATATTCAGTGACAGAAAGCTGAGCTCAGATGACTAAATACTCAGAGTTATGCCTTAATCCAATATAACTAAGGAAGGGGGGGGGGGGGGGGGAAGAGGTGGAGGGAAATGCTGTTAGTTTAGTTTTCTATCCTCTTATTTCTGGGAAATCTGTCCATCACATTTCAGCTGCTGCTCAGTGTTGTCTTCACCATGAGATGAGCAGCACAAGATGGAAGCTGTCATTTGTCTTTCATTTCTCAACTCCATTACTGGTGTGATGTGATTAGAGGAGATCAAATGGGTGAAATCCTGTTTCATTTCCCTGGAGGCTGCAGATCATCCTTACACAAGTTGTCATGGTTTCTAAGTGCTTCTCCTGCTGCTGCCTTTCATCCTGTGCTCTAAATGGACCTTCCTTGCCCCCAGGCTGAGGGGACTCACTGGTGCCATGTGCAAGGTTGCTGTGCTGGGATGTGTCCCCCACAGAGAGATGACAACAGGAGGAGAAATCTGTACTTTGTTCCCCAGATTTGGGGTTTAGACATCTTGCATTCTGCTTTCTTCTCCAGGTTGGGATTTTGGACACCTTGCATCATGATTTGTTCTCTAGGTTTGGATTTTAGACATCTTGCATTGTGCTTTGTTCTCCAGGTTTGGGTTTTAGACATCTTGCATAGTGATTTGTTCTCCAGCTTTGGGTTTTAGACATCTTGCATCATGATTTGTTCTCCAGCTTTGGGTTTTAGACATCTTGCATCATGATTTGTTCTCTAGGTTTGGGTTTTAGACATCTTGCACTGTGCTTTGTTCTCCAGGTTTGGGTTTTAGACATCTTGCATAGTGATTTGTTCTCCAGCTTTGGGTTTTAGACATCTTGCATCATGATTTGTTCTCTAGGTTTGGGTTTTAGACATCTTGCATTGTGCTTTCTTCTCCAGGTTTGGGTTTTAGACATCTTGCATTGTGCTTTCTTCTCCAGGTTTGGGTTTTAGACATCTTGCATTGTGCTTTGCTCTCCAGGTCTGGGTTTTAGACGTCTTGCCCAGTGCTTCCAGCACTGCACAGTCAGTGAGATCCTGGCACTCTGCAGGTTGTCACCCAGCCTTTATTAAAGCTGTTTAAAAAACACCTGTGAGTGTGACAGATCTGAGCCAAGGGAAAACAAGAGCCAAGCACAGAAGTTGTTCCCCCCTTTATGAACCCTCCTGGGGAGGAGCAGTTTCAGATGCTCATAAAGTCCTTCCAGCAGGAGGGTCTCTGGAGCTTTGGAAACTGGCCCAGCTCAGCACATGGAATCCAGCTCTGATCAGTGCTCTGGCTGCCTGCCTGGCTCTCAGCCCTGCTGTCCAGCTCAGTTTCTAGTTCCAGTAGCATGGTGCAATGCAGCTTAAACAGGAGCAGATGAATATAACAGATTGTGTCTTCTCACAGCACACCACCTGGCAAATAGGTGCCACAGCACATGGCCCTACTTTGGGAGCAGTCTGGAAGGTATCATAGTATCAGTCAGGGTTGGAAGGGACCACAAGGATCATCTAGTTCCAACCCCCCTGCCATGGGCAGGGACACCCCACACTACATCAGCCTGGCCAGAGCCTCATCCAGCCTGGGCTTAAACACCTCCAGGGACAGTGCCCCAGCCACCTCCCTGGACAACCCATTCCAGGGCTTCACCACTCTCATGGGGAAGAACTTCCTCCTCACCTCCAGCCTGAATCTCCCCACCTCCAGCTTCATTCCATTCCCCCTAGTCCTATCACTCCCTGACACCCTCAGAAGTCCCTCCCCAGCCTTCTTGTAGCCCCCTTCAGATACTGGAAGGCCACAATGAGGTCACCTCGGAGCCTTCTCTTCTCCTGACTGAACAGCCCCAACTCCTTCAGTCTGTCCTCATAGCAGAGCAGCTCCAGCCCTCTGCTCATCCTCATGGCCCTTCTCTGGTCACCTTCCAGCACCTCCAGATCCCTCTTGTAATAGGGGCTCCAGAACTGGACACAGTACTGCAGGTGGGGTCTCACCAGAGCTGAGTAGAGGGTGTCCAGAGAAGGGTCATGAGGATGAGCAGAGGACTGGAGCTGCTCTGCTATGGAGACATTCTGAGAGCTGGGGCTGTTCAGACTGGAGAAGGCTCCTAGGTGACCTTATTGTGGTTTTCCAGTATCTGAAGGGGGCTACAGGAAAGCTGGGGAGGGACTTCAGAGGGTGTCAGGGAGTGATAGGACTGGGGGGAATGGAGCAAAACTAGAAATGGGTGGTTCTCAGGAAGAAATTCCTCCCCATGAGGATGGTGAGACACTGGCACAGGGAGGTGGTAGAAGCCACCCTGGAGGTTTTCAAGGTCAGGCTGGATGTGGCTGTGAGCAACCTGCTGTAGTGTGAGGGGTTGGAACTGGCTGATCCTTGAGGTCCCTTCCACCCCTGACAATTCTGTGATTCTATGAGAATGAGTTCCCAGTGACTACCCTCTGCTTAAAAGCATAAAGTTCTGTATAGCTGCAACATTTTGGGTTTCCTTTTGTAGTCAGTGCCTGAGGACATCCCACACTTTAGGGTAAGATGGGAAGCATCCTTACTTTACCTTCAGACCCACAATGGAGAGCTTGAATATAGCCCTGTGAATCTTAATGGCTTCTCCTACAAATTGCTTCTATTTTCATGTGCTTCATGATCTGGAAACATGTAGGGCACAGTGTCTCATAGCAATATCTGCTGCCACTTTATGGGAACCTATCATGCTTATGGGTTCCTCAGCCCCTGTAGTCACTGGAATCCTTGGAAATAAAGCCTCTCTTGTCCCAAGTTTTTGCCATATTTAGACTGATATGCTTGACTTTGCAAATTAAATCAGCTAAGAGACATGGCTCAGCAAGCAGGTGGTAGCTCAGCATGCCTCAGTAACTCAGTCCCTCTAGTCCCAGACCTGTCCAAGCCTGTAGAGCTTGTCAGTGAGAAAAGAATTAGCCTCTTGCTATGCTTTAGGCACAGCCTGCTGCTCACAGAAGCAATCACCTTTTGTATTCTCTGTCTCTAAAACATTCAGATTCCTACTGAATAAATATTGCAACCTGATGCCTTTATAAACTTTGTAGTCCAGGAAGGAAAATCCAAAGAGAAAAATAAAGGCATATCAAACAGGATATCAGGGTTAGGATGTATGAATACACAGCAAGCATCTGCTGGATAAAGCACTGGCTGGACAAAGAGCCCCAAAGAGTGGTGGTCAAGGGAGTTAAATCCAGCTGGCAGCTGGGCACCAGTGGTGTTCCTCAGGGCTCAGTGTTGGGACCACTTCTGTTAAACATCTTTATTGATGACCTGGATGAAGACACAGAGTGTGACAGCAGTAAGTTTGCAGATGGCACCAAGTCAGGTGTCTGTGTTGATCTGCACCAGGGCAGGGAGGCTCTGCAGAGGGACTTGGAGAGATTGAATCCATGGCCAGTGTTAATCAGGATGAGCTTCAACAAGGCCAAGTGCCAGGTCCTGCACTTGGTGCACAACAACCCCAAGCAAGGCTACAGCCTTGGGGCAGTGTGGCTGGAAAGCTGCTGGCAGAAAGGGACCTGGGGGTGCTGATGGCCAAGCAGCTGAGGAGGAGCCAGCAGTGTGCCCAGGGGGCCAAGAAAGCCAAAGGCATCCTGGCTGGGCTCAGCAATGCTGTGTCCAGCAGCAGCAGAGAGGGGATTGTGTCCTGGGACTCAGCTCTGGGCAGGCTGCACCTTGAGAATTGTGTCCAATTTTGGGCAGCTCAATACAGGAGAGCTGTGGAGGTGCTGGAGCCAGGGCAGAGGAGGGCAAGGAAGCTGGGAAGGGCCTGGGGAATAAATCTGATAAAGAGAGACTGAAGGAGCTGGGGATGGTTAGTGTGAAACAGAGGAGGCTGAGGGGAGACCTCAGTGCTGTCTACAGCTCCCTGAGAGGAGGTTGTGGAGAGGCTGCTGCTGGTCTCTTCTCACAGGGAATTAGTGATAGAACAAGAGGGAATGGCCTCAAGCTGTGTCTGGGGAGGTTTAGACTGCACATCAGGAAACATTTTTTGATGGCAAGAGTGGTCAGGGCTTGGAATGTGCTGCCCAGGGAGGTGGTGGAGTCCCCAAGCCTGGCTGTGTTTGAAGGTGGTTTGGCTGTGGTGCTTGGGGCTCTGGTTTTGGGGTGACCCTTGCAGAGTAGGGTTGTGGGTTGGACTTGGTGCTCCTGAGGGTCTTTTCCCCCCTGACTGTTTCTGTGATTCTGTGTTGTAACAGGCTGCAAAGCATCCACAATGTGCATTTCCAAATCCTCTTTTTCTTGGCAGCAGAAATATTTGTGTTTGCCTGTGTTAGAGGACACATGTCACTAAAAGTCATAGCAGGAATAACAGACCTGAGACCAGCAAGGATCAGCCTAGAGGGAAAAGGAAAACCTTCTTCAGTAAGGGCAGCAGTGAAGCTGGCATTTGATGGCCAAATCTTTGAAGCTGGTTTGGTTTGGTTTTATCTTTCTTAAGATTCCACCCTAATTGGGGAATCAGGCACTAAACCCCACAATCCACATTTCTATTCCTATCTAAATTTGCAAGAAATTAGCTAAGCAGTGATGGCTTTTCACCTGAGACTGCTTCTGCAGAGCTGAACATTGGAGGCATTGAGCATTTTGTCCCTCCCCCTCATCAATACTGATGTCAGAGTATCACAGTCTCACAGCACATTATTACAGGAAGGATCTGGAGGTGCTGGAAAGTGTCCAGAGAAGGGCCATGAGGAGGAGCAGAGGGCTGGAGCTGCTCTGCTATGAGGAGAGACTGAGGGAGTTGGGGTTGTGCAGGCTGGAGAGGAGAAGGCAGGAGATCTAATTGTGGCCTTCCAGTATCTGAACGGAGCTACAAGAAAGCTGGGGAGGGACTTTTGAGGGTGTCAGGGAGTGATAGGACTGGGGGGGGATGGAGCAAAACTAGAAATGGGTAGATTGAGATTGGATGTGAGGAAGAAGTTTTTCCCCCTGAGGGTGGTGAGAGCCTGGCACAGGTTGCCCAGGGGGTTCGTGGAAGTCTCATCCCTGGAGGTGTTTGCAGCCAGGCTGGATGTGGCTGTGAGCAACCTTCTGCAGTGTGAGGTGTCCCTGCCCATGGCAGGGGGGCTTGAACTAGATGATCCTTGAGGTCCCTTCCAACCCAAACAATTCTATGATCTAAGATTAGAGGTTGGAAGGGACCTCCAGAGATCATCCAGTCCAACCGTGCTGCCAGAGCAGCAGCACCCAGGGGAGTCTGCACAGGAATGCATCCAGGTGGGCTTGGAAAGCCTCCAGAGAAGGAGACTCCACAACCTCTCTGGGCAGCCTGCTCCAGGGCTCCCTCATCCTCACTGCAAAGAAGTTTCTCCTCATGTTGAGCTGAAATCTTCTATATTCAAGTTTGTCTTCATTATTCCTTGGCTTCTTGCTGCGCACCACCCAAAAGAGCTTGGCTCCCTCCACTTGAGCCTTCCCCTCAGCTATTGAGAGACATTGATCAGATCCCTCTCAGCCTTCTCTTCTCCACACTAAACAGCCCCAGGGCTCTCAGTCTCTCTTCCCAGGGGAGATGCTCAAGTCCCCTAAGCATCCTCCTGGCTCTGCCTTGGACTCTCTCCAGCAGCTCTCTGTCTCTCTTCAGCTGGGGAGCCCCAGACAGGACACAGGATTGCAAGTGTCAAATTGAGGGTAAAATAAAAATAGTGCTAGTCTGTGCTTTATGTTTCCTAAGCAAATGCACTGACGCTTGCTTCAGGAGGCTTATTCTGCTCTCTGTGGCTGAAGGCCAGGTAAAAATAAATTAATCAGGTTATTAGCTTGGCCTGCACTTGGAATTACAACTCTGCCCACGGTGAGCAGAACATCTGAAACTTGCCCTTCCGACCTGCAGAACAGCTTAGAGAATTGGCACAGAAACTCAGAGGCAAGGGTGCACTTCCCAAGAGCTTTGAAAGTCAGCCAGCACAGCAGCACAGAGCACATGCCTGAATCCAGCCAAGCTGAAATATTTCATCAGAAGCCTACCAGCAAAGGCCTTCACTACCTCCTCTGACCTTTATCCCTTAGGTAGAAACTGTCTCCAATCACTGATCCCTCCAGCTCCTAAGAGGCAGCACATCTGACCAGGACTATTGCAGTGTAAGTAATGGAAGTGTCATCTGATGACTCAGATGCTTTTGATGGAAGTAAAGTTACTGGGAGGGTTATTTGGGGCAATTAGTCCCTATCCAAACACAATTAACATGTTTAATAAGCAGAGATTGAAATAAGCCACTCGAATCAAGCCTGCCAAGAGTCAAAGGCTTAGGATTCATTTGGCATCCCAGCATCCAGGCCAGGAGATGGAGGCACTCAAGCTGTTGCTGTCAGCTTGGCAGTAGCACCCAAACAGAAGCTGTGAAAGGATGGAATCTGGTGCTGGGAATACTGTCATTAGCAGGAAAAAGCTGCAACAAGCAGCCTCAATAATACACCAGAATGATGGTGCTAAAGCACCTCACAGGAGCACAGCATGTTAGGGGTGGGAAGGAACCTCCAGAGATCATTGAGTCCAACCCCCTGCCAAGGACCACAGAATCCAGCACAGGTCACTCAGGAATGCATCCAGACAGGGCTTGAGAGTCTCCAGAGAAGGAGACTCCACAACCTCATTGGGCAGCCTGTTCCAGGGCTCTGGGACCCTCACAGTGAAGAAGTTCCTCCTCATGTTGAGGTGGAACCTCCTGTGCTCCTTGTCCTATCACAGGGTGCAAGTGAGCAGAGCCTGTCCCCTCCCTCTTCACCCCCAGCCCTCAGATAGTGATAGACATTGATTAGACCCCCCCTCAGTCTTCTCCAGACTAAACAGCCCCAGGGTTCTCAGCCTCTCCTCCCCAGGCAGTGCTGCAGTCCTTTCAGCATCCTTGTAGCCCTCTGTTGGACTCTCTCCAGCAGATCCCTGTCCCTCTTGAACTGGGTAGCTCAGAACTGGATGCAATATTCCAGGTGTGGCCTCACTAGGGCAGAGCAGAGGAGGGGAACCTCTTTTGATCTGCTGGACACACTCCTCTTAATGCACCCCAGGATCCCATTGGCCTTCTTAGCCACCAGGGCACATTGCTGTCCCATGCAGAACTTGTGCACCAGCACTCCCAGGTCCTTCTCCACCTCCTATTCATCAGGTGGAGAGAGAATACAGGCCAGACCTGGAGAGGTGCAGAGAGTGCTTTTTCTTGGTGCCTGGCTAGCAGGTGAGGGGGCACAGCCACAGGATCTCCTCCACTCTCCCTCTTCCTTCCCAGCTGCAAAGTGAGGGCTGGGAAGCAGCCGCAGCACAGCAGTGGCTCGGAGCACAGCTCATCACTTCCATTGCCAGTGGAGAGGGACAGTTTGGTCCACACTAGGGAAGTATTCATTTGCAAAGAGGGGCAGGAACTAAAGCTGGAGCCTAGAACCATCTCCTGGACTCCAGAAAGCATTGAAGTGTGAGGGAAGACAAAAGAGCTGTGAGCATTTCTCCTTATGTTCACTTTGCTTTCTCTGTTAGCAAGCTCTGAAAGGCTCCACACTCCATGCTGATGGAAATCCCAGTCCTTGGAAAGTCTGATTTACTACAAAGCCAAACTCTAAGCTCAAGAGTTTTAAATGATAACTTTCTATTAGTTTGCAACTGAAGGAGGTTAGGCTCCAGCTTTAAATATTTTATCACACACAGGTAAATACATCAGTGATTTACTGTAGATTGCTTTTATGATGTAGAGTGATAGCTGTGCATGGCACTTGGATGGATTAAGTGAGCAGTTCCTGCCTTCTAGTTTGATGCTGTAAAATGAAATAGGGGTGTGTATAAATAAATTGATGTCTGCAGACCCTCTTAAACACATAGATTCCAGGCCTGACAGCAAAGAAGTAATGGAGGTGGGTTCCCACCTGCTTAAAGCAGCTGTCACCTGAAAAAATATCACAGGATCCCAGGATGTTAGGGGTTGGAAGGGACCTCCAAAGATCTTTGAGTCCTAGCCCCTTGCCAGAGCAGGACCACAGAATCCAGCACAGGTCACACAGGAACACATCCAGATGGGCCTTGTAAGTCTCCAGAGAAGGAGACTCCACAACCTTCCTGGGCAGCCTGCTCCAGGGCTCTGTGACCCTTACAGTGAAGAAATTCCTCCTCATAATGAGGTGGAACCTCCTGTGCTGTAGTTCATATCCATTGTCCCTTGTCCTACCACAGGGCACAAGTGAGCAGAGCCTGTCCCTTCCTTCCTGACACTCAGCCCTCAGCTCTTGATAGACATTGATCAGATCCCTCTCAGCCTTCTCTTCTCCACACTAAACAGCCCGAGGGCTCTCAGTCTCTCTTCCCAGGGGAGATGCTCAAGTCCCCTAAGCATCCTCCTGGCTTTGCCTTGGACTCTCTCCAGCAGCTCTCTGTCTCACTTCAGCTGGGGAGCCCCAGACTGGACGCAGGATTGCAGCTGTGGTCTCAGCAGGGCAGAGCAGAGGGGACTCCAGCACCTCCACATCTCCCTTGGATTGAGCTGCCCAAAACTGGACACAATCCCCAAGGTGTGGCCTCAGCAGAGCTGAGTCCCAGGGGACAATCCCCTCCCTGCTCCTGCTGGACACAGCATTGCTGATCCCAGCCAGGATGCCTTTGGCTTTCTTGGCCCCCTGGGCACACTGCTGGCTCCTCCTCAGCTGCTTGTCCATCAGCACCCCCAGGTCCCTTTCTGCCAGCAGCTTCCCAGCCACACTGCCCCAAGGCTGTAGCCTTGCTTGGGGTTGTTGTGCCCCAAGGGCAGGACCTGGCACTTGGCCTTGTTGAAGCTCCTCCTGGTAACGTTGGCCATGGATCCAATCTCTCCAAGTCCCTCTGTAGAGCCTCCCTGCCCTCGTGCAGATCAACACTGACACCTGCCTTGGTGCCATCTGCATATGTGTCTAAGCAAGGGGCAATATACAAGTTCCAAACTCCAGCCTACTGGATTTTGAAGGAATGTGGAGATGGAAGAAGTGGGGGACAGAGATGAAAGCAGACAGACACCTATGCCAGGCTTTTGAAGGACTCAGTACAAGCAGACACATCAGGAAGGAGTTCTGCATCGTAGCAAGGCAAGTCTCCATCCATGCAAGTGAAAAGTAAATATCCTTTCAAAGCATAGAGGACTCCTGTGTACTTTGGATGCCTCACTACAAAAGAGTTTTTATTACTCTGTTATCTGGCAGCTTTCTACCCTGCTGCATAATGATCCTTAAGCTTAGCAGTACAAACAGACTGTTTGTACTGCTTGTAATAGCAAAAGCAGCAGGCTCAGAAGCCTATAGGACTGATCCTGGCTTCCACATTTCTGCCTTTACAACAGAAGAAAGACATAGGAGGGACCCTGTCCACTGTGTTTATGGCTTTGATGTCTCTCTCTTGGAAGGTACAGAAAATTAGTTCCAGCAACTCCCTTCTGATTGCTTAGTTTTTCAAAGCAGTGCTTTCAACAGGTTTTTCTCAGCAGCAAACCTGGGGTTAGGCTTAGCAAGTTAATTGAGTACCTGAACTATGATTGGCAAGGCCAAGGATTACTGCATTAGCAGCAGATCTAGAAGGCAGACTGCCTGTGGAGAAAGCATGTTGATCTACACAGGGGAAGGGAAATAAACACAGCTATCATAGAATAGTCAGGGTTGGAGGGGACCTCAAGGATCAGCCAGTTCCAACCCCCCTGCCATGGGCAGGGACACCTCACACTACAGCAGGTTGCTCACAGCCACATCCAGCCTGGCTGCAAACACCTCCAAGCATGAGGCTTCCACCACCTCCCTGGGCAACCTGTGCCAGACTCTCACCACCCTCATGGGGAACACCTTCTTCCTCACATCCAATCTGAATCTACCCACTTCTAGTTTTGCTCCATTCCCCCAGTCCTATCACTCCCTGACACCCTCAAAAGTCCCTCCCCACCTTTCTTGGAGCCCCCTTCAGATCCTGGAAGGCCACAATTAGCTCTCCTCAGAGCCTTCTCTTCTCCAGACTGAACAGCCCCAACTCCCTCAGTCTGTCCTCATAGCAGAGCAGCTCCAACCCTCTGCTCATCCTCATGGCCCTTCTGTGGGCACCCTTCAGGTCCCTGCCACATGGCTTCTCCTCTAAGACTCAAGATAGAAAAATATGCAGCTTTTCTCCTGCACACCCAAACAACATCACTCCTTATTCAAAACCCTTTCACTGCAGCCTCCTTCAGTCTTCTTTCTAGATGTGGACTGAATAAAGATTTCTTTTATTCTTATTTTTCTTTTGTCCCACTTGGTCCTCCCTGCTAACATCCTACAACCCCAGGCCATTAATCAAAGCTACATTTCAATAAAGATCCAATTGCATTGTCTTTTGTTGTTGGTACTGTTGCTCTCATGATGCTGAATACTACTAATGATGTGCTTGTGTGAGACCAAAGGGAAGATCTCAAAGAAAAAGAGAAAAAATCTCATAACTGAAGCTTCTTCCTTCACACTGAATGAAGCCAGGAAAGACCTGCTGAATTAGATGTCATAGAATCAAGCAGGGTGGAAAATACCTCAGAGATCATCCAGTCCAACCTATTACCTAATACCTAACACCTCCTGACAACGAAACCATGGCTCCAAGTGCCACATCCAAGCCTTTGTGGAAGACCTCCAGGGATGTGATGTTTCCAAGGAAATAGTCCACTGCAAAGGCAGTGATGGAGGGTGTTGAACATCTCCCTTCTGAGGAAAGGCTGAGGGAGCTGAGGGCTCTATAGCTTGGAAAAGAGAAGACTGAGAGGTGATCTCATTCATGTTTATAAAGATGTGAAGGGTGAGTGTCAGGAAGATGGAACTTCTTCACTGTTAGTGTCACAGACCACCTGAACAGGCTGCCCAGAAGGGTTGTGGAGTCTCCTTCTCCAGAGACTTTCAAGACCCACCTGGATGCATTCCTGTGTGAACTACCAGTACCAGAACAAGAGGACACAGTCTCAGGCTGCACCAGGGGAGGTTCAGGCTGGATGTTAGGAAAAAGTTCTACACAGAAAGAGTGATTGCCCATTGGAATGGGCTGCCTGGGGAGGTGGTGGAGTCACCATCACTGGAGGTTTTCAGGAGAAGACTTGATGGGGTGCTTGGTGCCGTGGGTTAGTTGTTTAGGTGGTGTTGGATTGGTTGATGGGTTGGACGTGATGATCTTGAAGGTCTCTTCCAACCTGGTTTATTCTATGTATTCTACCCTATGTGATCCTGCCTTGGCAGGGGGCTTGGACTGAGAGGTGACCTCCTTCATGTTTATAAAGATGGGAAGGGTGAGTGTCAGGAGGATGGAGCCAGGCTCTGCTCACTCATGTCCAGTGAAAGGCCAAGGGGCAATGAGTGCAAGCTGGAGCATAGCAGGTTCCATGTGGACATAGGGGTGACTGAGCACTGGAACAGGCTGCCCAGAGGGGAGTCTTCTTCTCTGGAAACATTGCAAACCCACCTGGATACATCACTTTGTGACCTACCCTGGGTGATGCTGCTCTGGCAGGGGGGTTGGACTGGATGATCTCTGGAGGTCTCTTCCAACCTCTAATCTTCTGTGATACTGTGGACACTGGAGCAGGCTGCCCAGAGAGGTTGTGCTCTCTGGAGACTCCAAACCCACCTGGATGCATTCCTGTGTGGACCACCCTGGGTGATGCTGCTTTAGCGGGGGGGTTGGATTGGATGATCTCTGGATGCCCCTTTCAACCTCTAATCGTCTGTGATACTGTGAACACTGGAAGAGGCTGCCCAGGGGCCTTGTGGAGCCTCCCTCTCTGGAGACATTCAAATCCACCTGGATTCATTCCTGTGTGACCTGCTCTAGCTGATCCTGCTCTGGCAGGGGGTTGGACTGGATGAGCTTTGGAGGTCCCTTCCAACCCCTAACATTCTGTGATTCTGTGGCTCTCACCCCTTTGTATCAGTGCAGTCAGCAGTTTGACAGCCTGGTTCTTTTGCCTCTCTGCCTCCATCCAGTTCTACATGCCTTTTGTCTTTCTGTTTGATCCTATTAGCACTGAGATCAATCACCAAACTCCTGCTGGGAGCAGAAGGGGATGCTATCTTTATGATGTCTAAACACAATATTTGCCACCACTCCTGCCTGCCCACCAGCTGCAAGCACGTGTCTGCTCTTCTCACTGATTGCTTTTAGATCTGTCACTCTGTAGGTCATTTCACCATTTGAAACAAAGGAGGCAACAATATGAGCATAAAAAAACCTTTCAAGTAATGTTGACTTTCATAATATCACAGTTTAATGTGCACACTTTAATTTGTAATTCCATTTCATATGTAAAAAGCCTCACAGGATGTTAGGGGTTGGAAGGGAGCTCTGGAGGTCATTGAGTCCAACACCCTTGCCAGAGCAGGACCATAGAATCCAGCACAGGTCACACAGGAACACATCCAGATGGGGCTTGAAAGTGTCCAGAGAAGGAGACTCCACAACCTCTCTGGGCAGCCTGTTCCAGTGCTCTGGGACCCTGACAGTGAAGAAATTCCTCCTCATATTGAGGTGGAATCTCCTGTGCTGGAGTTTATATCCACTGCCCCTTGTCCTATCCCAGGGTGCAAGTGAGCAGAGCCTCTCTCTCCCTCTTGACAACCAGCCCTCAGATACTAATAGACTGTTATTAAATCCCCTCTCAGTTTTCTCTTCTCCACACTAAACAGCCCCAGGTCCCTCAGCCTTGCCTCATAGGGCAGTGCTCCAGTCCCTTAAGCATCCTTGTAGCCCTTTCTCAAGTATCACCAATTGCCTGTGAGAAGAGACCAGCAGCAGCCTCTCCACAAGCTCCTTTCAGAATAGAAATAGAATAGAATAGAGTAGAGTAGAGTAGAGTAGAATAGAATAGAATAGAATAGAATAGAATAGAATAGAATAGAATAGAATAGAATAGAATAGAATAGAATAGAATAGAATAGAATAGAATAGAATAGAATAAACCAGGTTGGAAGAGACCTTCAAGCTCATCGTGTCCAACCTATCATCCAACACCATCTAATCAACTAAACCATGGCACCAAGCACCCTATCAAGTCTCCTCCTGAACAGCTCCTACCTCAGGTAGCTGTAGAGAGCAATGAGGTCTCCCCTCAGCCTCATCTTTTTCATACTAAACTGCCCTAGCTCCTTCAGTTGCTCTGATGATCTTGATGATCTCGAAGGTCTTCTCCAACCTGGTCAATTCAATTCAATTCAATTCAATTCAATTCAATTCAATTCAATTCAATTCTATTCTATTCTATTCTATTCTATTCTATTCTATTCTATTCTATTCTATTCTATCCTATCCTATCCTAACCTATCCTATCCTATCCTATCCTATCCTATCCTATCCTATCCTAGCCTGTCCTATCCTATCCTATCCCATCCCATCCCATCCCATCCTATCCTATCCTATCCTATCCCATCCTATCCTATCCTATCCTATTCTATTCTTCATAAGATCTATTCATCATCATTATGTCCACAGAAAGCTATTCCAATCTCAGCCCCTCAGATGAGGAAAACTGAGTTGAAGATTGGCAGATTCCTCTGTCCTTCAACTCTCTCTTTTGTCAGGCAGTTCCTTTGCTGCAATACTGTGATGATTCCACTTGAGAAACAGACTGCTCATGGTTCTCACCCAGGGCAGAAAGAACAAAGGGGTGGGGGTTTCCCCCCCCCCCCCCTCCTAGCAGCTCACAAGTAAAAAGGAAAGTAATTGACAATTATGTGTATTTTCCTAGCATTTTTACTGCCACAGAAGGCACAGTGCACAGACAATTGCTCATCTCACTAAACATATTTGTAATACCACTTTAATAATGAATTCTTACCGCTGGATATTGGTTTTAATCCAGTTAAGATTGATGGGGGAGGAAAGAGCAGCAAAGTAAATATCATTTTAATCATTTTAATCAAGCTAACTATTGTGGCTGCTCTCTGCTCTTTCCCTGCTGCCATCCCCTTCAGCGAGATGGAAGATGAAAACTGGCTCCCTGGTATTTTCCCAGCCTTCCAAGTGCACCATCCTGTCTTGCCAAAACTAATCCCAGGATTTCTATAGATTTCATGAGGTTTGTTCAGAGCAGGACTTGTACTCAGCCCTGGGGAGGCCTTGAGGGTTGTGTCCAGTTTTGGGCACCACAATACAGGAGAGCTGTGGAGGTGCTGGAGCCAGGGCAGAGGAGGGCAAGGAAGCTGGGAAGGGCCTGGAGAAAAAATCTGATGAAGAGAGACTGAAGGAGCTGGGGATGGTTAGTGTGAAACAGAGGAGGCTGAGGGGAGACCTCATTGCTGTCTGCAAGTACCTGAAAGGAGGTTGTGGAGAGGCTGCTGCTGGTCACTTCTCACAGGTAATTGGTGATAGAAGAAGAGGGAATGGCCTCAAGCTGCCACTGGGGAGGTTTAGACTGGACATTGGGAAACATTTTTTGATGGTAATAGAAGTCAGGCCTTGGAATGTGCTGCCCAGGGAGGTGGTTGAGTCCCCAAGCCTGGCTGTTTCAAGGCGTTTGGCTGTGGTGCTTGGGGCTATGGTTTAGGGGTGACCCTTGTAGAGAGTGGGGTTCAGGGTTTGACTTGTTGCTCCTGAGGGTCTTTTCCCACCTGAGTGTTGCTGTGATTCTGTCATTCTGTGGCTGTTTTCTCCAAATGGAAGTTAGAGAACAAGACATGGAAGTGGTCTGTGGATATGAATTATATGTAGAATCATAGAATGGTCTGGGTTGGAAGGGACCTCCAAAGGTCATCTTGCCCAAGCACCTCTGCAGACAGCAGGGACATCCTCAACTGGATCAGCTTGCCCAGAGACCTGTCAAGCCTGACTTTGAAATATCTCCAGGGATGGGGCCACAATCATCTCCCCATGCAATCTGTTCCTGTGTTCCACTGTTGTAGAGAGCAAGAAGGTCACCCCTGAGCCTCCTCTTCTCCAGGCTAAGCAACCCCAGCTCCCTCAGCCTCTCCTCCCAGGGCTGTGCTCCAGACCTCTTCCCAGGCTCATTGCCCTTCTTTGGACACGTTCAAGTGTCTCTATGTCCTTCAAGTCAACTATCTCAATGTCCTTTTGTTTTCTTTCATCTCCTCTGATACAATGCCAACCTAGTTCCAGCTTCCCACTTATTTCTGGAAAACTGCACTGCATTTCCCAACTGCCAGCTCTCTTTTTTTTTGGGGGGGGGGGGGGAACAATAGTTGTCTTCAAATTATGCAGTGGTTTGGGTTGTTGTTTTTTGAGTCAAAACCTTCCTTTCTGGTAACAAGCAATCACAGGAAATGATTCCTGTGCTTTAGAAAAGAAAACAACACCACAGCAACCCCCAGGCAGTTAGTAGTTTTAGTGGTTACAGTGAAAAACTCCAACTTATGACTCAGGCTTACTCCAAAGGCAAATGGGAAATTCAGTAGGAATAATCCAAACAACCAGAGCGTGCCCAGCAGATGGAGGGAGGCTCACAGGACCCCAGGATGTTGGGGGTTGGAAGGGACCTCTGCACAGTTTTCCTTTCCAATGATGTTGCCTTTTTATTCATCTCCTGGAATTTTTGCACAGATGAATGTGTAAACCCATTTCACAAGTGCACAGGACCAGAGGATGTTAGGGGTTGGAAGAGACCTCTGGAGGTGTTCAAGAGGGGATTGGATGTGGCACTTGGTGCCATGGTCTAGTCATGAGTTCTGTGCTGGCAGGTTGGACTCGATGATCTTTGAGGTCTCTTCCCACCTTGGTGATGCTGTAGAATGGAATGGAATGGAATGGAATGGAATGGAATGGAATGGAATGGAATGGAATGGAATGGAATAGAATAGAATAGAATAGAATAGAATAGAATAGAATAGAATAGAATAGAATAGAATAGGATGGGATGGGATGGGATGGGATGGGATGGGATGGGATGGGATGGGATGGGATGGGATGGAATGGAATGGAATGGAATGGAATAGAATAGAATAGAATAGAATAGAATAGAATAGAATAGAATAGGATGGGATGGGATGGGATGGGATGGGATGGAATGGAATGGAATGGAATGGAATGGAATGGAATGGAATGGAATAGAGTAGAATAGAATAGAATAGAATAGAATAGAATAGAATAGAATAGAATAGAATAGAATAGACCAGGTTGGAAGAGACCTTCAAGATCATCATGTCCAACCTATCATCCAACACCACCTAATCAACTAAACCATACAACCAAGCATCCTGTCAAGCCTCGCCCTGAACACCCCCAGCGACGGCGACCCCACCACCTCCTCGGGCAGCCCATTCCAGTGGGCAATCACTCTCTCTGGGTAAAACTTCCTCCTAACCTCCAGCCTAAACCTCCCCTGGTGCAGCCTGAGACTGTGATACTGTGATCATTGAGTCCATCCTCCCTGCCAGAGCAGGACCATAGAATCCAGCACAGGTCACACAGGAACACATCCAGATGGGGCTTCAAAGTCTCCAGAGAAGGAGACTCCACAACCTCTCTGGGCAGCCTGTGCCAGTGCTCTGGGACCCTGACAGTGTAGAAGTTCTTCCTTATATTGAGGTGGAACCTACTGTGCTGTAGATTATATCCATTGCCCCTTGTCCTATCCCAGGGTGCACCTGAGCAGAGCCTGTCCCTTGCTTCCTGACCCCCAGCCCTTAGATATTGATAGACATTTATTCATATACATACTTACATAACAGTTCTTCACCAGCAGTGCTGGACCTGGGGATTTCCTAACACATCATGGCTCTCAGAAATTCAGGAACAAAGATGAAGACACAGGGAGCCTGCATCTCAGAAACAAGGGCATATGTGTTGTTCTCATCTCTATGCCTGGGGAGATCTTTAAGCATTGGATTAAAACCAAATGAGGACACTTCAGGAGCTCCTGTTGAGAGACACAAGACTTCAAAGCTTACAAAAGGAAGACATTTAGCTGGCTCTCTGTTTTGACTAGCTACATGTTTAGATCTCTAAACAACACTTTGGGGCAAGGGAAGTTCCATGTAAACACGAGGAAATGTTTTTCTCACTGGGAGGCTGAGGGAACAAGCTTGAATGTAGAAGATTTGACCTTGACATGAGGAGAAACTTCTTTGCAGTGAGGGTGACAGAGCCCTGCAACAGGCTGCCCAGAGAGAATGGAATGGAATGGAATGGAATGGAATGGAATGGAATGGAATGGAATGGAATGGAATGGAATGGAATGGAATGGAATGGAATGGAATGGAATGGAATGGGATAGGATAGAATAGAATGGAATGGAATGGGATAGAATAGAATAGAATAGAATAGAATAGAATAGAATAGAATAGAATAGAATAGAATAGACCAGGTTGGAAGAGACTTTCAAGATGGTTGTGGAGTCTCCTTCTCTGGGCAGTTTCCAAAGCCACCTGGATGCATTGCTGTGCAGACTCCCCTGGGTGATGCTGCTTTGGCAGTGGGGTTAGACTCAATGATCTCTGGACGTCCCTTCCAACCTCTAATGTTCTGTGATGCTGTGAACACTGGAAGAGGCTGCCCAGAGAGGTTGTGCAGTCTCCTCTGGAGACTTTCCAAACCTACCTGGATGCATTCCTGTGTGGACTACCCTGGGTGATGCTGCTTTGGCAGGGGGGTTGGACTGGATGATCTCTGGGTGCCCCTTCCAACCTCTAATCTTCTGTGATGCTGCGAACACTGGAAGAGGCTGCCCAGGGGGGTTGTGGAGTCTCAGTCTCTGGGGATATTCAAATCCACCTGAATGCATTAGGGTGTGATCTGCTCTAGGTGAGCCTGCACTGGCTGGGGGGTTAGCCTGGATGAGCTTTGGAGGTCCCTTCCAGCCCCTAACACACTGTGATTCTGTGAAAACTTCTCCTAGTGATGCTCATAACACACATAGCTTTTGACAAGTTTTACTGCTCTCTTTCTTGTATAAGCTAAATGGAAGATGGGGCTTACTTGCAGCTACTGGATGAGGAGCACTAGCTGAGGGTGGGGGACACCATACAATTGTCACCATTCAGCAGCTCTGTAGCACTGAGTTTCATACAGCATCACCAGCTGGGCTGCCTAGGACAAGGGCAGTGTAATAACACCGTGTCTGTGCTTGGTTTAATTCAGTTTCACTGCCACAGCAAAGGTGCAGCTCGTGCAAGACACCAATGACAGGCTCCTGGACAAGCTGGAGAGGTGGCCCAGGTGAACCTCATGAAGTTCAACAAGGGCAAGTACAGGGTTCTGCAGCTGGGCCAGGACAATCCTCACTATCAATACAGACCAGGGGAGGAGGGGATAGAAAGCAGCCCTGAGGGAAAGGATTTGGGGGTGCTGATGGATGAGAAGCTGGACAGGAGCAGGCAGGGTGAGCTTGCAGCACAGAAGGCAAATCACAGCCTGGGCTGCATCAAAAGATGTGTGGCCAGCAGAGCCAGAGAGGTGATTCTGCCACTTTGCTCTGCTCTGCTGAGACCTCACCTGGAGCACTGTGTGCAGCAATGGAGCCCTCGATATAGGAAGGACATGGAGCTGATGGAGAGAGTCCAGAGGAGGGCCATGAAAATGATCAGGGGATTGGAGCAGCTCTGCTCCAAGGACAGGCTGAGGGAGCTGGGGGTGTTCAGCCTGGAGAAGGGAAGACTCCAGGGAGACCTAACAGCAGCCTCCCAGTACCTGAACTGGGCAACAAGAAGGATGGAGAGAGTCTGTTTGCAAAGGTCTGCAGCGACAGGACGAAGGGCAATGGTTTTAAGCTGGAAAAGAGCAGATTTAGATTGGATGCTAGGAACAAGTTCTTTGTCATGGGGGTGGTGGAACACTGGAACAGGTTGCCCAGGGAGGTGGTTGAGGCCCCATCCCTAGAGATACTCAAGGTAAGACTCAACTGGACAACCTGATCCAGCTGGGGATGCCCCTGATGACTATGGGGAGGTTGGACTGGATGACCTTTGGAGGTCCCTTCTGGCCCAGACCATTCTATGATTCTGTGATTCTGCAACCCAGTGCTCTCAACAGTAATTTATTAGCTTGGATAGAATCTGGCAGAGAATAAGGCATTTTATTCATGAGAATATATTGCAATAAAGGAGAAGTACCATCAGACCCTGAGCATGCTGTTTCCATGACCTGATGCTGACAGCTGTGGGACCTTCCCAACCTGTTTAAAATTTTAATACTTCTTTAGAGCTCTCAGCAGTGGCAGCCACTGAAATGTTGGGAAATGGCTCCCAGGACATAAAAAGGGCAAAGTGAAAAAGAGGGAAGGCAACAAAAAGAGCTGTCACTCCTCCAGGCAGTGTAGCACTTATTCCCAGCCTGGGATGCAGCTTGCAGATACAGGACAAGTGCTTGTCGTCCTTATCTACTGTGATTTACATCAGGACTTCCTCCTGCTCTGCAAGCAAAGCGAAGGACAAAACCTCCAAAGGCACTGTGCAGCAATGCTTCTTCCTAGCTCGTTACAGGCTCCAAGCTGTACCAACATGAGATAGAGCTGGCACTAGGGAGCCTCTGCAGAGGGGTTTTGGCCCTTGGTATCACAAAAACACTTCTAAGGTCATATATATAATGGTTGGCCTTTGGTTTACACACTAGCTTCGACTGCTGCAAGACAGAAGTTGTGTGAGGGGAAGAAAAGGAAATGGTGTCAATCCAGTGCAGTGTTCAGTAGCCCCAAGGCAAGGCTCTGATGAGTGGCTGAAACTGGGTCTAGGCCACAGAATCACAGCAACATTCAGGTGGGAAAAGACCCTCAGGACCAACAAGTCCAACCCAGAACCCTACTCTGCAAGGGTCACCCCTAAACCAGAGCCCCAAGCACCACAGCCAAACCGCGCTGAAACACAGCCAGGCTTGGGGACTCAGCACATTGGGCAGCACATTCCAAGCCCTGACCACTCTTGCCCTGAAAAAAAATGTTTCCTAATGGCCACTCTAAACCTACCCAGGGGCAGCTTGAGGCCATTGCCTCTTCTTCTATCACTAACTCCCTGTGAGAAGAGACCAACAGCAGCCTCTCCACAACCTCCTTTCAGGGAGTTGTAGACAGCAATGAGATCTTCCCTCAGCCTCCTCTGTTTCACACTAACCATCCCCAGCTCCTTCAGTTGCTCTTCATCAGACTTATTCTTCAGGCCCTTCCCTCTGCACAGGCTAGGTTAATGCTGGGGGGGGGGGGGGGGGGGGGGTGTGGAAATTTCAACCCACCACATAGATACAGCTTCATTTGCTTCTATCCCAGTCTGGTCTGGCAGTTTTATTTTGGGGGGGTAGTTCTCAGAATTAGTTGGGGGTAATTTCAACTCACCACCACAAGTCAGCTCCCACCATGGATCCTAATCATAGAATCACAGAATCACAGAATCAACCAGGTTGGAAAAGACCTCAGAGATCATCAAGTCCAACCTAGTACCTAACACCTCCTGACAACTAAACCACGGCTCCAAGTGCCACATCCAAGCCTTTGTTGAACACCTCCAGGGATGGTGACTCCACCACCTCCCTGGGCAGCACATCCCAAGGGCCAATCTCTCTTGCTGGGATGAACTTTCTCCTCATCTCCAGCCTCAACCTCCCCTGGCACAGCTTCAGACTGTGTCCTCTTGTTCTGGTGCTGGGTGCCTGGGAGAAGAGACCAACCCCCACCTGGCTACGGCCTCCCTTCAGGGAGGTGGAGAGAGCCAGAAGGTCTCCCCTGAGCCTCCTCTGCTCCAGGCTGGAAAGGAAAGGAACTTTTTATGTTGTCACATACAATATCAACATAGAGAAATGTGGATTTCCTGCCCTCATATCTCTGTACTTATAAAACTCCCTGCCTTCAAACAGAAGGAGTTGTCTCTTTCTGTGTGCTGTTTGATAGACTGCTATTAGAAAAGGGGGAAAAGAGGAGCAGTACTGAAAAGAAAATGGTGATGTGAAATGAAATTGTGTAAATGGAGACCCAATTTCACCTCACACCATACATGATTGGAGCACTAATGACATCTCTGGAGTCTTCATTCCAGTCAAATCAAAATCATAATTAATTGCTTCAGGAGGTTGCTAAATGCCCACAGCTCTGAGAAGTCGATGGGAACTACTTCAGTGCTTTCCCTGCTGTAAGACTTCAGCACAAAACCTTAAACATGGAAAGGATTAATCAGGTCTCACAGCACTCCTTGGAGTTCCAGGCTTCTCCCAGGCTTTCCCACGGAGCTTCCCTCTCCCAGGATTCAAATGCACACACACACTGCTAGGAGAATCATAGAACCAAGACTCCCAGACTCATACAATCCTAGACTTACAGACTCATCAAATCACACAATCATAGAATCATAGAACGGTCCAGGCCAGAAGGGACCTCCAAAAGCCATCCAGTCCAACCTCCCTGCAGTCAGCAGGGACATCCCCAACTAGAGCAGGTTGCCCAGAGCCCTGCCAAGCTTCACCTTGAATATCTCAAGGGATGGGACCTCAACCACCTCCCTGGGCAACCTGTTTCAGTGTTCCACCACTCTCATGGTAAAGAACTTGTTCCTAACATCCCATCTATGACTGTATGATTTAACAGGAAGCCAAGAGGCCTTGGAGCACAAAATCATAGAAGCATAGAATTGTCAGGGTTGGAAGGGACCTCAAGGATCAGCCAGTTCCAACCCCCCTGCCATGGGCAGGGACACCTCACACTGCAGCAGGTTGCTCACAGCCACATCCAGCCTGGCTGCAAACACCTCCAGGGATGAGGCTTCCACCACCTCCCTGGGCAACCTGTGCCAGGCTCTCACCACCCTCATGGGGAACAACTTCTTCCTAACATCCAATCTGAATCTACACATTTCTAGTTTTATTCCATCCCCCCCAGCCCTATCCCTCCCTGACACCCTCAAAAGTCCCTCCCCAGCTTTCTTGTAGCCCCCTTCAGATACTGCAAGGCCACCATAAGGTCACCTCTGAGCCTTCTCTTCTCCAGACTGAACAGCCCCAACTCCCTCAGTCTGTCCTCACAGCAGAGCAGCTCCAGCCCTCTGCTCATCCTCGTGGCCCTTCTCTGGACACCTTCCAGCACCTCCAGATCCTTCCTGTAATAGAAGCTCTGGAACTGGACACAGAGCTCAAGGTGTGGTCTCAGCAGAGTGGAGTAGAGAGGGAGAATCACCTCCCTGGCCCTGCTGGCTGTGCTTCTCTTGCTGCAGCCCAGGCTCTGCTTGGCTCTCTGGGCTGCAAGTGCTCACTGCTGGCTCCTGCTGAGCTTCTCCTCCCCCAGCACCCCCAGGTCCTTTTCTTCAGGGCTGCTCTCAAGCCAGCCCCTGCCCAGCCTATAGCAGTGCCTGACATTGCCCCGAAACCAGCAGCACAGAATTCCCTCTCAGGAGACATTTAAATTTCATGCAACAAGCAAAGCCTGTGACAAAAGGATGTGTAACACAATGTAATTGTGCCATTTCTCAAAGTTTTACATAATGACTCTCTGCTTCTAAATTGTACTTCACTATTGGGAGCAGGAGAATGTAATTGTTCTCTGGATGCTGCTGGTAGCTCCTAAGGGCACGATCAATCCTGCTGAGATGTATAACTCATGCACTGTTTGCCTCTGATGCAGGCACACTTATGAAAGCCATGCAGTGATTAGATCCCTCCAGAATGAATGTCTCCATAAATCCTTGTCTTGCACATTTCATCAGCAGCTGCACCCAGGGAAGGTCTTGGGCCACTGGCATGGGGCTGAGGTGGGACTCACAGACCTCCAAAAGAGCCATAATGAAATAAAAGATATTAAAAGGAAATTTAATAAAACATAAATAAAATGAAGTCCTCTCCCATCTCATCTCATCTCAGCACAGAATGGTCCAGGCCAGAAGGGACCTCCAAAGCTCATCCAGTGCAACCCCCTCTGCAGTCAGCAGGGACATCCCCAGCTGGATCAGGCTGCCCAGGGCCTCAACAAGCCTCACCTTGAATATCTCCAGGGCTGGGACCTCAACCACCTCCCTGGGCAACCTCTTAAGGGGCTGCCCAGGGAGGTGGTGGAGCCACCATCACTAGAGGTGTTGAGAAAGAGACTGGATGAGGCACTTGGTGCCATGGTTTGGTCGATTGGGTAGAGAAGGGCAACGAAGTTGGTGAGGGGTTTGGAACACAGCCCTGTGAGGAGAGGCTGAGGGAGCTGGGGTTGCTTAGCCTGGAGAAGAGGAGACTCAGGGGTGACCTTATTGCTCTCTACAACTGCCTGAAGGGAGGCTGTAGACAGGCAGAGGTTGGTCTCTTCTCCCAGGCAGCCAGCACCAGAACAAGAGGACACAGTCTCAGGCTGCGCCAGGGGAGGTTTAGGCTGGAGGTTAGGAGGAAGTTCTACACAGAGAGAGTGATTGCCCATTGGAATGGGCTGCCTGGGGAGGTGGTGGAGTCACCATCACTGGAGGTGTTCAGGAGGAGACTTGATGGGGTGCTTGGTGCCATGGGTTAGTTGTTTAGGTGGTGTTGGATTGGTTGATGGGTTGGACGCGATGATCTTGAAGGTCTCTTCCAACCTGGTTTATTATCCTATTATTCTATTCTCTAGGTTGGACTTGATGATCTCAAAGGTCTTTTCCAACCTGGTTAATTCTATTCTATTCTATTCTGTTCCAGTGTTCCACCACCCTCATAGTGAAGAACTTGTTCCTCACATCCCATCCAAATCTGCCCTTCTCTAGTTTGAAGCCATTGTCCCTTGTCCTGTCCCTGCAGGCCTTTGCAACCAGTCTCTCTCCATTTTTTCTGTAGCCCCCTGCAGCTACTGGCAGGCTGCTATTAGGTGTCCCTGGAGCTTTCTCTTCTCCAGGCTGAACACCTCCAGCCTGTCCTTGGAGCAGAGCTGCTCCAACCCCCTGATCATTTTCATGGCCCTCCTCTGGACCCTCTCCATCAGGTCCAGGCTCCTGTATTGAAGGCTCCAGACCTGCACACAGTACTCCAGGTGAGGTCTCAGCAGAGCAGAGCAAAGTGGCAGAATCACCTTGATTACTCTGGACACATTTACAGTCACAAGGCACCTTGCTATCTAATTGGAGTCCATTTGGTGCCTGGGGTGCTGCTCTGGCTCTTGCTCAGCAGGACCTGTCCCAGCTGCTGAAGGCATTTTCCCATGTGAGGGAAACCAGCCACAACATCAAGCATCCTTCTGCCACATTTTTTGGGAAAGATTGAATGTGATAGGCACTTAACACAGCGTGAGCAGAATGAGATGCCCTCACAAAAAGCAGCCAAGGACACTGATAAAGACCAGAGGCTATTTAAGCAGTCAGCAGGTGCTCCTGAAAGGCCAGCGCTTTCTGCAGCACCTCAAGCCGCAGGAGAGCAGTGCCCTCGGCTACCTCAGGCTAAACGCCAGCCGAAGTGAGGGTCCAGCTGCACACAGGAATTACACAGTGGGTGAGGAGCTGAGCAAGGAGGAACCTAATGAGGTTCAACAACAGAGTCCTGCATCTGGGAAGGAAGAATAAACTGCAGCAGTACAGGTTAGGAGGTGATCTGCTGGAGAGCAGCCCCGTGGAGAAGGACCTGATGGAAAAGAAGTTCTGCATGGGACAGCAATGTGCCCTGGTGGCCAAGAAGGCCAGTGGGATCCTGGTGCATACAGAGGAGTGTGTCCAGCAGAGCCAGGGAGGTTCTCCTCCCCCTTTACTCTGCCCTGGTTCCAGTTCTGGGCTCTCCTGTTCAAGACAGACAGGGATCTACTCAAGAGAGTCCAACAGAGGGCTACAAGGATGATGAAGGAAGTGGAGCACTGCCTGGTGAGGAGAGGCTGGGAGCCCTGGGGCTGTTTAGTCTGCAGAAGAGAAGACTGAGAGGGGATCTGATCAATGTCTATCAATAGCTGAGGGGTGAGTGTCAAGAGGGAGGGGACAGGCTCTGCTCACTTGTGCCCTGTGATAGCACAAGGGGCAATGGATGGAAACTACAGCACAGGAAGCTCCACCTCAACATGAGGAGGAACTTCTGCACTGTGATGGTCCCAGAACACTGGAACAGGCTGCCCAGAGAGGCTGTGGAGTCTCCTTCTCTGGAGACTTTCAAGCCCTGCCTGGATGTGTTCCTGTGTGAGCTGTGCTGGATTCTATGGTCCTGCTCTGGCAGGGGGATTGAACTTGATGATCTCCTGAGGCCCCTTCCAATCCCTAACATCCTGTGAGCCTGTGAGACAGCTGGAGAAAGCTGAGTGGTTCAGGGCATAATTCATCTCATTTAGTGAACATACCTGAAACTCATGATGTGCTTTTCTCACACACTGACTATAAAGTGAGTCCTAACAAGCTAAACCAGATATAAATGTCTGCACTGCAGGCTGCTAAAGTTAGCTGAAATTGCTCTTGCACCAAGTGTTTACTGATAACTTAACTAACAAGAAGCATGGCTGAAAGTGCCTCAGTGCATTACTTTAATATTATTTACATTGCCATTGGACTGGGCAGAGAGCAGAAAGATGAAAGAGAGACTGGAAAGACATAAATCTTCCCTAAGCATGGAGAAAGCCATATTTATGTACATCCTTATGCACCATAATACTGTATTGATTTCCATCACTTCCACATAGGCCATCAATACCACAGAAGCACAGAAACATTCAGGTTGGGAAAACTCTCAGGATCACCAAGTCCAACCCAGAACCCTGCTCTACAAGGGTCAGCCCTAAACCAGACCCCCAAGCACCACAGCCAAACCACCTTGAAAAACAGCCAGGCTTGGGGACTCCACCACCTCCCTGCCCAGCACATTCCAAGGCCTGACCACTCTTGCCATCAAAAAGTGTATCCTAATGTCCAGTCTAAACCTACCCAGTGGCAGCTTGAGGCCATTCCCTCTTGTTCTGTCGCTAATGACCTGTGAGAAGAGACCAGCAGCAGCCTCTCCACAACCTCCTTTCAGGTAGCTGTAGACAGCAATGAGGTCTCCTCTCAGCCTCCTCTGTTTCACACTAACCATCCCCAGCTCCTTCAGTCTCTCTTCATCAGATTTCTTCTCCAGGCCCTTCCCAGCTTCCTTGCCCTCCTCTGCCCTGGCTCCAGCACCTCCACAGCTCTCTTGGATTGAGATGCCCAAAACTGGACACAAACCTCAAGGTGTGGCCTCCCCAGAGCTGAGTCCCAGGGGTCAATCCCCTCCCTGCTCCTGCTGGACACAGCATTGCTGATCCCAGCCAGGATGCCTTTGGCTTTCTTGGCCCCCTGGGCACACTGCTGGCTCCTCTTCAGCTGCTTGTCTATGAGCACCCCCAGGTCCCTTTCTGCCAGCAGCTTTCCAGCCACACTGCCCCAAGCCTGTGGTGTTGCTTGGGGTTGTTGTGCCCCAAGTGCAGGACCTGGCATTTGGTCTTGTTGAAGCTCCTCCTGGTATGTTGCCCATTCCCTCTTATTCTGTTGCTGATTACCTGTGAGAAGAGACCAGGTTGGAAGCTTCAAGAGCTTTCGTCCCATTTAGCCTGGAGAAGAGGAGGCTCAGAGGAGACCTTCTTGCTCTCTACAACTCCCTGAAGGGAGGTTGTAGCCAGGTGGGGGTTGGTCTCTTCTCCCAGGCAGCCAGCACCAGAACAAGAGGACACAGTCTCAAACAGTGCCAGGGGAGGTTTAGGCTGGATGTTAGGAAGAAGTTCTTCCCAGCAAGAGAGCTTGGCCATTGGGATGTGCTGCCCAGGGAGGTGGTCCTGCTGCTGAGTGTTCAACTTCCTCTGAGCATTCACCTACCTGGTACCTCAGGCAGGCACATCCTTTATTTTCCTGCAAATCACAGATGACCCACTGAACGAGAGCCAAAGATTCTGATTGTGACAATGTCCCAGAGATGAGATTAAAACAAAGAAACAAACGAAAGCCAACACAAAACCCAACCCAACAACAAAAACCCCAAACAACAACCAACCAACCAAAAACCAAAAAAGACAAGAGAAGCAATAAAAGAAAAGGAAGCAGTCTGCAAGTCCCCAGCTGGCTCTTGCAATCCTCATTATTAAAAGAAATAAAGATAAGAGGCAATCCTCAACTGAAAGAAAGCAGAATTCACAGTTCATCTGTTCCATCTCTGCTTTTCTCCCCGAGCAGAAGCCAGCTGTGGCGTAGCTAACACACACTGTGCTGCCTGTGGTCTGTGTTAATTACTCATAGTTCAGCCCTCCCCCTTTGTCACTGCCTGTTTTCCCAGGCTAATCACAGTTTTCTACCCATTCTTTTTTGTTCTTCTGCTGCCTCCTCTTAAATTTCACTTTGCTGGTGTTTGTCGTTTTGCTGCTTCAGCTAAACGCCGATATGTCCAGGTGTGAGCTCTTCCACGTGCCCTCACAGCAAGGGGTTCTCTCCAGCATGGGCTGAATTTGGTTGCACAGCAGAGGCAGAGCAGGTTTGCCATGACTGGAGGAATCACAGAATTGTCAGGGTTGGAAGGGACCTCAAGGATCAGCCAGTTCCAGTTCCCCTACTACGGGCAGGGAAACCTCACACCCCAGCAGGTTGCTCACAGCCACCTCCAGCCTGGCTGCAAACGCCTCCAGGCATGAGGCTTCCACCACCTCCCTGGGCAACCTGTGCCAGGCTCTCACCACCCTCATGGGGAACAACTTCTTCCTAACAGCCAATCTGAATCTACCCATCTCCAGTTTTTGTTCCATTCCCCCCAGTCCTATCCCTCCCTGACACCCTCAAAAGTCCCTCCCCAGCTTTCTTGGTGCCCTCTTCAGATCCTGGAAGGCCACAATTAAATCTCCTGGGAGCCTTCTCCTCTCCAGACTGAACAACCCCAACTCCCTCCGTCTGTCCTCACAGCAGAGCAGCTCCAGCCCTCTGCTCCTCCTCGTGGCCCTGCTCTGGACACCTTCCAGCACCTCCAGATCCTTCCTGTAATAGAGGCTCCAGAACTGGATGCAGTACTCCAGGTGGGGTCTCACCAGAGCAGAGTAGAGAGGGAGAATCACCTCCCTGGCCCTGCTGGCTCTGCTTCTCTTGCTGCAGCCCAGGCTCTGGTTGGCTCTCTGGGCTGCAAGTGCTCACTGCTGGCTCCTGCTGAGCTTCTCATCCCGCAGCACCCCCAGGTCCTTTTCTGCAGGGCTGCTCTCAAGCCAGTTGCTGCCTTGAAGGAAGGGGAGATGTCAGCAACAAGGGTGAGCTTGTGGGCTCGATGCCCCCTAAAGAGCAGGAGTGGATGACTGTCCAAGTAAGAGGTGGGGATAAGCTAAGAGAGCTACTCCTACCTACAAGGACATAGGTAGGTAGTTTGCCTTCCTACCATCAGACTTCTCCTTCTGCTTGCTCTGCTTTTGCCTTTCCAGCCCCCCAAGCATGCCTCCAGCTGAATATGTCCACCAGAGTCCCAGCAGACTTTGCTCACTCTCTCATCCCCTGCCACACTTCTCTTTGCTCTTTCTCCCACACTTGTGGCCATGTAGGGCACCACCTTGGCCCCAAACCAGCCCAACCTCAGGTAGGCAGAGTGTAGGAAGAAGCACATCATCAGTCTACATGCTGCTTTGGGATTAACTAGACATGGGGATCCAGCACTGCTGCCTGGGCTGGCCACTTCACAGCAGGGTGGGATGCTCCTGGGCAGCCTTCAATGCTGTGGTGGCCCTGAGGCACACTGAGACTTTTCCCACTTCTCTTTTTTGATGTCTCACAGCTGCTTTATCACAGAATCACAGAATCATAGAATCAATAAGGTTGGAAAAGAGCTCAGGGATCATCAAGTTCAGCCTATGACCTAATACCCAATACTTCCTGGCAACTAAACCATGGCACCAAGTGCCACATCCAAGCCTTTTCTGAACACCTGCAGGGATGGGGACTCCACCACCTCCCTGGGCAGCACATTCCAGTGGCCAATCTCTCTTGCTGGGAAGAACTTCCTCCTCACCTCCAGCCTGAACCTCCCCTGGCACAGCTTGAGACTGTGTCCTCTTGTTCTGGTGCTGGGTGCCTGGGAGAAGAGACCAATCCCCTCACTGTCTACAACCTCCCTTCAGGGAGTTGTGGACAGCAAGAAGGTCTCCCCTGAGCCTCCTCTTCTCCAGGCTAAGCAACCCCAGCTCCCTCAGCCTCTCCTCACAGGGCTTGTGCTCAAGACCAAACTCCCTCACACCCAGTCATAAACATTTCCCAGCTCCAAACATTTTCAGTGCCACATTCTCAAGGGAAAAAAAAAGACCCTACCCAGTGAGAAGGAGGAGGACTTAATGTATTTGATTCTCAGCTGAGCAGGTTGGGGCCACTTAGAGCTCCGAGCAGTTTGCAGTAGTTATGTAGATGGTAACCCCCCAGGAGCATTAATATATAACAAACCATAAGGCACTTGCACAGCACTCAGGAATCAAATGGAGGAAATCATTTACTTCACCCAGCAGACAATAAAAATTCAGAACCTTGGGGGAGGATTTGTGTTCCTCCCCCCCCAGCCATATTCCATGCTGCAACCCTCGTTCCCCTTGCAGACCCTAGCACAGGAAGGCTAATTGTGCTGTGCTTGTCCAGATTAATGTGCTGCAACCCCAGGTAGCACTCTGAAGATTTAGCCTCTGAGGTCTCAGGCAGCAATTGTCACATCCCTGAAGGAAAGGGAAAAAAATTCCTGCTGGTTTATGCAGTCCTTCCATTATCAGCACCATGCAGCAGCTGCAGTACCACAGCAGATTTCCTCAAGGTCTTTAATACAAGGAGGAACCACAATGAGACATAAAACTTTGCCAGCCTTCCCTGTCCTTCTGCATTGTGGGACTACAGGCTGAAGGAAGCTGAGGAGTGGAACAGTTTAACTACAGCTGACCTGGCCTGGAAGGAGGCAGGCTGGGAGTCCTCCCAGGGTCCCTTCCATCCCTGTTTCCTAGGATTGGTCAAAGTAGAACAAGTCACACAGAATCACAGAGCCATGGCTGGAAGAGACCTCAAAGATCATGCAGTCCAACCCTCAACCCAGCACTGAAGGGTCAGCATTAAACCATGTCCCTAAAAGCAAGTCTAACTTCAGACTATTTTAAAACATAATTTAATACAGGCAAGAAGATCTTCAGGCCAGGCTGGATGTGGCTCTGGGCAACCTGATCTAGCGTGAGGTGTCCCTGCCCATGGCAGGGGGGTTGGAACTGGATGATGCTTGAGGTCCCTTCCAACCCTGACAATTCTGTGAAATAATTTACAGCAGGTAAGAATCACATCCTGGTAAGGTCACATCCTGGGCTGCAGCAAGAGAAGCAGAGCCAGCAGGGCCAGGGAGGTGATTCTCCCCTTCCACTCAGCTCTGGTGAGACCATATCTGGAGTACTGTGGCTACTTCTCGAGCCCCTATTACAGGAAGGATCTGGAGGTGCTGGAAGGTGTCCAGAGAAGGGCCAGGAGGATGAGCAGAGGGCTGGAGCTGCTCTGCTATGGAGACAGACTGAGGGAGTTGGGGTTGTTCAGTCTGGAGAAGAGAAGGCTCCCAGGAGACCTAATTGTGGCCTTCCAGTATCTGAAGGGAGCTACAAGAAAGCTGGGGAGGGACTTTTGAGGGTGTCAGGGAGTGATAGGACTGGGGGGAATGGAACAAAACTAGAAATGGGGAGATTCAGATTGGATGTGAGGAAGAAGTTCTTCCCCACGAGGGTGGTGAGAGACTGGCACAGGTTGCCCAGGGAGGTGGTGGAAGCCTCATCCCTGGAGGTGTTTGCAGCCAGGCTGGATGTGGCTGTGAGCAACCTGCTGTAGTGTGAGGTGTCCCTGCCCATGGCAGGGGGGTTGGAACTGAATGATCCTTGAGGTCCCTTCCAACCCTCACAATTCTATGATTCTATGATTTTGTGCTCCAAGGCCTCTTGGCTTCCTGTTAAATCACAGAGTCACAGAATGCCAGGTTGGAAGGGAACTCAAGGATCCTCTGGTCCAAGCTTTCTAGTTGAAATAAGATAGCCCTGCACCCTGTCCAGATGAATCTTAAAAGTGTCCAATGTTGGCAAAATATTCCAGTTCAGGGCTGGAAACATCACATATTCTGAAAACTCAAGAAACTTGCTCATAAAAAGAAGTAGTGCCTGGGAACAAGCAGTTATTGACTATCAGCTAATTTCATTTTAAATAATGACATCAAATAATCCATTTTCTATGATAAGAAAATAGAATGGAATGGAATGGAATGGAATGGAATGGAATGGAATGGAATGGAATGGAATGGAATAGAATAGAATAGAATAGAATAGAATAGACCAGACCAGGTTGGAAGAGACCTTCAAGATCATCATGTCCAACCTATCATCCAACACCACCTAATCAACTAACCCATGGCACCAAGCACCCTATCAAGTCTCCTCCTGAACACCTCCAATGATGGTGACTCCACCACCACCCCGGGCAGCACATCCCAATGGCCAATCTCTCTCTATGAAGAACTTCTTCCTACCATCCAGCCTAAACCTCCCCTGGCACAGCTTGAGACTGTGTCCTCTTCTTCTGGTGCTGGGTGCCTGGGAGAAGAGACCAACCTCTACGTGACTACAACCTCCCTTCAGGGAGTTGGAGAGAGCAAGAAGGTCTCCCCTGAGCCTCCTCTTCTCCAGGCTAAGCAACCCCAGCTCCCTCAGCCTCTCCTCACAGGGCTGTGCTCCAGACCCCTCCCCAGCTTTGTTGCCCTTCTCTGGACACCTTCCAGCATCTCAACATCTTTCCTAACCTGAGGAGCCCAGAACTGGACACAGGACTCAAGATGTGGCCTAAGCAGTGCTGAGCACAGGGCAGCATGAGTTCCCTGCTCCTGCTGGCCACACTGTTCCTGATGCAGGCCAGGATGCCATTGGCCTTCCCTCCTTGGAAAGAAGACAAGTTCTGTCCACTTAGCTGATGTTCCCAAGGTGAGTTCAGACCCCTCACAGATTGCACTCTGTCCTTAAAAAGCAAGCCACAGCAGCAGTGCTTTTTCCCTAAAGATTGCTCTTACTTTTCATTTTCCCCAGGGATTGTTTAATTCCTGGATCTCAAGGCCCTTGGCAATGGTAAATAACTGCAAAAATAAACCTTTGAAGGAGTGTGGCTCTAGGAGCTAGTTGTTATAAGAGAAATTGGTGCTGAATGTATAATTCAGGGCTTCAAGGAAAAATTTCCAGCCAGGTATAAATTAAGGACCCAGCGCTGCGCTCGCTGAAGCCTGCTGGAACATGACTGGATTCTAAATGACCACTGGAGGTTACTGTTTCCCCACAGAAATCCAACCAGCCAGGCATTATGCTAATTCCTTTCAATTATTAAAGCCAGGCAGCCTTGATATCAGTGGCTACAAATTGCTCTCACATATGGCAAGCTGTGTGCAGCGTGTTCCAGGGTGGCAGAAAGCAGGAGGCAGGGGAGGGCACTGGAGCATGCAAGCACAGGGATGCAGTTGGAAGAAGATTTCTTGCTGCATACCATTATTATTTGTTATTGATAGATGTATTACCCCAGGACCTAGAAACCCAACAGCTGTTAAGCTTCTGCTGTGTGAAGTGCTCTGGAGATTGGAAAGGCTGCCTGCAGCCACCCACACCCATAGCAAGGAGACAACAGGCTTTCACTGGCAGGTCAGAACCCATCAGAGAGTATTGATGGGCATGATAGACAATATGATCCAGGCCCCAGCCACCTCTTTGTCACCTCATCCTGGCAGAAACTGCAGACACCTGCAGAAGGACCATTTTAAGCCAAGATCCAAAAGTGGACACTAGAGGTATTTTGCCTGTGCTTGTATGTGCAAGGTTAAGCCCAGCCCAGGAGGAGTGGGCTGGAAAAAAACTAGCCTCAGGTGGGCAAAGAAACCTGACCCAGGTGAGCAGAGAGACCTGGCTTCCCCTCCCAGGAGGAGGGGTCCCTGGGTTGAAGTTTAGTCCATTCCTACTTTCTGTCCACAACCCTATTTATGAGGGGGCAATGTCCTGTTTCACATTTATTAAATCCCCTCTCAGTCTTCTCCTCTCCAGACTAAACAGCCCCAGGGCTCTCAGCCTCTCCTCATCAGGCAGTGCTCCAGTCCCTCCAGCATCCTTGCAGCCCTCTGTTGGACTCTCTCCAGCAGATCCCTGTCCCTCCTGAACTGGGGAGCCCAGAACTGGATGCAATATTCCAGGTGTGGCCTCACCAGGGCAGAGTAGAGGGGAAGGAGAACCTCCTTTGGTCTGCTGGACACACTTGTTCAAAGGCAAGCTCTGGGAGGCAGGTGCTGCCTTCTAAAATCCACTTGTGCAACATCTGTGTGGCAAATCTGCACAAGGGCCCCTAGAAACTCCCTCAGTGCTAGCAGTAAAAGCAATAATAAGGTGATTCTACTTCTGAAAGTATCTTCAAATAATAGTATGGAATGGAATGGAATGGAATGGAATGGAATGGAATGGAATGGAATGGAATGGAATAGAATAGAATAGACCAGACCAGACCAGACCAGACCAGACCAGGTTGGAAGAGACCTGTGAGATCATCAAGTCCAACCTATCACCCAACACCATCTGATCAACTAAACCATGGCTCCAAGTGCCTCATCCAGGCTCTTCCTAAACACCTCCAGGGATGTAGACTCCACCACCTTCCTGGGCAGCACATTCCAATGGCCAATCTCTCTTGCTGGGAAGAACTTCTTCCTAACTTCCAGCCTAACCTTCCTTGGCATAACTTGAGACTGTGTCCTCTTGTTCTGGTGCTGGTTGCCTGGGAGAAGAGACACAGGCCATCATATTTTAAGTCATATCAAGCTGACAAAGTTGGGGTTGCTCAGTGTGGAGAAGAGAAGGCTCCAAGGAGACCTTCTTGTGACCATCCAGTGTCTGAAGGGGGCTACAAGAAAGCTGGGGAGGGACTTTTTAGTATGTCAGGGAGTGATAGGACTGGGGGGAATGGAGCAAAACTAGTAGTGGGGAGATTCAGATTGGATGTGAGGAAGAAGTTGTTCCCCATGAGGGTGGTGAGAGCCTGGCACAGGTTGCCCAGGGAGGTGGTGGAAGCCTCATCCCTGGAGGTGTTTGCAGCCAGGCTGGATGTGGCTGTGAGCAACCTGCTGCAGTGTGAGGTGTCCCTGCCCATGGCAGGGGGTTTGGAACTGGCTGATCCTTGAGGTCTCTTCCAACCCTGACTCTGTGGTCGGGGTTTACCCACAAGAACCCGATCTGCTCCGTATTGGCAGCCAGAGGCACCTGATGGCCTGTTACAGGCAGTGCAACAAGAGATCAATGATAAGATTAAAGGGAAAAAAAAAAACCCAGCCCAGTGGTGTGTGGAGAAAGCATTCAGTCAAGCACAGGGGAAGCAGCTGCTTTGTCATCTGTAAGGCTCTGTAAAATACCACACTCTGAAAGGAATAAAGGACTGTTAAAAATAGCACTCCCTTTTCCCTTCTTTAAAGATTTGTCACCACCATCATTTTCTCTTCTGCAAAGTTCTCTGCACCATCAAAGCCCTTTAAACTTTAATATTAAAGTGACATATCACTTTTGTTTTTATTATTGTTATTTCCCCCCCCCCCTTCCTTTTGATTTGGGGAAGGGTGGAGGAGGATTTGAGTCTTTTCCTTCATTGCTGGATTTTGTGTTCTTCAGCCTAAGATTGGCTTTGATATTCTAAGCAAGTTTAGGAGCTGTGGTAGAAATTCAACAACCTTCTGTTCATTTAATTAAACCTCCCCCCCCCTCCCCCCAGATTTCTGTGATTTAAATCCCTGTCATATGGTGCAAGGGCATTAACATACTCTTGGCAGCTGTTGCATTGAAAGCCTTTCTGCAGGTAAAGCAGGACTGAGGCACAAGAGGAAGCTCTCCTTCCAAGCTGTTGGGTCTGTTTGTCTCCCAAACACAACACAGATTGGAATCCTCAGTTTGGTAGCAGCAGCAGACAGAGTTTTTGTCCTTCCACTTACCACATTGCAGCTGGGTCAGTTTGGAAGTTGATAGCAAGCACCACCTCTTACACAGGTACTGGAGAAAACACTGAAGGCCAGGCTGTGGTTGGTATGTGCCACTGTAAGTCATTCTGCCCTCTACTCAGCACTGGTACTCCTCCTGTGCTTCTGGAGTCCTGTGTCCAGTTCTGGGCTCCTCAGGTTAGGAAAGATGTTGAGATGCTGGAAGGTGTCCAGAGAAGGGCAACAAAGCTGGGGAGGGGTCTGGAGCACAGCCCTGTGAGGAGAGGCTGAGGGAGCTGGGTTTAGCCTGGAGAAGAGGAGGCTCAGAGGAGACCTTATTGCTCTCTCCAACTCCCTGAAGGGAGGCTGTAGCAAGGTGGGGGTTGGTCTTTTCTCCCAGGCAACCAGCACCAGAACAAGAGGACACAGTCTCAAGCTGTGCCAGGGGAGGTTTAGGCTGGAGGTTAGGAAGAAATTCTTCCCAGCAAGAGAGATTGGTCATTGGAATGTGCTGCCCAGGGAGGTGGTGGAGTCACCATCACTGGAGGTGTTTAGGAAGAGCCTGGCTGAGGCACTTGGTGCCATGGTTTAGTTGATGAGATGGTGTTGGGTGATGGTTGGACTTGGTAATCTCTCAGGTCTTTTCCAACCTGGTTAATTCTGTGGGTTTGTAACTATTCTATCAGGACTTTAGTGGAAACAGTAATAGGTGGGTTCACATTTAAAGGTAAATCAGCACTGCAACACCATTCAAGTGCCTACCCAGAAAGGAGGGAGAATGTTCTTGCAGCAATGAGCACTGCAGTGAGCAAACTGTCCCCACTGGCAAATAGGAAACAAATGGCTTAAGAAAGAATATTTGTATTAAAAGCAGAAAAGCAAAATGCCTCAAACAGGCAGACAAACATTAAGTCATTCTCAGAGCACAGCCATAATTTATAGGCTTTTCTTCCAGGGAGAGAACAGCCATGCCAGCTGGATGCCCTTCCTCTTCCCTGCCAACATGCACCAGGGATTTTACAGCCTTTCAATGCCCTGTCTCAGCTGAGCAGGCTGGTTGCTGGTGGCTTTCTGCCCCAGCTTCTCCATCACTGGTTAAGCCACACTTTGAGTCCTGTGTCCAGTTCTGGGTCCCTGCATTTCAGAAGGATATTGAGACACTTGAAGGTGTCCAGAGAAGGGCAACGAGGCTGGGGAGGGGTCTGGAGCACAGCCCTGTGAGGAGAGGCTGCAGGAACTGGGGGTGTTTAGCCCGGAGAAAAGGAGGCTCAGGGGAGACCTTCATTGCTCTCTACAGCTACCTAAAGGGAGATTGTAGCCAGGTGGGGGTTGGTCTCTCCTCCCAGGCACCCAGCACCAGAACAAGAGGACACAGTCTCAAGCTGTGCCAGGGGAAGTTTGGGCTCAAGGTGAGAAGAAAGTTCTTCACAGAGAGAGTTGTTAACCATTGGAATGTGCTGCCCAGGGAAGTGGTGGAGTCACCATCCCTGGAGGTGTTCAAGAGGGCACTGGATGTGGCACTTGGTGCCATGGTTTAGTAGTCATGAGGTGTGGGGTGACAGGTTGGACTTGATGATCTCTGAGGTCTCTTCCAACCTTATTGATTCTGTGATTCTATGACCATCCATCACCCACCATCTCCCCGCAGTCCTTCCTCCACAGGCATGTTACTTATACAGCGTGGGGACATCCCTTCCCCTTTCCTTTCTGGGTGGTGCAAAGGACACTTCTAGGAGCTGCCAGCTCTGCCTGCTGCTTTCTGAGCAGCCCATGAAAGAAGCAGATGTCATCCACCTTTGGAAGCAAAGAGGGGCAGCAAACTGCCCTCTGAGCAGCAGGACGTGCCGGTGGCTCTCCCACGTCTCCAGGAAAATGACTTCAGGGAGAGAGGCAAAGAGGAAGCAGGTGGGGGTGAAGGGAAGAATGGCATGTGGGAGTCAGTCCCTTGGCAGGAGTGAGAACAAGCAATCACATCCAGCTGCCCAAGCAGAGTCACGACGCTGAGGCTTGAAAGGAAACAAGAAAACTCCATTAGCATCATACTTCTGCCTTTTTTTTTTTGCAGGTCTGGCTGCTCCCAGGGGATGAAAATGTAGCCCACACAAAGCACAGCCAACGTTGTGTTTTACCAAGGGCAGAATGCAAAAAGAATGTAAGGGTTCTGTGTTCCCAAAGGGAAAATCATCCCTGTCTTGTACTGCAAGTACAGCTCAAGAAGGAATGCTGCTGCTTGATAAAAGCTCATGCAAAAGATTGAAGGAATGGTCCCCAGGATCCTCAAATGTATGGGACTCAGTTAATAGCACAGGGTCACAGTAGATTACAGGTTGGAAGGGACCAACAGAGATCACCCAGTCCAACCCCCCTGCCAAAGCAGCATCACTCAGGGGAGTCTGCACAGCAATGCATCCCGGTGGGCTTGGAAAGGCTCCAGGGAAGGAGACTCCACAACCTCTCTGGGCAGCCTGCTCCAGGGCTCTGTCACCCTCACTGCAAAGAAGTTTCTCCTCATGTTGAGCTGAAACCTCCTCTGTTCAAGTTTGTATCCACTGTTCGTTGTCTTATTCCTGTGCACCACCCAAAAGAACTTGGCCTCCTCCACTTGACACCCAGCCCTCAGATATTGATAGACATTGATCAGGTCCCCTCTCAGCCTTCTCTTCTCCAGACTAAACAGTATCACAGTATCACCAAGGTTGGAAGAGACCTCAAAGACCCCAGGGCTCCCAGTCTCTCTTCACAGGGGAGATGCTCAAGTCCCCTAAGCATCCTCCTGGCTCTCCCTTGGAATCCCTTCAGCAGGTCACTGTCTCTCAACTGGGGAGCCCCAAACTGGACACAGGATTGCAGCTGTGGTCTCAGAAGGGCAGAGCAGAGAGGGAGAAGAACCTCCCCAGACCTGTCTCTTACCCCAAGCAGCTCTTCTTGGGCATGCTCACCTCCCCCTCCACTACAGGCCAGCAGGTCTCTCTTGAACTGGGGAGCCCCAAACTGGACACAGAATTGCAGCTGTGGGCTCAGCAGGGCAGAGCAGAGGGGTATCTTTACTGCAGAGAAATGTAAGGCTGCTAAAGAGAGGACTGGCTACTTCTGAAGCAAGTCTTAAAACAGCAAGGAGTTTTCTATCCCAAACAGCATCATTATCAATAAAAAGGACATTTCCTGCCCTGTAATTTTGGTAAGAATTCTGTTCACAGAAACCTGCTGCTGAGTGGCAAGCCCACCAGGTTTCAAAACAGTCACAGACATTTCCTGCCCTTTTCTGTACCTAGCATTTATTTTTCCTTCTTCATTCTTCATTTAGACAGGAGATTAGGAAACATCTGCAGACCACTACACACAGTTACAGCTTGATGCTGACAGAATAGAATAGAATTAGCCAGTGAGATCATCCAGTCCAACCTATCACCCAACACCTTCTAATCAACTAAACCATGACACCAAGTGCCTCATCCAGGCTCTTCTTAAACACCTCCAGTGATGGTGACTCCACCACCTCCCTGGGCAGCACATTCCAATGGCCAATCTCTCTTCAGTATCAGTATCAGTATCAGTATCAGTATCAGTATCAGTATCACCAAGGTTGGAAGAGACCTCAAAGATCATCAAAAGAGCATCTTTCTGGGAAGAATTTCTTCCTAACATCCATCCTGAACCTCCCCTGGCACAGCTTCAGACTCTGTCCTCTTGTTCTGGTGTTGCTTACCTGGGAGAAGAGACCAACCCCCACCTGGCTACAACCTCCCTTCAGGTAGTTGTAGACATTAAACTCAGCTCCTAACAGAGCTCATACCAGCGAGCCCCACAAGTCCAAGCACTCTTCAGAAACCTGGTGGTGAAACTTCTATGACATCCTGATCATTCACGCTGCTAATTTGGTCATATTTCCTTCAACCCAACAGCAGAGGCTGTTTGAAGCTCAGAGCATGCAGCAACCATCCTGATGGAGATGAAAGGAGGAGGGGGCAGCACAACTCACCCCCTGTCAGAAAAGGCTCTCCCTAATTGCAATCAAAGCCATCTCAGATTTCTTTGTAGAAGAGGTGAGAAATTCTTCAGTTAATGGTGCCTGCTTACCCGGGGACACATTTTTGACCTGCTAATATTTTTGTAGAACAGGCTAATCCCTGAGAGATTTCTTGACATCAATAATAATAATAATAATGAAGAAGAAGAAGAAGAAGAAGAAGAAGAAGAAGAAGAAGAAGAAGAAGAAGAAGAAGAAGAAGAGGAATAATAATAAGAAGAATAGGAATAATAAGAATAATAGAAGAAGATAATATATAATAATAATTATAGATAGATAATATATAAAAATAATAGAAGAAGAAGGAGAAGAAGAAGAAGAAGGAGGAGAAGAAGAAGAAGAAGGAGGAGAAGAAGAAGAAGAAAGAAGAAGAAGAAGAAGAAAGAAGAAGAAGAAGAAGAAGAAAGAAGAAGAAGAAGAAAGGAGAAGAAAGAAGAAGAAGAAAGAAGAAGGAGAAGAAGAAGAAGAAGAAGAAGAAGAAAGAAGAAGGAGAAGAAGAAGAAAGAAGAAGAAGAAGAAAGAAGGAGAAGAAAGAAGAAGAAGAAGAAGAAGAAAGAAGGAGAAGAAAGAAGAAGAAGAAGAAGAAGAAAGAAGGAGAAGAAAGAAGAAGAAGGAGAAGAAGAAGGAGAAGAAGGAGGAGAAGAAGAAGAAGGAGAAGAAGGAGAAGAAAGAAGGAGAAGAAGAAGAAAGAAGAAGAAGAAGAAAGAAGGAGAAGAAAGAAGAAGAAGAAGAAGAAAGAAGGAGAAGAAAGAAGAAGAAGAAGAAGAAAGAAGGAGAAGAAAGAAGAAGAAGGAGAAGAAGAAGGAGAAGAAGGAGGAGAAGAAGAAGAAGGAGAAGAAAGAAGGAGAAGAAGAAGGAGAAGGAAGAAGGGGAAGAAGGAGAAGAAGAAGGAGAAGAAGAAAGAAGGAGAAGAAAGAAGGAGAAGGAAGAAGAAGAAGAAGAAGAAGAAGAAGAAGAAGAAGAAGAAGAAGAAGAAGAAGAAGAAGAAGAAGAAGAAGAAGAAGAAGAAGAAGAAGAAGAAGAAGAAGGAGAAGAAGAAAGGAGAAGAAAGAAGAAGGAAGAAGAAGAAGAAAGTCTAGTCTTCTTTTTCCTCTTTCCTTTCTTTTTCCTTTCTTCTTTTTTTCTTTTCTTTTTCTTTATTCTATTTTCTCTTTTCTTCTTTATCCTTTCTTCTTTTTTATCTTTTCTTTCTTCTTTTTCCTTCCTCCTTTTTTAACTTCTCTTCCTTCTTTATCCTTTCTCCTTTTTACCTTTTTTTTTCTTTTTTTACCTTTCTCATTTTTAACTTTTCTTCCTTTTTTGTCCTTTCTTCTTTTTCCTTTCTCCTTTTTTGTCTTTTCTTCCTTCTTTATCCTTTCTCCTTTTTAATCTTTTCTTTTTCCTTTTTCCTTTCTCCTTTTTTACCATTTTTCTTCTTTTTCCTTTCTCCATTTTTTTATCTTTTCTTCCTTCTTTTCCTTTCTCCTTTTTTATCTTTTCTTTCTTATTTTACCTTTCTCATTTTTAACTTTTCTTCCTTTTTTATCCTTCCTTTTCCTTTCTCCTTTATCTTTTCTTTCTTCTTTTTCCTTTCTCCTTTTTTTGTCTTTTCTTTCTTCTTTATCCTTTCTCCTTTTTTCTTTTTCCTTTCTCCTTTTTTGTCTTTTCTTCCTTCTTTATCCTTTCTCCTTTTTTATCTTTTCTTCTTTTTCCTTTCTTCTTTTTTTTATCTTTTCTTTTTTTGTTATCTTTTTTCTTTTTTTTCTCTTTTCTTCTTGATTCTTTCTCTTTTTTTCTCTTTTATTTCTTTTTTTTTCCTTTCCTTTTTTTCTTTTTTTTTTCCTTTTCCTGTTTGTTTTTTTCCCTCTGAAAACTGAGTTTTGAGTAGTCACAGGGCACAGAAGTCACAGGTGGAGGCCACTGGCAAATGTCACATTCTGACATGGCCTCATTTTAATTTTTAGGTGTTTCTTTTCTTTCCCCAAAATGAGTTTTCAGCCAAAGAAATAAAGCTTCAAGAGCCAGTGAAAATATTCCATTTCATTTTTTTTTTCTTATCAGCTTTGACCATGCTATTTACCTTTCCTTCCAACAACATGCTGCCTTTTTGGTATCTCTATTTTCATCACTTCAGGTTTGCTAAGGAAAAAAAAAAAAAAAGCTTGGCTACAAAAATGCTACACAGGAGAAGTCAAACATCTAAGTCAAAAGTAAGCTCAGCTCATTACCAAGCTGCTGCACAGGAGCAGTCACCATGCTCCTCTTGCTGAGTCACTGCCATGGGCAACGTCTTGCAGACTTACCATCAGCATCTGGAGAGAGGAGAAAGTAATTACTCTCACATTTTTAAAGCCACAAAGCTTCATGAAGGTTGTAGATATGAAATGTCATCGGTCTTACTAAACCTCATATCATGCAGGCTGGAAGCTTATCCAGTGAGAACCAGGGAGCTACCTCCCCATAACTCTGGCATCACATGGCTTTACTGCCAGCCTTTTCCAAAGCATAAGTTAGGGTGTCAAGAGGGAGGGGACAGGATCTTTGGGCTATCAATATCTGAGGGCTGGGTGTCAAGAGGGAGGGGACAGGATCTTTGGGCTATCAATATCTGAGGGCTGGGTGTCAAGAGGGAGGGGACAGGATCCTTTGGCTATCAATATCTGAGGGCTGGGTGTCAAGAGGGAGGGGACAGGATCTTTTGGCTATCAATATCTGAGGGCTGGGTGTCAAGAGGGAGGGGACAGGATCTTTTGGCTATCAATATCTGAGGGCTGGGTGTCAAGAGGGAGGGGACAGGATCTTTGGGCTATCAATATCTGAGGGCTGGGTGTCAAGAGGGAGGGGACAGGATCTTTTGGCTATCAATATCTGAGGGCTGGGTGTCAAGAGGGAGGGGACAGGATCTTTTGGCTATAAATACCTGAGGGCTGGGTGTCAGGAAGGAAGGGACAGGCTCTGCTCAGTTGCACACTGTGATAGGACAAGGGGCAATGGATATAAACTACAGCACAGGAGGTTGCACCTCAACATGAGGAGGAACTTCTTGACTGTGAGGGTCACAGAGCCCTGGAGCAGGCTGCCCAGAGAGGTTGTGGAGCCTCCTTCTCTGGAGACATTCAAGCCCCATCTGGATGTGTTCCTGTGTGACCTGTGCTGGATGCTCTGGTCCTGTTCTGGCAGGGGGGTTGGACTGGATGATCTCCAGAGGTCCCTTCCAATCCCTAACATCCTGTGAGCCTGTGATAAGGGAATACTATTGCAAAATCACTTTTTCAGTGTGAAAAAAAAAGAAGAAAAAAAGAGAGGAAAAAAAAGGCAGAGATGCCAAATGCTGAGACAGGGCACAATTGTGCCACAAATACTTCAGGGAGAAAACACAAGAGAAGAACCTTCCAAGCTCACAGACTGTGTTGGCATACGAAGAAAATAGTTACTAAGAAATGAGACTTGCAGCCATCTGGAGACTGAAGTTCTGGGACAGATTTCCAGGAGAATACAAAAAAAAATAAAAATAAAAAGAACCAGGAACCAAACAAACACAGAGACACAGCCTGCACTAGGCTCCATGGTCCTGCTCTGGCAGGGGGCCTGGACTCCATGATCTCCAGAGGTCCCTTCTAACCCTAACATCATAGAATCAACCAGGTTGGAAAAGACCACAGAGATCATCAAGTCCAACCTATCACCTAATCCCTAACACCTCCTGACAACTAAACCATGGCTCCAAGTGCCACATCCAAGCCTTTTTTGGAACACCTCCAGGGATGGTGTCTCCACCACCTCCCTGGGCAGCACATTCCAATGGCCAGTCTCTCTTTCTGGGAAGAACTTTCTCCTCACCTTGAGCCCAAACTTCCCTTGGCACAGCTTGAGACTGTGTCCTCTTGTTCTGGTGTTGCTTGCCTGGGAGAAGAGACCAATCCCCTCCCTGTCTACAACCTCCCTTTAGGGAGCTGTAGAGAGCAAGAAGGTCTCCCCTGAGCCTCCTCTTCTCCAGGCTAAACCCAGCTCCCTCAGCCTCTCCTCACAGGGCTGTGCTCCAGACCCCTCCCCAGCCTCATTGCCCTTCTCTGGACACGTTCAAGTATCTCAATATCCTTCTTAAACTGAAGAGCCCAGAACTGGACACTGGACTCAAGGTGTGGCCTCACCAGTGCTGACTACATCCTGTTATCCTGTGATCCTGTGGCCTTATGAAAGGAAGCACATCCAGTCACAGTTCACTTACTTGTAAGGGAACCAAGCAAGTCTTGCTGCCAGTTAGAAGGACACTGAAAGCCAATAGATCTTACTATGTGTTTTCCAGAAAGATATCTGCTTGATCATTATTTTGATACAGCTCTCAGTGGCAATGGATGGGATGTCAACAAAATCAGTTATTTTTATCTTCAAAAGATGTCTTGGAAAAGAAGTGATGTTAAAGGTTTATTTCTTAGCTGAGAGAAGAGAAGAGAAAGAAAAAAGAATGGGACTATTACTGCATAGTGAATCTGAGTCTGCTTAACCATTACCTTCCTCTCTGGGTTATAACTTTCAGCTCTTCCACCAATAAATCTCAGGTTTATTGTGGTTACAGCTGGGAACCTCAGTCCTGCTAAGGCTGGTTAGCTCAGTTTCACATCCCACCTGATACAACCTAATCCATTTGCAGTTATTTTCCCACTTAGGGCCACAGCCATTACTTTCCCTCTGATGCATGAACAGTTCTCCTCCTCCTCCTCTGCTCTGCCCTGCTGAGGCTGCATCTGGAATATTGTGTCCAGCTCTGGGCCCCTCAGTTCAGGAAGGACCTCAGAGAACTGCTTGAAAGAGTCCACTGCTGGAGAGCAGTGAAGGGGAAAAGGACCTGGGGGCCCTGGTGGATGGCAGGATGACCACGAGCCAGCAATGTGCTCTTTTGGCCAAGAAGGCCAATGGCATCCTGGGGTGGATTAAGAAGGGCTGTGGGCAGTAGGTCAAGGGAGGTTCTCCTGCCCCTCTACTCTGCCCTGGTAAGGCTGCATCTGGAATATTGTGTTTGGTTCTGGGCCCCTCAGGTCAAGAAGAACAGAGTGCAGCAGAGAGCCACAGAAACAATGAAAGGATTGGAACATCTTCCTTATGAGGAGAGCCTGAGGGAGCTGAGGGCTATGCAGCTTGGAAAAGAGGAGCCTGAGAGGTGACCTCATTCATGTTGATAAAGATGTGCAGGGTGAGTGCCAAAGGATGGAGCCAGGTGATGCCCAGTGCCAGCACAAGTGGCAGTGGTGGAAGTTGAAGCCTAGGAAGTTCCATGGAAACAGGAGGAATTATTTTTTTTCCCTCTGAGGGTGATAGAAGCCTGGACCAGGCTGCCCAGGGGGGTTGTGGAGTCTCCCTCTCTGGAGATATTCAAAACCTGCCTGGATGTGTTCCTGTGTGATCTGCTCTAGGTGATCCTGCTCTGGCAGAGGCCTTGAACTGGGTGAGCTTTCGAGGTCCCTTCCAACCTCTAACACTCTGTGATTCTGGGAGCAGGCATAAAAATAGACAGTGAGGAAAACTCAGGTGACAAAAGCCGTAGTCAGAAGTCTTCTGTGCAATAAGCAGCATCACCAAAACCTACATTAATCATAACTGACAGTGCCACACAGTAAATAAATAAAGGTTCAAACACAACAATGACACACTGGGAGCAAAGAAGAGCAGTACAATGATCCTCTCAGGAGAGAGGAATTAAATGGCTGGCTCCATGAGCAGCAGAGATGATGAAACTTGGTTTCCTGCAGATCTGTATCTAAGACCCTGCTCTCCTCTGGACTCTCTGATGTCTAAGCAACACAGGATGGTGATGTCTACACATCATCCTCTCCCCTGATGGGATAGCAAACTTGTGCCTCCTCAACCTGACCAACTATTTGCACAAAGCTTCTAGGAATTTCTTTGTTTTCTTTTTTTCCTTCTGTATTTGTCTTTCTGACAAGCTTGGACAGAATCAGCTCATGCATCCAAAAGTCTGGGCTGTTTTCTCCCTGTTGTTTGCACCTGACTTTGTCCAACTCGTCCTGCTTTTGATTTATTTGTTGGAGAGGGAACGGCCTCCCTGCCAGACAAAGAGGTGATGGAGGGAAATCACCAACTTCCCTAAAATTTCCAAAGCACAATCATAGAATTATAGAATCATAGAACCATAGAATCAGCCAGGCTGGAAAAGACCTCAGAGATCATCAAGTCCAGCCTAGTACCTAACACCTCCGGACAACTAAACCATGGCTCCAAGTGCCACATCCAAGCCTTTCCTGAACACATCCAGGGATGGTGACTTTTCTAAACCCTCTTCTGGTGTCATTTCATATTAGAATCATAGAATCAATAAGGTTGGAAAACACCTCAGAGATCATCAAGTCCAACCTATCACCCAACACCTCATGACTAACTAAACCATGGCTCCAAGTGCCACATCCAATCCCTTTTCGAACGCCTCCAGGGACAGGGACTCCACCACCTCCCTGGGCAGCACATTCCAATGGCAAATTACTCTTTCTGGGAAGAACTTTCTCCTCACCTCCAGCCCAAACCTCCCCTGGCACAGCTTGAGACTGTGTCCTCTTGTTCTGGTGCTGTAAGTAACAAGTAAGAAGTAATGAGCCTGTCAAAGCAGAGAGCAGAGAGGTGCTTGGCTGCCACGCCACGAGATGCTAAGGAAGATACAGAGAGGGGATGACCAGAAAACAGCAAGGGAACCTCTTGCTCCACACTGGAGAGCTGGAAAAGAGGAAAAGCCCTACATCTAATGGAAAAAATAACAAGGGACATGACTGCAGGAGGCTGCTTTCCAAGAGCTTGAAAGCAGAACTCTGCCACATCCACCCCAGAAATAGTCTGAATCACAGCTGCTGAGAGCAAAGAAAGGAGTTGCAGGCTCATCCCTGAGCTCCTCTCTGACTCATCAGGCACAATTTTTGTCTGAGTGATTCTCAGGAAACTTTTGTGTCTCACTAAGAAGGAAAAGAGGCAAGGGAAGGCAAGGGAAGGCAAGGGAAGGCAAGGGAAGGCAAGGGAAGGCAAGGGAAGGCAAGGGAAGGCAAGGGAAGGCAAGGGAAGGCAAGGGAAGGCAAGGGAAGGCAAGGGAAGGCAAGGGAAGGCAAGGGAAGGAAAGGCAAGGAAAGGCAAGGAAAGGCAAGGAAAGGCAAGGAAAGGAAAGGAAAGGAAAGGAAAGGAAAGGAAAGGAAAGGAAAGGAAAGGAAAGGAAAGGAAAGGAAAGGAAAGGAAAGGAAAGGGGAAAGGGGAAAGGGGAAAGGGGAAAGGGGAAAAGGGAAAGGGGAAAAGGGAAAGGGGAAAGAAATTCACCATTTAAACAACATCTCTCTCTCTCTCTGAGCTGGTCCATGCAAGAAGAGAAGGAGAGAGCTCTCTGCTTTCACTCACATTATTACAGCATCACAGAACATTAGAGGTTGGAAGGGAGATCATCCAGTCCAACCACCCTGCCAAAACAGGATCACCCAGGGTCTTCTTCACTGGAATGCATCCAGGTGGGTTTTGAGTGTCTCCAGAGAGGGAGACTCCCCAGCCCCCTGGGCAGCCTGTTCCAGTGCTCTGTCACCCTCACAGGGAAAAAGTTTTTCCTCCTGTTTCCATGGAACTTCCTGTGCCTTGACTTCCACCACTGCCCCTTGTGCTGGCACTGGGCATCACCCAGCAGAGCCTGGCTCCAGCCTCTGGGCACTCACCCTGCACATCATAGTAGTCTCTTCTCCAAGCTAAAGAACCCCAGCTTCCTCAGGCTCTTCTTGTAAGGGAGATGTTCTTCCCAATGTCCAATCTAAATCTGCCCTTCTATAGTATAGTATCATAGTATCATAGTATCAGTCAGGGTTGGAAGGGACCACAAGGATCATCCAGTTCCAATCCCCCTGCCATGGGCAGGGACACCCCACACTAGATCAGCCTGGCCAGACCCTCATCCAGCCTGGGCTTAAACACCTCCAGGGATGGGGCCTCAACCACCTCCCTGGACAACCCATTCCAGGGCTTCACCACTCTCATGCTGAAGAACTTCCTCCTCACCTCCAGTCTGAATCTCCCCACCTCCAGCTTCATTCCCCCTAGTCCTATCACTACCTGAGATCCTGAGGAGTCCCTCCCCAGCCTTCTTGTAGTCCCCTTCAGATACTGGAAGGCCACAATGAGGTCACCTCGGAGCCTTCTCTTCTCCAGACTGAACATCCCCAAACCATTGTCCCTTCAAACCATTGTCCCTTCAAACCATTGTCCCTTCAAACCATTGTCCCTTGTCCTTCTGCTCCATGCCCTTGTAAATAGTCCCTCCCCAGCCTTCTTGTAGGCCCCCATCAAGTACGGGAAGGCTGCTCTAAAGTCACCTCAGAGCCTTCTCTTCTCCAGGCTCAACAGCACTATCTCTCTCAGCCTGTCTTCACAGGAGAGGTGCTTCAGCCCCCTGCTCATTTTTGTGGCCCTAAATTAGATTCAAGTGTAGTTGGACCTTTGCTGAGCATGCAGTGAAAGCTGTCAGAATTTGGGGGTTTTTTTTCCCTTCAAAGACATTCTCCCATCCTGCCCATTTCTGCCCAATCAATGTAATCAATAGTTTTTGAAAGATGATTTACTATTCAGCTATTTACTTACTGTTTGGGCTTGGTTTTTTATTAGTGATTGTGGTAGTATGTCATTTCATCTGGCTTTTCCACTGAATTTATCCTCCAGGCTAGACAACCCCAATGTTCCCAGGCCATGCTGAGTAGGGAAGTTATATTGCACAGCCATATCTCATTGACACGCTGGATGTGCTGCAGTGTGCCCAGAGAAGGGCCACAGGGATGAGCAGAAGGCTGGAGCTCCTCTCCTATGAGGACACACTGAGAAGAGAAGGCGCCAAGCAGACCTTATTGTGGCCTTTCAGTATCTGAAGGGGGCTACAAGAAAGCTGGGGAGAGACTTTTGAGGGTGTCAGGGAGTGATAGGACTGGGGGGGAATGGAGCAAAACTAGAAATGGGGGGATTCAGATTGGATGTTAGGAAGTTGTTCCCCATGAGGGTGGTGAGAGCCTGGCACAGGTTGCCCAGGGAGGTGGTGGAAGCCTCATCCCTGGAGGTTTTGAAGGCCAGGCTGGATGGGACTCTGGAGAACCTGCTGTAGGTGTCCTTGCCATAAGCAGGGGGGGTTGAAACTTCATGATCCTTGAGGTCCCTTCCAACCCTAACCATTCAATGATTTCATATATCCTTTTACCTTGGCATCTTTTGTATTTTGTGTACTTTAGCAAATAGGATTTCTATGTCATCCTCAATTCTGTGTGAGTATGTTTATTTACTCCTTTGGGGTAAACTCATTCTCTCCTCAGTCCTGAGCTGTCCCAGCTCATACCATGCACCAGCATTGATGGGTGAAGTCTTGAAGCCAGGTAATCAAACTGCCACCCCAGTCTGTGCCCCAGCACAGGGACCTGGATGAAATGAAGACAGCCTGAGAGCCCTGGGGCTGTTTATTCTGGAGAAGAAAAGGCTGAGAGGGGATCTGGTCCATGCCTATCAATAGCTGAGGGCTGGGGGTCAAGTGGAGAGCGCCAAGATCTTTTGGGTGGTGTTCAATAATAACACAAGGACCAATGGAGACAAACTTGAACAGAGAAGGTTTCACCTCAATATGAGGAGAAACTTCTTTATAGTGAGGGTGCCAGAGCCCTGGAGCAGGCTGCCCAGAGAGGTTGTGGAGTCTCCTTCTCTGGAGCCATCCCCACCTGGATGCATTCCTGTGCAGACTACCCTGAGTGATGCTGCTTTGGCAGAGGGGTTGGCCTGGATGATCTCTGGAGGTCCCTTCCAACCTCTAATGTACTGTGGCAAAGCTCTAACTGATTTCAAAGAGGGCTGGCTGTCATCCATAGAAATAAACAACCCCTCTCCCCAGCATTAACAGCCTAAAAGCATTTCCATCTCAGCCTGTCATGCTTTACCTACCACTTTACTGGCAAACATCTTTCATAGTGTAAGCAATTCTGCAGTGTGTATAGAGGTAGTAAAACAAGCAGTGATTCTGTAACTCTCTTAAACTTCACTTAGAGTGATGACACATTTGGTTTTATCTTGCATGACTTCCAAGGGAGGGGGGTGAGGGGAGGGGGGGGGGAGAAAGAAATGTTCTGAAAGTTCTATGTGTGAATCTTTTCCTTAAAGAGAGCTCTTCTGACAGATGATTTTATTTTCAGCTTAGGTGATGCTGCTAAGTATATTTCGTTTCCCAAGCAATATAATTGCAGCTATTCAAGGGGCCTAATTCATGTCCCTTAACAACCAAACATTATCCCCCTCAGATAATACAGTTTGACTTCAGAAAAGTTTGGCTTGTTTAGGTTTGATGTTTAAGATTTTTGGGGGGGGTTTCTTTTTGTTTTTGAAGTGCAAAGGAAGTGTGAATTAATTTGAGTCCAGAAGCTCTGCTGGAGGAAGCTGCAGGTGATTTTTATGAGAAGGGAGAGGGTATGGGTGGCTGATTGTAGAGAATGGAATGGAATGGAATGGAATGGAATGGAATGGAATGGAATGGAATAGAATAGAATAGAATAGAATAGAATAGAATAGAATAGAATAGAATAGAATAGAATAGAATAGAATAGAATAGAATAGAATAGAATGGAATAGAATAAACCAGGTTGGAAGAGACCTTCAAGATCATCATGTCCAACCTATCATCCAACACCACCCAATCAACTAAACCATGGCACCAAGCATCCTGTCAAGCCTTGTCCTGAACACCCCCAGCGACGGCGACCCCACCACCTCCTCAGGCAGCCCATTCCAGTGGGCAATCACTCTCTCTGTGTAAAACTTCCTCCTCACCTCCAGCCTAAACCTCCCCTGGCACAGCCTGAGACTGTGTCCTCTTGTTCTGGTACTGGTTGCCTGGGAGAAGAGACCAACCTCTGCCTCACTACAACCTCCCTTCAGGTAGTTGTAGAGAGCAATAAGGTCACCCCTGAGCCTCCTCATCTCCAGGCTAAGCAACCCCAGCTCCCTCAATCTCTCCTCACAGGGCTGTGCTCCAAGCCCCTCACCAACCTTGTTGCCCTTTTCTGGACACACTCCAGCAAGTCAACCTCCTTCCTAAACTGAAGGGCCCAGAACTGGACACAGTACTCAAGGTGTGGCCTAACCAGTGCTGACCACAGGGGCAGAATGACCTCCCTGCTCCTGCTGGCCACACTGTTCCTGATCCAGGCCAGGATGCCATTGGCCCTCTGTGGCTGCCTGAGCACACTGCAGGCTCCTGTTCAGCCTACCATCAACCAGCACCCCCAGGTCCCTCTCTGCCTGGCTGCTCTCAGCCACTCTGACCCCAGCCTGTAGCTCTGCATGGGGTTGCTGTGGCCAATGTGCAGAACCTGGCACTTGGATGTGTTCAGTCTCCTGCCCTTGGACTCTGCCCATCTGTCCAGCCTGTTGAGGTCCCTCTGCTGAGCCTCTCTACCCTCCAGCAGATCAACTCCTGCCCCCAGCTTGGTGTCATCAGCAAATTTACTGATGATGGACTCGATGCCCTCATCACAGTCTCACAGTCTCACAGTATAACTAAGGTTGGAAGAGACCCCAAGGATCATCGAGTCCAACCTGTCACCACAGACCTCATGACTAGACCATGGCACCAAGTGCCACTTCCAATCCCCTCTTGAACCCCTCCAGGGCCGGTGACTCCACCACCTCCCTGGGCAGCACATTCCAATGGTCAACAACTCTCTCAGTGAAGAACTTTCTCCTCCCCTCCAGCCTAAACTTCCCCTGGCAAGTCTATGATTCCATGAGGCACAACAGCTCTCCAAAAAAAACATGGGGTAACTTCTGGAAGACTTTCTGACGTTTATTTGTATGGCAAATCACTCAAACATTGATTTCATCCTGCCCCCAGTGCCCTGAGGCTCTGGAATTCGTTAAAAAAAAATAAAATTGAATAATGCTTATTAATGACTCAGCTCTGGGAACTCCAACTGATTTAAAGGAGGAAAAGGTAGCCTTTGAAAAAGATCTGATGGGAATCTTCCCTTTCAAATGGCTCCTCAAGACCTGCCTCTGCCGTGGCACATGGATCAGCCAAGTAATGCTACCTCTGTGTTAAGAGCAGGCAGGGACAACCCCCAGCCCTCATTAAAGGTGTTTTCTAATGATTAAGAAACACCATGCTGGGCATACAGATGATTTATAGAATCTGGTGATTTACATAGAATACATACATAGAATAAACCAGGTTGGAAGAGACCTTCAAGATCACCGCGTCCAACCCATCAACCAATCCAACACCACCTAAACAACTAACCCATGGCACCAAGCACCCCATCAAGTCTCCTCCTGAACACCTCCAGTGATGGTGACTCCACCACCTCCCCAGGCAGCCCATTCCAATGGGCAATCACTCTCTCTGTATAGAACTTCTTCCTAACATCCAACCTGAACCTCCCCTGGCACAGCCTGAGACTGTGTCTTCTTGTTCTGGTGCTGGCTGCCTGGGAGAAGAGACCAACATCCATCTGTCTACAACCTCCCTTCAGGTAGTTGTAGAGAGTAATTTCATTCTCACCTTCATTTCTTCTTCACTGCCTCCTTATTTGTTGTCTATTTTACAAGGCCTTGTCCTCCTCTGGTGTTGGAGCAGCTCAGGATGCTAGCCAGAGAGCACTGCTTCTGCAAATGAAGTCCTGCACAGATCTCTGTGGGTGGCTATGTGTATATACTTACAGGCAAGTATAAATGCTCACAGGCAAGTGTGTCTGCCTCTCTTATTGGATCCGTGGCCAACGTTACCAGGAGGAGCTTCAGCAAGGCCAAGTGCCAGGTCCTGCACTTGGGTACAACAACCCCAAGCAACACCACAGGCTTGGGACAAAGCTGCTGGCAGAAAGGGACCTGGGGGTGCTCATGGACAAGCAGCTGAACAGGAGCCAGCAGTGTGCCCAGGTGGCCAAGAAAGCCAAAAGCATCCTGGCTGGGATTAGAAATGCTGTGTCCAGCAGCAGCAGGGAGGGGATTGTCCCCTGGGACTCAGCTCTGGGGAGGCTGCACCTTGGGGATTGTGCCCAGTTTTGGGCAGCTCAATGCAAGAGAGATGTGGAGGTGCTGGAGCCAGGGCAGAGGAGGGCAAGGAAGCTGGGAAGGGCCTGGAGAATAAATCTGATGAAGAGAGACTGAAGGAGCTGGGGATGGTTAGTGTGAAAGAGAGGAGGCTGAGGGGAGACCTCATTGCTGCCTACAACTCCCTGAAAGGAGGTTGTGGAGAGGCTGCTGCTGGTCTCTTCTCACAGGTAATCAGCGATAGAAGAAGAGGGAATGGCCTCAAGCTGCCACTGGGGAGGTTTAGAGTGGCCATTAGGAAACATTCTTTGATGGCAAGAGTGGTCAGGGATTGGAATGTGCTGCCCAGGGAGGTGGCTGAGTCCCCAAGCCTGGCTGTGTTTGAAGGTGGTTTGGCTGTGGTGCTTGGGGCTATGGTTTAGGGGTGACTCTTGTAGAGTAGGGTTGTGGGTTGGACTTGGTGATCCTGAGGGTCTTGTTCAACCTTAATGTTTCTGTTTCTATCTATATAGATATCTATATGCTTCCATTATATGGAAGCATATAGATATCTATATAGCTATTCATATACATCTATGAAAGCTCTTTACAGCCTTCATAGTCAACTGAGTGAGGGTTTGGTTGCAGATCACTTGAAAAAGAAGCAGCAAAGTGGAGCTGGAAACATGTTCAGGAGACCACAACAGAGATTTAGAATGCCTTTGGGACTGCCTGCTCACAACCTCCCAGACATTACAGCAGCCTTAGTGTCCAAAGTCACCCTGGCACCTGGGAACCTTGCCACCTATAGGACTTCCAGCCACATACCAGAAACCAGGAGGGAGGTAAAAGTTAGTGCAGTGGCTTCATACTTACATGGAAGTTTACTCAACAGAGACAAGTTGCCTAATGTCTGGGGGAAAACAAAACCTCAGGTAACTTTCACAAGGACTGGACATTGTGAGGCTGTCTCCTAGAGGAGAGACCTCTGCTCTGTGCTGCCCTCCAGATGCCCATATAGTGTTTCCCTTATCAGATAGCAAAGGGCATTCCCAAAGCTCACCATAATCACACCACATATGAGAGAAGATGAAGGTCAGAGACAGCCAATTTGTACAGCTGAGTTATGCTAAACAGAAAGCTGCTACAGATTGGAATGTTCTACCAACACCTTTGCTGTTGGGAAGCTTCCAGACATCTTACTGAGTCTCAGAACCCGTCTGAAGATGAGGATTACTCATCACCTTCTGTAAATCAGGCTGACAGAGCAGTGTACCCAGTAAAATGGCTCTTTCATTAGAAGCCCTTGAGAGTCACAGGATCACAGGATGTTAGAGGTTGGAAGGGACCACTGAAGGTCATGGAGTCCAACCCCCCTGCCAGAGCAGGACCATAGAATCTAGCAGAGGTCACACAGGAACACATCCAGATGAGTCTTGAATGTCTCCAGAGAAGGAGACTCCACAACCTCTCTGGGCAGCCTGTTCCAGTGCTCTGTGACCCTCACAGTGAAGAAGTTCCTCCTCATGCTGAGGAGGAACCTCCTGTGCTGGAGTTTCTATCCATTGCCCCTTGTCCTATAGAATCAGAATCATAGAATTGTTAGGGTTGGAAGGGACCTCAAGGATCAGCCAGTTCCAACCCCCCCTGCCATGGCCAGGGACACCTCACACTACAGCAGGTTCCCCAGAGTCCCATCCAGCCTGGCCTTCAAAACCTCCAGGGATGAGGCTTCCACCACCTCCCTGGGCAACCTGTGCCAGTCTCTCACCACCCTCATGGGGAACACCTTCTTCCTAACATCCAATCTGAATCTACCCATTTCTAGTTTTGTTCCATTCCCCCCAGTCCTATCACTCCCTGACACCCTCAAAAGTGTCCCCCCCCCCAGCTTTCTTGTAGCCCCCTTCAGATATTGGAAGGCCACAGTAAGGTCTCCTTGGAGCCTTCTCTTCTCCAGACTGCACAACCCCAACTCCCTCAGTCTGTCCTCACAGCAGAGCAGCTCCAGCCCTCTGCTCATCCTCATGGCCCTTCTCTGGACACCTTCCAGCATCTCCAGATCCTTCCTGTAATAGAAGCTCCAGAACTGGACACAGTGCTCCAGATGTGGTCTCACCAGAGTGGAGTAGAGGGGGAGAATCCCCTCCCTGGCCCTGCTGGCTATGCTTCTCTTGCTGCAGCCCAGGATGTGGTTGGCTTTCCAGGCTGCAGTTTCACACTGGAGTCATGTAAATTGAGCAGCTGCTCAGAGGACAGCAGTAGCTGCTGTGGCTGAGGCACTGCCATAACTCAGCCCCTGTTCCAAGCCATTTGTGGCATTCTGGCAAAGAGTGTCAAAAGTACATGGCAGGAATCATGGCAATACACTCAAAGAGAAATAAAAACTGTATCAGCTGCACCAAGCTGATGATCTGAAAGATATAGAAGCTACAGACATCAGGGAGTTAATGTCTGGGGAGAAGCTTGCAAAAGCTGCATAAAGAAAAGTCAAAGCTCACTGCTTTCCATCTACCCTTTATTCCTAGTTGTCTGCTTGCTTCTTGGAGCATGCAGTGAGCTTGTGGCCAAACCTTCTGGCAAAGCTGGGGGGTTTCTCTGAAGAGTGTCTCATGAAAGGCCTTTGACACCATCCCCCACAGCAAACTCCTGGCCAAGCTATCAGCCCCTGGCTTGGACAGCAGCTGTGAGCTGGGTTAGGAACTGGCTGAAGGTTGAACCCAGAGAGTGGTGGCGAATGGTGCCACAGCCAGCTGGCAGCCAGGCACCAGTGGTGTGCCCCAGGGAGCAGTGCTGGGCCCCATCCTGTTCAGTATCTTTATTGATGATCTAGATGAGGAGATTGAGTCCATCAGCAGTAAGTTTGCAGAGGACACCAAGCTGGAGGTGGGTGTTGATCTGTTAGAGGGTAGGAGAGCTCTGCAGAGGGACCTTGCCAGGCTGGACAGATGGGCAGAGGCCAAGGGCATGAGATTGAAGACATCTAAATGCCAGGTTCTGCACATTGGCCACAACAACCCCAGGCAGTGCTACAGGCTGGGGTCAGAGTGGCTGGAGAGCAGCCAGGCAGAAAGGGACCTGCAGGTAGTGGTTGACAGCAGCTGAACATGAGCCAGCAGTGTGCCCAGGTGGCCAGGAAGGCCAATGGCATCTTGGCCTGCATCAGGAATAGTGTGGTCAGCAGGAGCAGGGAGGTCATTCTGCCCTGGACTCAGCACTGCTTAGGCCACACCTTGAGTCCTGTGTCCAGTTCTGGGCTCCTCAGTTTAGGAAAGATGTTGAGCTGCTGGAAGGTGTCCAGAGAAGGGCAACAAAGCTGGGGAGGGGTCTGGAGCACAGCCCTGTGAGGAGAGGCTGAGGGAGCTGGGGTTGCTTAGCCTGGAGAAGAGGAGGCTCAGGGGAGACCTTCTTGCTCTCTCCAACTCCCTGAAGGGAGGTTGTAGCCAGGGGGGGGTTGGTCTCTTCTCCCAGGCAGCCCTCACCAGAACAAGAGGACACAGTCTCAAGCTGTGCCAGGGGAAGTTGAGGCTGGATGTTAGGAAGAAATTCTTCCCAGCAAGAGAGATTGGCCATTGGAATGTGCTGCCCAGGGAGGTGGTGGAGTCACCATCCCTGGAGGTGTTTAAGAAGAGCCTGGATGAGGCACTTGGTGCCATGGTTGAGTTGATCAGATGGTGTTGGGTGATAGGTTGGGCTTGATGTTCTCAAAGCTCTTTTCCAGCCTGGTCAATTCTGTGGTTCTGCACATTTGCATATGCCACAATTTGTCTTGAAATATCACTATGGCCAGCAGAAATTGCCTACAAGTTGTTACCTGTGCATGTAGGCTGCAACTATTCAGACTGAATCAGGTCCCACCGAATGTAATGGCACAGAGCCATCACCTTCATCCTTTATTTGCTGCCTCCTGGAGTTTGGGTGGGTTTTATCTTTTAACAATCTACAGAAAGGGATAGATGTCAGTGTCCTTGTAACTAGCAGGCTTTCCATATATCTTTATGCCCACAATTCAGCTTCAGCACTGCTGAAGTGTTGCTTTTACTGCCAAAAGCAAACCCAAATCATCTGTCCCTGTTCTAAGAGCAAATTCACCTGCAATTGTGCCAGCTTCCACCTCTTTCTACCATCAGAAGGAGGGAGAACCATCTCATCTTATCTTAGGCATTCATGAGTCACACAGACTCCCACAAATTTCTCTCTCTGCTCTCTCAGACAGGGCTCTGAGCAACCTGATCTGGTTAAAAATGTCTCTCCTCACTGCAGGGAGGTTGGGCTGGATGACCTTTAAAGGTCCTTTCCAACCCAAAGCACTGTATGATTCTATCTTGCAGTAAAGGTGCCCAGAGTACCTCTGCCCAACAAAGGATTAAGCCACAGGAAAAGGATTTCTGTTGTCCCCATTTAAATAGTCATGTGCAAGTAAATAAATACTTGCTACCTTCTGCTGCAACCAAGTATGTGAGAAGTACCTGGGGAGTGCTCCACAGGCACACATTGCCACAGAAGTGGTGGCTGGCAAGCTGGGGTTGGGTTCACCCAAGTCCCTTAAACTGGGACAAGGGTGAAGCCAGAACCATAGAATGGTTTGGACTGGAAGGGACTTAGAGATGATCTAGTGCCAACACATTTGCCATGGGTAGGGATAACCTTCTGCCAGACCAGGCTGTTCAAGGCCCCATCTAACCTGGCTTGTTGGAGCCTCCACAAGTTCTCTAGGCAACATGTTCCAAGGCCTCTTCACCTTCATGGGGAAGAACATCTTTGTAATATCTAATCTAAATCATAGAGTTGTTAGGGTTGGAAGGGACCTCAAGGACCAGCCAGTTCCAACCCCCCTGCCCTCACACTAGATCAGGCTGCTCAGAGCCACATCCAGCCTGGCCTTAAAACCCTCCAGGATGAGGCTTTCACCACCTCCCTGGGAAATCTGTTCCAGTCTCTCACCACCCTCATGGGGAAGAACTTCCCAACATTCAATCTCAATCCACCCATTTCTAGTTTTTTTTATTCCCCCAGTCCTATCACTCCCTCACACCCTCAAAAATCCCTCCCCAGCTTTCTTGTAGCCCCCTTCAGGTACTGGAAGGCCACAATTAGGTCTCCTTGGAGCCTTCTCTTCTCCAGACTGAACAGCCCCAACTCCCTCAGTCTGTCCTCACAGCAGAGCAGTTCCAGCCCTCTGCTCATCCTCATGGCCCTTCTCTGGACACCTTTCAGCACTGCCAGATCCTTCCTGTAATGAGGGCTCCAGAGCTGGATGCAGTACTCCAGGTAGCTTCCAGCATCTTGAAGCCATTACTCCTTGTCCTATCACTACAAGCCTTGTAAAATGTCCCTCTCCAGCCACCATTTGAGCCATCCTTCCTGCAGTTTATATCACTAGTGGTGTGCCCCAGGGATCAGTACTGGGCCCCATGCTCTTTAACATCTTCATTGATGATCTGGACGAGGGCATTGAGTCCATCATCAGTAAATTTGCTGACGACACCAAGCTGGGGGCAGGAGTTGATCTGCTGGAGGGTAGAGAGGCTCTGCAGAGGGACCTCGACAGGCTGGGCAGATGGGCAGAGTCCAACGGCATGAGATTGAACACATCCAAGTGCCGGGTTCTGCACATTGGCCACAGCAACCCCATGCAGAGCTACAGGCTGGGGTCAGAGTGGCTGGAGAGCAGTCAGGCTGAGAGGGACCTGGGGGTGCTGGTCAATGGTAGGCTGAACATGAGCCTGCAGTGTGCCCAGGTGGCCAGGAAGGCCGATGGCATCCTGGCCTGGATCAGGAACAGTGTGGCCAGCAGGAGCAGGGAGGTCATTCTGCTCCTGTACACTGCACTGGCTAGGCAACACCTTGAGTACTGTGTCCAGTTCTGGGCCCTTCAGTTTAGGAAGGAGGTTGACTTGCTGGAACGAGTCCAGAGAAGGGCAACAAAGCTGGTGAGGGGCTTGGAGCACAGCCCTTTGAGGAAAGGCTGAGAGAGCTGGGGTTGCTTAGCCTGGAGAAGAGGAGACTCAGGGGTGACCTTATTGCTCTCTACAACTACCTGAAGGGAGGTGGTAGACAGGCAGAGGTTGTTCTCTTCTCCCAGGCAGCCAGCACCAGAACAAGAGGACACAGTCTCAGGCTGCGCCAGGGGAGGTTCAGGCTAGATGTTAGGAAGAAGTTCTACACAGAGAGAGTGATTGCCCATTGGAAAGGGCTGCCTGGGGAGGTGGTGGAGTCACCATCATTGGAGGTGTTCAGGAGGAGACTTGATGGGGTGCTTGGTGCCATGGGTTAGTTGATTAGGTGGTGTTGGACTGATTGATGGGTTGGATGTGACGATCTTGAAGGTCTCTTCCAACCTGCTGTATTCTATTCTATTCAAAGTATTTCTTTGAGGGAAGAAATGGCTATCAACTTAAAAAAACCCAAAACCAAACCTGATTAAAGAAACCCAAAGGAAATTAAAGTTTCCATGTAGCCTTTCAAATGTTATGGCCTCCCTAAGAAAAAAAAGAGAGAGGAGTTAATCCATGCCTACCCTTTGGTGCAATGCAGTGTGTTCCAAGGGTGAGAACTTTTGTTCCTCAGAATTATTTTTATAATGTCACCTCTGCCAGGAATGATTTAAGAGCTTCCAGATAAAGGAATGAATTTCATCAGAAGGAGAGAGATCACCTCAAGTCTTGCCTTAGCTTCTTGATGAATAAAACACCCTCACAGAATCACAGAATTTCAGGGGCAGATAGGGACCTCCAAAGCTCATCCAGTCCAACCTCACTGCCAGAGCAGGGTCACCTAGAGCAGGGCACGCAGGAACACATCCAGGTGGGTTTGGAATATCTCCAGAGAGGGAGACTCCACAACCCCCTGGGCAGTCTGTTCCAGTGTTCTGTCACCCTCACAGGGAAAAGGTTTTTCCTCCTGTTTCCATGGCACTTCCTCTGCCTCAGCTTCCACCACTGCCCCTTGTGCTGGCATTGGGCATCCCCCAGCAGAGCCTGGCTCCAGCCTCTGGGCACTCACCCTGCACAGCTTTATCAACAGCAATGAGATCACCTCTCAGGCTCCTCCTCTCCAAGCTCCAGAGCCCTCAGTTCCCTCATTCTGTCCTCATAAGGAAGGTGTTCCACTCCCTTCATCATCCTTGTGGCTCCCTGAGGTCCTTCTTGAACTGAGGGGGCCAGAACTGGACACAGTATTCCAGATGTGGCCTCACTAGTGCAGAATAGAGGGGGAGGAGAACCTCTCTTGACCTACTGACCACAGCCCTTCTATGGCATTGACCACAGCCCCAGAATGGCATTGGCCTTCCTGGCCACAAGAGCACATTGCTCATTGGTCATCCTTCCATCCACCAGGACCCCGCCAGGTCCCTTTTGCCTTCACAGCTCTCCAGCACATCCATCCCCAACCCATACTGGTGCATGGAGGTGTGCAAGTCTCCACCCCTGTTGACTCCTCAGCCCTCTCCAGCATCTTGCTGCTACACTCAGAACTGGGACTTTAAAACAAAGGGAAATATTCATGCCTCAGTCAAAAGGATGTCTTAAAGGGGAAAAAAACTTAAGAGAGTAAACATAAGTGCCTTGAGGAGAGATGAGTTTGTTGTCTAAGCTTTGGACAGCTTAAAAAGGGAAACTACCTTAAAGCAGGTGCATCCAATCTCTGAACAGCTATTACACAGCAGCAGGGTGCCTGCTGTGAGTGAGAGCAAGCAGTACCTCACATTTTCAGACAGGGAAGGCTGTCACAGAAGTCCACACATCTTGCATGTAGGAATTGCCACTTGCCATTGCCAAAGCCTGACTGCCATGCCTGCCTGCAGGTTGGAATCTTCCCCCTAAATAGAACTTACACTCCTTCCAATGCTAGATACAACAGAATGTTTCTAAAGACTTAAATAAAGCCAGTTCCAAAAGGATTTCAATACAAATTTTCCTCTCTGAATAGCATCACAGGATACAGAATGGACCAGGTTGGAAAAGACCTCAGAGATCATCCAGTCCAACTTATCACCCAACACCATCTAATCCACTAAACCATGGCACTGAGTGCCTCATCCAGGCTCTTCTTAAACACCTCCAGGGATGGTGACTCCACCACCTCCTTGGGCAGCACATCCCAATGGCAAATCTCTCTTTCTGGGAAGAACTTCTTCCTAACATCCAGCCTCAACCTTCCCTGGCACAGCTTGAGACTGTGTCCTCTTGTTCTGGTGCTGGTTGCCTGGGAGAAGAGACCAACCCCCCCCCCGGCTACAACCTCCCTTCAGGGAGTTGTAGACAGCAAGAAGGTTTCCCCTGAGCCTTCTCTTCTCAGCAGTGGCGTGGCCAGCAGGAGCAGGGAGGTCATTCTGCCCTGGACTCAGCACTGCTTAGGCCACACCTGGAGTCCTGTGTCCAGTTCTGGGCCCCTCAGGTTAGGAAAGATGCTGAGCTGCTGGAAGGTGTCCAGAGAAGGGCAACAAAGCTGGGGAGGGGTCTGGAGCACAGCCCTGTGAGGAGAGGCTGAGGGAGCTGGGGTTGCTTAGCCTGGAGAAGAGGAGGCTCAGGGGAGACCTTCTTGCTCTCTCCAACTCCCTGAAGGGAGGTTGTAGTCAGGTGGAGGTTGATCTCTTCTCCAAGGCAATCAGCACCAGAACAAGAGGATACAGTCTCAGGCTGTGCCAAGGGAGGTTTAGGCTGGATGTTAGGAAGAAGTTCTTCATAGAGAGAGTGATTGGCCATTGGGATGTGCTGCCCAGGGAGGTGGTGGAGTCACTGTCAGGAGGTGTTAGGCATTAGGTCATAGGCTGGACTTGATGATCTCTGAGGTTTTTTCCAGCCTGGCTGATTCTATGATTCTCTGAAAGGACAAGAGTAGAGATAGAATAAACACAGAGGAGGACAATAATGTTAGCCAGAAATCTGTCTACACATGGAGCCATTAAATGAGTTAAGGCTTTTAGCCTGGGAAAAGAGACTACTGATGTATGCTGAGCGGTTCAGCTCTGGAGGACCATTCCTTGTCTCTCACAGCCTGTGCAGTGTAAGGGTGCTGCTATTAGACACCTGCTTTAAAACAAAGAAGAGGAAGAGCTTTTCCACACAGCCTGGAACGCAGCTCAGGAGCTCACTGCTGTGGGATGTGTCAGATGTAAAAGTGGAAATGCATTGAGCGAATTGGGTGGCTTTGGAGAAGAAAGGTCATCAAGAACAAACTCTGGCACAGAGTAACCTCTAACACCTGCTTGCTGGGAGGATCAGCTGTGGTCAGCAGGGCTCCCTCTGTGCCATGGTTTTGGGCAGCAGCAGCTGCTGATAGCCACTGCCAGAGACTGGCTACAGTTTGACCCTTTCGTTTGTCTATAAGGCCTGGAGCTGTTTAGTCTTGAGAAGGCTGAGAGGGGATCTGATCAATGTCTCTTAATAGCTGAGGGCTGGGGGTCAAGTGGAGGGGGCCAACTTCTTTTGGGTGGTGCACAGTAATGAGACAAGGAACAAGGGAGACAAACTTGACTAGAGAAGGTTTCAGCTCAACGTGAGGAGAAACTTCTTTGCAGTGAGGGTGACAGAGCCCTGGGGCAGGCTGCCCAGAGAGGTTGTGGAGACTTTCCAAAGCCAGCTGGATGCATTCCTGTGCAGACTGCTCTGGGTGATGCTGCTTTGGCAGGGGATTGGACTGCATGTTCTCTGGAGGTCCCTTCCAACCTCTAATGTACTCTGATCCTGTGATACTGTGTGACCAAAGAGTCTCAACATAATTATGCTCATACCCATTCTGTCTGTCACATGGAGTTCACCCTGGTTTTCACTGCTGACTGAGTGGCCAAGGGCTGAGTGACATGTGCCCGGGGACTCAGGTGGGTGCCATGACTCAGACCTCCTGCCAGGGGGTGGTTGTGCCTCCATTGAGCTGTCAGCCAGGCCTGCTTTCAGGCTTCCCCAGCACTTCTGCTTTTATCACTGTAGAATAGCATAGCATAGCATAGCATAGCATAGCATAGCATAGCATAGCATAGCATAGCATAGCATAGCATAGAATAGAATAGAATAGAATAGAATAGAATAGAATAGAATAGAATAGAATAGAATAATCCAGGTTGGAAGAGACCTTCAAGATCATCGTGTCCAACCTATCATCCAACACCACCTAATCAACTAACCCATGGCACCAAGCACCCTATCAAGTCTCCTCCTGAACACCTCCAATGATGGTGACTCCATCACCTCCCTGGACAGCCCATTCCCATGGGCAATCACTCTCTCTGTGTAGAACTGTATTGGACTTTCTCCTTGCCTCTCAAACCTTGGTTGTCTTAGAAGCTGGGTTTTGACATCTGTGCTTTGTAAGGAACCTACGTACAAGGTGGTGCCTTGAGAAGGCACAATTCCAGCTGGTGGTCTCACAGGGAAGAAATCTTGTGGCATCAGTACCCAACATGCAGTACACAGTGCCAGCTCTGCTCTCAGGATCTTTCTCTACCTTCTTGGCAAGGAGGAAGGAAAGGTGCCCACTAATGAGGTAAGTGATTTGTTCTGGCATGGAACAGACTGAGTATGGCCCCTTTGTAAATAACTTCTGGCTGTGGTTTCCTAGCAGGCAGGTGGAAGCTTCCTCATTGTGCTTATCAAAGAGGGATAATGCAATGGACAAACAAATGCCATTGCCAGCATTAATATGCAAATTAGATGCTAGGAAGAAACGATGGAGGACGACTGAAATACAGCAGTGAGCACTAATTGCATTCCTTGCCCTTCAATATGCTGTGCACTGTAGATAGCTCTTTTCCCTAAATGCAAACTGAAAGCTTTCCTTTTTGCCTGCTTCTTCATGCTTAAAGACTGCAGATACACTTTTTTTTTCTCCTAAATACATTGCAGTGTTTGCATTTAACATTTTATTGTACCCCAGAGGAGGCTGACACGACCAACAGTTTGCTTCAACAGCATTTGGGTGCTGAGATACCCTAGAAATTGGTTAGTCCTGGGTTTGGGGAACAACAGGAACTGAGGTGGAATTCCTTGTGTACAGGCTGGACAGGGACTGGCTTGAAAGCAGCCCTGAAGAAAAGGACTTGGGGGTGCTGGTGGAGGAGAAGCTCAACATCAGACAGTAGTGAGTAGTTGCAGCCCAGAGAGCCAAGCAGAGCCTGGGCTGCAGCACGAGAAGCACAGCCAGCAGGCCAGGGAGGTGATTCTCCACCTCTGCTCCACTCTGGTGAGACCACACCTGGAGCACTGTGTCCAGTTCTGGAGCCTCTATTACAGGAAGGATCTGGAGGGGCTGGAAGGTGTCCAGAGAAGGGCCATGAGGATGAGCAGAAACAGAAATGGGTAGATTCAGATTGGATGTGAGGAAGAAGTTGTTCCTCATGAGGGTGGGGAGACACTGGCACAGGTTGCCCAGGGAGGTGGTGGAAGCCTCATCCCTGGAGGTTTTAAGGCCAGGCTGGATGTGGCTGTGAGCAACCTGCTGTAGTGTGAAGTGAGGTTGGAACTGGATGATCCTTGGGGTTGGAACTGGATGATCCTTGAGGTCCTTTCCAACCCTAACAATTCTATGATCCCTAACAATCTCCCTTTGCAAACACATCCAGCCCTGTCCTGGAAACTGATTGGGGCTGTGTGGCTGGGTTGCTGTGTGGCTGTGTGTTTGTTTTCTTCCTGGCATTTTTTTTTCTCCTGGAAATCTGTCCCAGAACTTCAGTCTCCAGATGGCTGGAAGTCTCATTTCTTAGTAACTATTTTCTTCATATGCCAACACTGTCTGTGAGCTTGGAAGGTTCTTCTCTTGTGTTTTCTCCCTGAAGTATTTGTAGCACAGTTGTGCCATGTGTCAGCATGTAGCATCTCTGCCCTTTCCTTTCCTTTCCTTTCCTTTCCTTTCCTTTCCTTTCCTTTCCTTTCCTTTCCTTTCCTTTCCTTTCCTTTCCTTTCCTTTCCTTTCCTTTCCTTTCCTTTCCTTTCCTTTCCTTTCCTTTCCTTTCCTTTCCTTTCCTTTCCTTTCCTTTCCTTTCCTTTCCTTTCCTTTCCTTTCCTTTCCTTTCCTTTCCTTTCCTTTCCTTTCCTTTCCTTTCCTTTCCTTTCCTTTCCTTTCCTTTCCTTTCCTTTCCTCTTCTTTCCTTTCCTTTCCTTTCCTTTCCTCTTCTTTCCTTTCCTCTTCTTTCCTTTCCTTTCTTCTTCTTTCCTCTCCTCTTCTTTCCTTTCCTCTTCTTTCCTTTCCTCTTCTTTTCTCTTCTTTTCCTCTTTTCTTCCTTTTTCTTCTTCCCTTTTCTCCTTCCCTTTTTCCCTTCCCTTTTCCACTTCCCTTTTCCCCTTCCCTTTTCCACTTCCCTTTTCCCCTTCCCTTCCCTTTTCCCCTTCCCTTCCCTTTTCCCCTTCCCTTCCCTTCCCTTTTCCCCTTCCCATCCCTCCCCTTCCCTTCCCAGGTGCAGGACTCTGCACTTGTCCTTGTTGAACCTCATTTGGTTCCTCTTTGCCCAGCTCTCAGTCTGCCCAGGTCTCACCTTCAGGTGTCTCAGCCAAGCCTCCCAGTTTGGTATTATCAGCAAACCTGCTGAGCAGGCACTCTGTCCCCTCATCATTGTCATAAGACAAATATTCATTTCTCCAGCATGTGCCACTCTGAGTTCTTTCTTTAACATAAGCTGTTAGGAAATCTAGATGCTGTGTGAGCTGAGACCTTCCTCATAAGAGCTTATCTCCAAGCTAAAGGATCCTGGTAGAACAGGACTTCCCTGCTCCTCCTGGCTACACTATTCCTTATCCAGGCCAGGATGCCTTCTTGGCCACCTGGGCACACTGCTGGCTCATGTTCAGCTGCTGTCAACCAGTAACAGAATCACAGCATCAACCAGGTTGGAAAAGACCTCAGAGATAGAATGGAATGGAATAGACCAGACCAGGTTGGAAGAGATCTTCAAGATCATCATGTCCAACCTATCATCCAATACCACCCAATCAACTAACCCATGGCACCAAGCCCTCCATCAAGTCTCCTCCTAAACACCTCCAGTGATGGCAACTCCACCACCTCCCCGGGGCAGCACATTCCTGTTACCTAATACCTTTTTGAGGTTAAGGGCTCAGCAATGAGCTTTCATTTCCAGACTCCATATAAATACAGTGACAAAGTGGTTTTGCTTTTTTATTCTCTGCTCCTTTCCATATAGAGTAGAGTAGAGTAGAGTAGAGTAGAATGGAATGGAATGGAATGGAATAGAATTAACCAGGTTGGAAGAGACCTTTGAGATCATTGAGTCCAACCTATCACCCAACACCATCTAATCAACTGAACCATGGCACTAAACCAGGTCTGAGTTTTGGCTACTCTGAAATATTTTGGCTGATGAAACAGCAGTTGTCACCTTCTTTCTCAGATCACTTATGACTATGCTGAACAAAACTAGAAATAGGTAGATTAAGATTAGATGTTACAAAGAAGTTCTTCCCCATGGGGGTGGTGAGGCACTAGCACAGGTTGCCCAGGGAGGTGGTGGAAGCCTCATCCCTGGAGGTGTTTGCAGCCAGGCTGGATGTGGCTGTGAGCAACCTGCTGTAGTGTGAGGTGTCCCTGCCCATGGCAGGGGGCTTGGAACTGGCTGAGCCCTGAGGTCCCTTCCAACCCTGACAATTCTATGATTCTATGGTTCCTCCTCCCTCCCTTCCCTGGTACCTTCGCAGACACCACCCAAGTCAGTTCAGCCAGCAGAAGGCCAGGAATGAGATGAGGGAGGAATTCAAAGCAGAATCACAGAGAGAAGCAGCGAAAAGGAGACAGAACAATCTGTGCAGGAAACTTTATCCTCATCAGCAACCCAATGGATTGATACAGACATAGCATTATTATTAATCTGCTTCCAATGGCTAACTTTATTTACCTTTTCCTGGTAATTTTCTTATTTATAATGAAGACACCAGGCTACAGCATTAGCCTCAAACTATAACACATTGAAGTAATTATTAATCTGTGGCATCTTAATCTCATCCAGAGCCTGTGGTAAAAGGCACTGCTGAAAGTTGTTTTGAAGGTTGTTATTAACTGCCTTTACTCACTTATCCTTCAAAGGCCTAGAATGGATTTGTGAGGATTGACTTGCCCACAAAATCTGCCTTGACCTTTCTCCTTTGTGTTCCTTCACCTCTCTACTCTTTTCGGTCATGTTACAGCTCCAGCACCAAAGTCAGAGGTTCTGCTTTGTGGTTCTTTGAATTCTCCCTGCAGCCCTTTGAGAACAACTGGTGTTCCATTTGACAATCCCCAACCACCCAAAAGAAAGACGAAAAACAAAGCCCTGTTAAAGAATAGGCTGGAAACCATAATTCATTCTTTGGCAGGTTCAGGCCTGAGTTCAGTGGCCATGTACTGGGCTCATGTTGCCTGATGTCAACAGTTTGATTCTTTCCTTTCCACTGACTTTTATAAACCCTCTTCTGGTGTCATTTCATATTAGAATCATGGAATCAATAAGGTTGGAAAACACCTCAGAGATCATCAAGTCCAACCTATCACCCAACACCTCATGACTAACTAAACCATGGCTCCAAGTGCCACATCCAATCCCTTTTTGAACACCTCCAGGGACAGGGACTCCACCAGCTCCCTGGGCAGCACATTCCAATGGGCATTCTCTCTCTCCATGAAAAATTTCTTCTTAACATCCAGTCTAAACCTCCCCTGGCACAGCTTGAGACTGTGTCCTCTTGTTCTGGTGCCTGGGAGAAGAGACCAACCCCCACCTACCTACAACCTCCCTTCATGTAGTTGTAGAGAGCAATAAGGTCTCCTCTCAGCCTCCTCTTCCCCAGGCTAAACAACGCCAGCTCCCTTAGCCTCTCTTCACAGGGCTGTGCTCCAGACCCCTCCCCAGCTTCATTGCCCTTCTCTGGACATGTTCAAGTGTCTCAATATTGAGAGGGTTCCTCAAACTCCCCTCCTATAAAGGGAGGTTTTATGGTAGGACATCTTCTTCAATGAATGTCAAAGAAAAGACTTCATTTTAAGCTTAGTCTCTGCTTTCCCTGGGCTCCCTGTAACTCCCTTCTATTGAGTTTGAGGTGTCAATATCTTCATTTAAAATCAGCTGCCCTGGTTCATACCTCATGTTCAGAATTCTGTTACTAGTAGAAAAGCACTCACATTCATTTTCCCAGTACATATGAACTTGATCAAGCTGCCTATATCTATAACTCATCCTTGAACTGGTTTTTAAGTCTTTTAATAAGAAGTAAGAACAGTGACCTGTGCTAACTTCTGAGGTCCTGCTCTGGCAGGGGGCTTGGACTTGGAGATCTTAGGAGGTTCCTTCCAACCCCTAACATCCTGTGGTCCTGTGACCTTATTTGCCCACACATTGTCAGTTACACAGCTTCATGTTTCACAGCATCCTGCACATAAGTGGAGGAAATACTCCATCCCAGAAGATCAACAACCTCATTGATTGGGGTTTATTTGGCATGGAGAAGAGGAGGCACAGAGGAGACCTTGTAGCTCTCCACAGCTACCTGAAAGGTGGTTGTAGCCAGGTGGGGGTTGGTCTCTTCTCCCAGGCAACCACCAACAGCACAAGAGGTCACAGTCTCAAGCTGTGCCAGGGGACATTTGGGCTGGATGGTAGGAAGAAATTCTTCCCAGCAAGAGAGATTGGCCATTGGGATGTGCTGCCCAGGGAGGTGGTGGAGTCACCATCCCTGGAGGTGTTCAAGAAAGGCTTGGAAGTGGCACTTGGAGCCATGGTTGAGTTGTGAGGAGGTGCTAGGTATTAGGTAATAGGCTGGGCTTGATCTCTGAGGTCTTTTCCAACCTGGTTGATTCCATGATTCTATGAAAGATGATAGCACAAAGTATAGATTCAAACCAGCAAGCACTTCTACTTACGTGTAAATTAATTGTGTCATTCCCAACCCCACCCCCCCAAAAAAAACCACCCTACCAATGCTGCATTTAAATTAGAAGGCCAGAATATATTACTTAAGTATAGTTTTAAATGCAGGAGGAAGATTGGTGTTCCTGCTCTGGGTTTATCATAGAATAGAATAGAATAGAATAGAATAGAATAGAATAGAATAGAATAGAATAGAATAGAATAGGACAGGACCAGGTTGGAAGAGACCTTCAAGATCATCACGTCCAATCTATGAACCAATCCAACACCACCTAAACAACTAACCCATGGCACCAAGCACCCCATCAAGTCTCCTTGACTTGACTTCCAGTGATGGTGACTCCACCACCTCCCTGGGCAGCACATTCCAATGGGTAATCACTCTCTCTGTAGAGAACTTCTTCCTGACATCCAACCTAAACCTCCCCTGGTGCAGCCTGAGACTGTGTCCTCTTGTTCTGGTGCTGGTTGCCTGGGAGAAGAGACCAACATCCGTCTGTCTACAACCTCTCTTCAGGCAGTTGTAGAGAGCAAGAAGGTCTCCCCTGAGTCTCCTCTTCTCCAGGCTAAGCAACCCCAGCTCCCTCAGCCTCTCCTCACAGGGCTGTGTTCCAAGCCCCTCACCAACTTTGTTGCCCTTCTCTGGACTCATTCCAGCAAGTCAACCTCCTTCCTAAACTGAGGGGCCCAGAACTGGACACAGGACTCAAGGTGTGGCCTAACCAGTGCAGTGTACAGGAGCAGAATGACCTCCCTGCTCCTGCTGGCCACACTGTTGACACAGCAAATGTTCAACATTGTCTTTATACTGCCACATGCTGTGATTTTTCACCCCCACCCCTGCCTGAGAAACTCCAGGGAACATGCCCTCTGCCCATCTACAGTTGTGACAGCATTTAAGCTGCCATTTGTAGAGCAAACCAGCAGAAGGGAATGAAAGAGCACTAAATCACCCTTGTAAAATGACACGAAGTACCCTGGCTGAAATTAACACCTCCATGTAAAGTGTCCACCCACCAAAGAAAAAGAAAGAAAGGAAACAGAGTGTTATCTCTCTCCAGTGATAACTTCTTATTTAACAAGTTAGCAACACAGGATGTTGCTGTGATAATGAAGCTGACAAATTAGTTCTGCTCACTATTCAGCATCCCCAAACGTTTCTCTGCAGCATTCACTTCTTGTCACACCCAAGTGAATGTTTGCTAGCAGCGTTGTGTCGAGATCTGTTAACTCGAACAGCAATCTTATTCAGGCCTTTCAGGTGAGCTTCTCAGCCACACTATAGAATAGAATAGAGCAGAGTAGAGTAGAGTAGAGTAGAGTAGAGTAGAGTAGAGTAGAGTAGAATAGAATAGAATAGAATAGAATAGAATAGAATAGAATAGAATAGAATAGAATGGGATAGAACAGAATGGGATGGGATAGAATGGGATGGGATAGAATAGAATAGAATAGAATAGAATAGAATAGAATAGAATAGAATAGAATAGAATAGAATAGAATAGAATAGAATAGAATGGAATAGAATGGGATGGGATGGGATAGAATAGAATAGAATAGAATAGAATAGAATAGAATAGAATAGAATAGAATAGAATAGAATAGAATAGGATGGGATGGAATAGAATAGAATAGAATAGAATAGAATAGAATAGAATAGAATAGAATAGAATAGAATAGAATAGAATAGAATAGAATAGAATAGATCAGGTTGGAAGGGACCTTCGAGATCATCACGTCCAACCCATCACCCAACACCATCCAATCAACTAAACCATGGCACCAAGCACCCCATCAAATCTCCTCCTAAACACATCCAGTGATGGTGACTCCATCACCTCCCTGGGCAGCACATTCCAATGGGCAATCACTCTCTCTATGAAGAACTTCTTCCTAACATCCAGCTTAAACCTCCTCTGGCACAGCTTGAGACTGTGTCCTCTTGTTCTGGTGCTGGTTGCCTGGGAGAAGAGACCAATCCCCACCTGGCTACAACCTCCCTTCAGGTAGCTCTTCAGAAACTTCTGGATCTACACAGGCCTACACTGCTATTTTATTTCATGTACATTTGATACCTGGGTTTTTTATTGTTGCATAATGCAAAGCATTTTTAATCAAGTCCTCCTCAAGAAGTCCATGTGGGGTTGTGTTCACAGGATCACAGACAGTTAGAGGTTGGAAGGGACCAACAGAGATCATCCAGTCCAACCCCCCTGCCAAAGCAGCATCACCCAGGGGAGTCTGCACAGGAATGCATCCAGGTGGGTTTGGAAAGGCTCCAGAGAAGGAGACTCCACAACCTCTCTGGGCAGCCTGCTCCAGGGCTCTGTCACCCTCACTGCAAAGAAGTTTCTCCTCATGTTGAGCTGAAGCCTTCTATATTCAAGTTTGTCTCCATTGGTCCTTGTGTTATTATTGAACAGCACCCAAAAGAGCTTGGCCCCCTCCACTTGACACCCACCCCTCAGCCATTGATAGACATTGATCAGATCCCTCTCAGCCTTCTCTTCTCCAGACTCAACAGCCCCAGGGCACTCAGTCTCTCTTCACAGGGAAGATGCCCAAGTCCCCTAAGCATCCTCCTGGCTCTCCCTTGGATCCTCTCCAGCAGGTCTCTGTCTCTCTTCAACTGGGGAGCCCAAAACTGGATTCAATACTCCAGGTGTGCTCTCAGCAGGGCAGAGTAGAGGGGGAAGAGAACCTCCCTGGATCTGCTGGACACACTCCTCCTAATGCACCCCAGGCTACCATTGGTCCTCTTGGCCACCAGGGCACATTGCTGTCCCATGCAGAACTTGCTTCTGAACGTCCTGGCCGCTCCTTGCCTCCCCTGCCTCAGGCACACGTCCACCACACTGCTTTACCACTTGGGCCACCACCTGGGGAAGGCAGAGGCAAAGATTTTGCATGAGAAAAGTCTGTCTCTGTTAACATATCAGAATTCCTGCCAGCAGCCTAATAGGTAAAGCAGGCTGCTGAGGGATCACTGATTTGCATTTTTATGCAGTTCTTTTTCAGGAAATTAATTAGTCCTGGGTTAAAGGTCAAACCTCTGCCCTGGGGTTTGATAAAAAACTGATTGAAAGATACAAAGGTTGAGAATCTGGGCATCCACAGGGTGAGAACTGAAGAGCTGCAGAGGGGCAGTGTTATTCAGCATATCTATTAGTAAACAATCAGGAGGTGATTTACTGGGAGTCGATTTGGATGACACAGAAATGTTGAGGTGCATCATGCCTGAAGGAGGTCTGAGGAATTAAAAGGATATTAATGCACAAGCACCAGCTGTCCTGTCCTTACTGTGCCTGAAGAGCAGCTTGAGTTATTAAATCCCTGTGTGGTCCATGAACTCCCCAGCTAGTCATCCTCCTAGACAAGACACTGAACTGGCTCTAGATAAGGGATCTGCTTGAAACTGGGTGTCTAAATGACAGCAGCCCTCCTGCTGGGGCTTTTTGGCACTTCTAGAAGCATTAACTGCAAGTCCTACAAGGGTAGGGAGGCTCTACAAAGGGACTTGGATAGATTGGATCCACGGCCGATGTCAACAGGAGGTGCTTCAGCAAGGCCAAGTGTCAGGCCCTGCACTTGGGGCACTACAACCCCAAGCAATGCTACAGGCCTGGGGCAGTGTGGCTGGAAAGCTGCCTGGCAGAAAGGGACCTGGGGGTGCTCATGGACAAGCAGCTGAAGAGGAGCCAGCAGTGCCCAGGTGGCCAAGAAAGCCAAAGGCATCCTGGCTGGGATCAGCAATGCTGTGTCCAGCAGCAGCAGGGAGGGGATTGTCCCCTGGCACTCAGCTCTGGGGAGGCCACACCTGGAGGCTTGTGTCCAGTTTTGGGCAGCTCAATGCCAGAGAGCTGTGGAGGTGCTGGAGCCAGGGCAGAGCAGGGCAAGGAAGCTGGGAAGGGCCTGGAGAATAAACCTGATGAAGAGAGACTGAAGGAGCAGGGGAAGGTTAGTTTGGAAAAGAGGAGGCTGAGAGGAGACCTCATTGCTGTCTACATCTCCCTGAAAGGAGGTTGTGGAGAGGTTGGTGCTGGTCTCTTCTCACAGGTAATTAGTGATAGAGGAAGAGGGAATGGCCTCAAGCTGCCACTGGGTAGGTTTAGAGTGGCCATTAGTAAACATTTTTTGATGGCAGGAGTGGTCAGGGATTGGAATGTGCTGCCCAGGGAGGTGGCTGAGTCCCCAAGCCTGGCTGTGTTTCCAGGTGGTTTGGCTGTGGTGCTTGGGGCTATGGTTTAGGGGTGACCCTTGCAGAGTAGGGTTCTGGGGTTGGACTTGGTGCTCCTGAGGGTCTTTTCCAACCTGAATGTTCCTGTGATTCTGTGATCCTGTCCCAGGCAGCTCCAGCCCTGCCTAGTCCAGTCTGTATACTTGAAAGTGATGCTTAATCTCCTGGATGAAGTAACCCCATGACTACCAGGCAGTTTCTGCTGCAGCAAGATTGTGCTGTCCACCTGGTAAGCAACTAACTGAAACTCCTGCAGATGAAAATACTGAAATAAAATAAAAGTGGTCACACAGGACAGTCCCCTGTACATTGTTAAGGTAACAAATGATGCATCATGCATATGTCTGAGTGTTTAACCCAGGCCAGCTGGGTTAGAAGAACTAAGACCTGCAGTTCTTACCCCATCCAGCTAAAGTTACTGCTGCAAAGACCTTGCAGTGCAGAAACCTGTTACTGCAGGGTTTGAGAGACATCAGTCTCCATGACAGCATCACCACTGCTCTCCAGCAAAGACTCTCAGCATTGCTGCCAAGCTCTTACTGATTTCAACAAAGCCTTTTTGTAGAAATGCCTTTTCTTTCCTCCCTTCCTTTACTTCCTTTCCTCCCTTCCTTTACTTCCTTTCCTCCCTTCCTTTACTTCCTTTCCTCCCTTCCTTTACTTCCTTTCCTCCCTTTCCTTTCCCTCCTTCCCTTCCATCTTCTTTTTCCCTTCCTTTCCTTCCTTCCCCTCCTTCCCCTCTTTTCCTTCCCTTCCTTCCTTCCCCTCGTTCCCCTCTTTTCCTTCCTTCCCTTCCATCTCCTCTTCCCCCTCATTTCCCTCTTTACCCACCTTCCCCTCCTTCCCCTCCTTCCCTTCCTTCCCCTCCTTCCCTTCCATCCCCTCATTCCCTTCCATCCCCTCCTTCCCTTCCATCCCCTCCTTTCCTTCCATCTCCTCTTTCCCCTCCTTCCCCTTTCCCCACCTTCCCCTCCTTCCCTTCTTTCCACTCCTTCCCTTCCTTCCCCTCTTCCCTTCCTTCCCCTCTTTCCCCTCCTCGCCTTCCTTCCCCTCTTTCCCCTCCTTGCCTTCCTTCCCCTCCTTGCCTCCCTTTCCCTCCTTCCCCCCTTTCCCCCCCTTCCCCTCCTTCCCTTCCATCCCCTCCTTCCCTTCTTTCCCTTTCTTCCCCTCCTTCCCTTCCTTCCCTTTCTTTACCACTGCTACAAAATCTCTCTCTGCTGGACTACAAGCCTTGTGCATCTGTTCAGAGGAACCCTTTGCAGCTCCAAGTGTTGCTCAGGCAGAGGCAGCTGAGTGCAAAGGCAAATAACAGTGCTTTTAGCAAATTTTCTTGTCACTGCTCCATGCTTCTTCAGGCACAACAGTTTCAGGAGATGAAGGAGTCTTGCATAGCAACATTCATAGCAAATATTTTGATCCCCACTGACCTTGAGTCTTGTACATCTGTGGGAGATGCATGGTGTGTAGTAGCAGCAGTGCTGGGGGGAAGTTCAGTGTGCCCAGCTACAGCTTGCACACAAATAAGTGCATTTTATTACCTCTAAGCTTCCCTTTTCTCCCCTGGGTTCACAGGAGCCTCGTGACATTTTGCTAAGGGGAACTTTGGAAGTGGATGATCTTTCAAGGAGAGAGCCCTACAAAGCTCACTGTTAATTCAACTCCATCATATGCAGAACACAGACCTGAAAGCCAATTTAAAATCTTCAGCAGAAGATCAAAAACTACTACAAAAAGATGCAAATATTTTTAAACAGGAACCTACTCTTCAGGAGCCAAACTGCTTTGCAAGATGACAACTTTCTGCTTCCCTTTGAAGCAACTTCTCACATTGAGATCTGATGGAATAGCTCAACATCACAAACCAGGAAAGCACTGTTAATTATGGTTATTATTTTGATGGCTACAAGAATGCAGTCACAGGTGAAGATCTCCCAATGTGCACAGCCCAAAAGAAATTACTGCTCCCTGCTTTACAGAGATTATGGCAGCCCTGGGGAGAAGGACCTGGGAGTGCTGGTAGACAAGTTCTGCATGGGACAGCAATGTGCCCTGATGGCCAAGAAGGCCAATGGGGTCCTGGGGTGCCTGAAGAAGAGTGTGTCCAGCAGAGCTAGGGAGGTTCTCCTCCCCTTCTACTCTTCCCTAGTGAGACCTCACCTGGAATATTGCATCCAGTTCTGGGCTCCCCAGTTCAAGAGGGACAGGGATCTACTTGAGAGAGTCCAATGGAGGGCTACAAGGATGCTGAAGGGACTGGAGCAATGCCTGATGAGGAGAGGCTGAGAGCCCTGAGGCTGTTTAGTCTGGAGAGAAGACTGAGAGGGGATCTAATAAATGTTCATAAATATCTGAGGGCTGGGTGTCAGGAAGGAAGGATCAGCCTCTGCTCACTTGCACCCTGGGATAGGACAAAGGGCAATGGATAGAAACTCCAGCACAGGAGGTTTCACCTCAACATGAGGAAGAACTTCTTGACTGTGAGGGTCCCAGAGCACTGGAGCAGGCTGCTCAGAGAGCTTGTGGAGTCTCCTTCTCTGGAGCATTTCCAGCCCTGTCTGGATGTGTTCCTGTGTGACCTCTGCTGGATTCTATGGTCCTGCTCTGGCAGGGGGATTGAACTTCATGATCTCCAGAGGACTCTTCCAACCCCTAACATCCTGGGATCCATAACAGAGCAAGTGGGCAAAAATACACAGGAAAGCAATGCAATAATAAGGAAAAAAAGAATCCCCCATTTCCTGGGGTCATATGCAAAGAAAGAGAAGGTCAACCAAGCTTTTGTAAAGGCTCCCTCTTCAACCAAAGTGTGCTTGCATTGGAGCAAGGACATTCAAAATAGGATGTGTGCACTGTCAGCACCTGCCAAATGCAGCCTCATCATCTGTGAACAGCACAAGGTGGAGAAAGAAGTGAAATTCCAAATTTAATAAGCATTATCTATGAAATCAAATGCACAGGGAAGCAAATCAGTCATAGAATCACAGGATGTGTGGGGCTGGAAAAGACCTCTAAGATCATCGAGTCCAGCCACTAACCCAACGCTACCAAGCCTGCATTCCATGCAAAAGTGACACTCCTGGCTGGCTGGCTGGCTCCAGGCTGCACACCACAGGCCTGAGCCACATGTTTTGTTCTTTCTTAGAAGCCTTGTCATAGAATCATAGAATTGCCAGGGTTGGAAGGGACCTCAAGGATCAGCCAGTTCCAATCCCCCCTGCCACCTCACACCACAGCAGGTTGCTCACAGCCACATCCAGCCTGGTCTTCAAAACCTCCAGGGATGAGGCTTCTACCACCTCCCTGGGCAACTTGTGTCAGTGCTTCACCACCCTCATGGTATGCAAAATTAAATACCCCAGTGATTAATTCAGTCCCATTCAATTTGAGGCAAGCTTTAAAAGCCTGAGCAGCCTTTTTCTTTCTGCCCTTCTCCTGCTTCTCATCACAGAAATGCCAGAAACATTCAGGTTGGAAAAGACCCTCAGGAGCACCAAGTCCAATCCACAACCCTACTCTACAAGCTTCACCCCTAAACCAGAGCCCCAAGCACCACAGCCAAACCACCTGGAAACACAGCCAGGCTTGGGGACTCAACCACCTCCCTGGGCAGCACATTCCAAGGCCCTGAAAAAATGTTTCCTGTTGTTCATGCCTTGCTGGCTGGGACACTCACCTAGGTGGTGGCAAGTGGTTCAAATCCTTTCAGTTGGAGAAGGGAACTGCATCCCACATGGAGTACTCTGCCCACTCAGAATTACACAATAAAGGTCAGATGTAGAGAAGGCACTGCTGCCTTCTCTGTTATTGTGGCAGTTTCAGGCTGTGCCTAGGAAAATTTTCCACAGGCTGAGTAGGAAAGTGGTAGAATGTAAGGGCAACAAAGCTGGGGAGGGGTCTGGAGCACAGCCCTGGGAGGAGAGGCTGAGGGAGCTGGGGTTGCTTAGCCTGGAGAAGAGGAGGCTCAGGGGAGACCTTCTTGCTCTCTGCAACTCCCTGAGGGGAGGTTGTAGCCAGGTGGGGGTTCGTCTCTTCTCCCAGGCAACCAGCACCAGAACAAGAGGACACAGTCTCAAGCTGCACCAGGGGAGGTTCAGGCTGGATGTTAGGAAGAATTTCTTCCCAGCAAGAGAGATTGGCCATTGGGATGTGCTGCCCAGGGAGGTGGTGGAGTCCCCATCCCTGGAGGTGTTTAAAAATAGCCTGGCTGAGGCACTTGGTGCCATGGTTGAGTTGATTAGATAGTGTTGGATGGTAGGTTGGACTTGATGATCTCACTGGTTAATTCCATTCTATTCTATTCTATTCTATTCTATTCTATTCTATTCTATTCTATTCTATTCTATTCTATTCTATTCTATTCTATTCTATCAGCATCAAGCTGTATCTGTGTTTAGTAGTCTGTAGATTTTTGAAGTGTGGAAAGCCCTCTACATTCCTCGAAGGGATGGCTGCAGCATTATTCTATTCTATTCTATTCTATTCTATTCTATTCTATTCTATTCTATTCTATTCTATTCTATTCTATTCCATTCCATTCCATTCCATTCCATTCCATTCCATTCCATTCCAAATAAATCACCCCTGGATGGAAAAGGGAAAACAATGATGAGGTCTAAATAAACTCATTGCTCTGGTAACTAACACAAAGTTAGTTGTGTTAACTAACTCTCTTTTCAGCTTCTTTGCTCTGGCAGATACCAGCTGGAGGCTTCTGCTGGCTTGCTGACCTTGGCTGTGTTCTTGTTGAGGATAAGTATTAACAAGCTACTCTCTGCTTTTCTGTTTCTCTTACAGGGGAGGAAGGGGGAGAAGAGGAGGAAGGTGTTGGTAACCCCCTGAGTTTGACCAGGGGGGGTTCTTGTGTTGTTTATAAATTGCCCACATGTGTAAATATTGTATGTTTGGTACCTATTCATTGCATTCCATCTTTCTAGGCTGTAGTTTTGCTTGTAAATAGAGATCCATTTGCTTCCATCTGAGCTAGCCTGGCAATTCTATGTTGGGGGGGCTGGGGGTGTAATTTCAACCCATCACAGTTATGCCTCACAGGAGATAACTGCTGCCACTTCTGAAGAAGATTTCTGGGGCAAACAACTGACTCCAGCTTGTCTGGAGTGAAGCCCCCTCCCTGGAGGCACAAGACAGATGATTAGGAGTCAAGGCAAGGATGAGGATGTGAGATGGAAGCTTATTCCCAGATGCTCCTCACAGCGATTCGAGACAACTTTTCCCTTCAAGGGCTGGCTGTGAATCCTTTATGAGGCAGCCACCCCTCAGGTTGGCACCAAGACACGATGAGGAGAGCATACAGAAACCTCCATGAGTGCTGCTGGTGCTGCGTGGGGCTTGGACGGATTCCTGGCACTGCTGGGGCCAGGCAGCTTAACATTCCTTGTGAGTGCTGTGGTTTCTTTCTTTAAACAAATACCAAGACACTGACATTTCATGCTCCCTGATTTGCACAGAGCTGGCCATGAGCCAGCAGTGTGCCCAGACAGCACAGAAGGCCAGTGGCATCCTGGCCTGGATCAGGAATAGTGTGGCCAGCAGGAGCAGGGATGGAATTCTGCCCTGTACTCAACACTGGTGAGGTCTCACCTCGAGCACTGTCTGCAGCTCTGGGCCCCTCACTTCAGGAAGGATCTTGAGGTGCTGGAGCAGGTCTAGAGGGGAGCAACCAGACTGGGGAGGGGGCTGGATCAAAAGTCTGACGAGGAGAGGCTGAGGGAGCTGGGGGTGTTCAGCCTGGAGAAGAGGAGGCTCAGGGGGGATCTCATCACTCCCTACAACTACCTGAAGGGAAGTTGTAGTCAGGTGGGGGTTGGCTTCTTCTCCCAGACAGCTTGTGACAGAACAAGAGTGCTGCATCAGGGGAGGTTTCAGTTGGATATTAGGAAGCAATTCCTCACAGCAAGGCTGATTAGGCACTGGGGTGGGCTGCCCAGGGAGGTGGCAGAGTTGCCATCCCTGGAGGTCTTTAAGACAAGCTTGGATGTGGCCCTTGGTGGCCATGGTTTAGCTGATGAGGTGGGGTTAGCTCCCAGGCTGGACTTGATGGTCTCAGAGGCCTTTTCCAGCCTCAACAATTCTGTGATTCTATATTGTATGGCACATTTTGTCTTTGTTTCCTCACATATTACCTCTAGGGTTGCCATAGTCTTTTGAGAATTACATTCTGTGCCCTGAGCATTAAGGAACTCCCTGGGATGCCACTTAGCATAATCTTTCCCTTTCTTGTTTTTTGACATTTTTCATATACAAAGTTCCCTGCACAGTGACAGGTTCAGGACTGTTAAAAAAACCAGCAGGAGAAAAGCCCAATTAAACCTGCAGTTTTCAGTGCTGCAAGGCACACAAGCAATATGCCTGCCTGCCAGATGACTTGCTCTGCCCTTGCCTGTGCAGTAGAATAGAGTAGAGTAGAGTAGAGTAGAGTAGAGTAGAGTAGAGTAGAGTAGAGTAGAGTAGAATAGAATAGAATAGAATAGAATAGAATAGAATAGAATAGAATAGAATAGAATTAATGGAAAAGACCTTGGAGATCATCAAGTCCAACCTATCACCCAGCACTATCTGATCAACTAAACCATGGCACCAAGTGCCACATCCAGGCTCTTCCTAAACACCTCCAGGGATGGTGACTCCACCACCTCCCCAGGCAGCACATTCCAATGGCAAATCTCTCTTGCTGGGAAGAACTTCTTCCTAACATCCAGCCTGACCCTCCCTGGCACAGCTTGAGACTGTGTCCTCTTGTTCTGGTGCTGGTTACCTGGGAGAAGAGACCAACCCCCACCTGGCTACAACCTCCCTTCAGGGAGTTGGAGAGAGCAATGAGGTCTCCCCTGAGCCTCCTCTTCTCCAGGCTAAGCAACCCCAGCTCCCTCAGCCTCTCCTCCCAGGGCTGTGCTCCAGACCCCTCCCCAGCTTTGTTGCCCTTCTCTGGACACCTTCCAGCAACTCAACATCTTTCCTAACCTGAGGAGCCCAGAACTGGACACAGGACTCCAGGTGTGGCCTAACCAGTGCTGAGTAAAAGGCAGAATGACTTCCCTGCTCCTGTTGGCCACACTGTTCCTCTACAAGAAGATATTTTTTTTCCCCTGTGGGCACAGCATGTCCCATTTCCTAATATTCTGCTACCAACCTGAAGAAGAGAAATATAAATAAAACATATCCATCCTGCCTTTCTTTACCTCAAACATACGTGCTGAATTTACACAAAGGGCAAACCTTTCAGAAGGCTCTCTCCAGAGCTCTGAAATGCCACCTCTCCTTGTGGCTGCAGCTTCATTGCACACACAACAAAGAATTCACACTTCTCAGGCTGTTTTTGGTGTGTAACTGCTTCATACATGTGTGAGTGTTTCATTTTCACACATGCAAAAGCAAGACAGGGCAGACAATCATGTCTGAGCAAGTGCAGCGTTCTGCAGCTGGGCCAGGACAATCCTCACTATCAATACAGACAGGGGGAGGAGGGGATAGAAAGCAGCCCTGTGGAGAAGGATTTGGGGTGCTGATTGACAAGAAGCTGGACAGGAGCAGGCAGGGTGAGCTTGCAGCACAGAAGGCAAATCACAGCCTGGGCTGCAGCAAAAGATGTGTGGCCAGCAGAGCCAGAGAGGTGATTCTGCCACTTGGCTCTGCTCTGCTGAGACCTCACCTGGAGTGCTGTGTGCAGGGCTGGAGCCCTCAATACAAGAAGGACATGGACCTGATGGAGAGGATCCAAAGGAGGGCCATGGAAATGATCAGGGGGGTGGAGCAGCTCTGCTATGAGGACAGGCTGAGGGAGCTGGGGGTGTTCAGCCTGGAGAAGAGGAGGCTCCAGGGAGACTTAATAGCAGTCTGCCAGTAGCTGAAGGAGGCTACAAGAAGGATGGAGAGAGACTGTTTACAAGACCTGCAATGACAGGACAAGGGGCAATGGTTTCAAACTAGTGAAGGGCAGATTTAGATTGGATGTTAGAAACAGGTTCTTCACTGTGAGGGTGGTGGAACACTGGAACAGGTTGCCCAGGGAGGTGGTTGGGACCCCATCCCTGGAGATACCCAGAAGGAAACAAAGGACTTAGTAGGAGCTTACACATTATGTTTCCAGAACAGTTGCTTAATACTGGACCCAGTGTAATAAAAATACAGGGACAGAATTTGGGCACCCAGCCTGTTCCTAAACTGCTGAATATCACTTCCCTGGGAGTTTGGAGACACCTTGTGTGGAGATCACAGATAGATAGTGATGGTCCCTTCTACAGACACTAAGTGCAAAATCCATGAGAGAAGCCATAGCAACCATATTTTAAATGCATTGGCTTTTGTAGTTAGAACATTTCTTCTGCTTGCATTACTATGTAGGCAACCCACTGATCTTTGGATGTTTACATAGGAATTCCCTTCAGCCCTGCTAAAGGGAAAAAGAGAAAGCATAAGCATCCAAGCTGAGATAGATTTGCTCCCTGGCCTGCAATAGATTCATATCATGTGAGTGAATTTATTTGCTTTTTAACTCAGCATCACTATTAGGAAAGCAATTCAGAGGGTCGATTGCTGGGAAGTCAATTGGCAGGAGGAGGGAAAATAATTCTGATTGCTCTTCCAGGCAGTTTGCAGGCAAAGATTCATGAGAGAGATCTACAAAACTGGGGTAATAAACCCTCCCAACAACCAGGTGGTAGACAGCTCACTGAAGTGCAATCTAAGGGCTATTAAGGCACAAATTTAGCATGGGTAATGCTTTTGAGGATTCTGCTGCACCAGGCACAAGTTTGCCTCTGTCCTGCCTGGTGGGAAGGTGGTTTGTGAGATCCAGTTGCATTTGTCACTGTCCTACTCTGATGCAGTTGGTAAACTGGTGGTGGTGCTGTTGGTTAAATTCACAGAATCACAGAATGTTAGGGACCTCAAAAGCTCATCCAGTCCAACGCCCCTGCCAGAGCATCATCACCTAGAGCAGATCACACAGGAACATATCCAGGTGGGGTTTGACTATCTCCAGAAAGGGAGACTTCATAACCCCCCTGGGCAGCCTCTTCCAGGCTTCTGTCACCCTCACAGGGGAAAAAAATTGTTCCTCCTGTTTCCATGGCACTTCCTCTGCCTCAGCTTCCACCATTGCTCCTTGTGCTGTCTTTGGGTATCACCCAGCAGAGCCTGGCTCCATCCTTTGGGCACTCACCCTGCACATCTTTATCAACAGCACTGAGGTCACCTCTCAGTCTCCCCCTCTCCAAGCTACAGAACCTCAGCTCCCTCAGTCTCTCCTCACAAGGAAGTTGTGCCACTCCATTCAAGTCTGTCTTTTACCCATGACCACAAATGGTAAGTGAGCACTCCATGGCCTTTGTCTCAACCCTGGAGCCTTGTGTTGTGTTTTCTCCTCCTCATCTCATCAGAGGAGGGGAAGAGTGAGAGAGCAGCTTCCTGGTGCTTTGCTGCCAGCTGGGTGGGCTTAACCCACAACAGGAGACTCCACTTTGACTTGCACTCTACAAGGCTCACCCCTAAACCATATCCCCAAGCACCACATCCAAACCACCTTCAAACACATGTAAGCGCTTCCTCAGGCAAATTGTATTCAGCAAACTCGCCCTCAGCTTTTGTAAACATCAAGAAAAAATGTACCCTCCAGGGGAGTCTGTAACTTTAACATTCAGGTACATTGTTTTGAAGCTGTTACTCTCAGTTATTAACCCTTATAAACCAGTTTGAGATCCAAAACTGAGCCAGGAGAGTCAGCCTTATACCCAGGGATTGGAATGTGCTGCCCAGGGAGGTGGTGGAGTCCCCAAGCCTGGCTGTGTTTCAAGGTGGTTTGGCTGTGGTTTAGGGGTGAAGCTTGTAGAGTAGGGTTGTGGGTTGGACTTGGTGATCCTGAGGGTCTTTTCCAACCTGAATGGTTCTGTGATTTCTGTGATTCACCTCACCTGAACATTTCCCCTGCATTAAAATAATGTCTCAGCATAAGAGAGGGTCTAAAATTCCCAACAGATCATCATAGAACCATAGAATGGTTTGAGTCATTTAAATATCATTTAGTTCCAACCCCACTGCCATGAGCAGGGACACCTTGAGGAGACCTCATTGCTGTCTACAACTACCTGAAAGGAGGTTATGGAGAGGCTGCTGGTGGTCCCTTCTCACAGGTAATTAGTGACAGAACAAGAGGGAATGGCCTCAAGCTGGCACTGGGTAGGTTTTGACTGGACAGTAGCAAAAAGAGTGGTCAGGCCCAGGGAGGTGGTTGAGTCCCCAAGCCTGGCTGTGTTTCATGGTGGCTTGGGGCTATGGTTTAGGGGTGACCCTTGTTGAGTAGGGTTCTGGATTGGACTTGGTGCTCCTGAGGGTCTTTTCCAACCTGAATATTTCTGTGATTCCCCTAGACCAGGTTGCTCAAAGCCTCATCCAGCCCTGTCTTAAACACTTCCAGGGATAAAACATCCACAACCTTTCTGGGAAACCCATTCCAGTGTCTCACCACCTTCTGATCCAAATGACATATAATGGATGTTTAAGTTTTTTTAACTTCTATATTAGTGTTTAATAACAATTAATCTACTGAGACAAATGAACAGCACACTTTATTTAGCATGTTTGCTGAGTTACTGGAGTTTACACCACCATCTGGGTTCTGCTTTGTGTATTCACGTTACTAATGAACTCTTCAGCTGCATTTTCCTTTGCAGGGAGGGTAGGTGCCAGGTCTTTTTTGTATTTGGACCAAATCCATGAAAGACACAAAGGCAAGAAACCAAACACAGTGGTTCTCCAGCAAACTCTTTAAATCCTTTCACTGGGCACAACATGAACTACAAGCTGTGGATATACCGAAGGTAAAGTGTGGCAAATCAAGCCAGCAGTGTGCCCAGGTGGCCAAGAAAGCCAATGGCATCCTGGCCTGCATCAGGAACAGTGTGGCCAGCAGGAGCAGGGAGGTCATTGTGCCCTGTGCTCAGCACTGGTTAGGCCACACCTGGAGTCCTGTGTCCAGTTCTGGGCCCCTCAGTTTAAGAAGGACATTGAGACACTTGAACGTGTCCAGAGAAGGGCAACAAAGCTGGGGAGGGGTCTGGAGCACAGCCCTGTGAGGAGAGGCTGAGGGAGCTGGGGTTGCTTAGCCTGGAGAGGAGGAGGCTCAGGGGAGACCTTCTTGCTCTCTACAACTACCTGAAAGGAGGTTGTAGCCAGGTGGGGGTTGGTCTCTCTGTGTCCAGAGGACACAGTCTCAAGCTGTGCCAGGGGACATTTGGGCTGGATGGCAGGAAGAATTTCTTCCCAGCAAGAGAGATTGGCCATTGGAATGTGCTGCCCAGGGAGGTGGTGGAGTCCCCATCCCTGGAGGTGTTCACAAAAGGCTTGGATGTGGCACTTGGAGCCATGGTTTAGTTGTCAGCAGGTATTAGGTAATAGGTTGCACTTGATGATCTCTGAGGTCTTTCCCAACCTGGTTGACTCTATGATTCTATGATTCTATACTACCATTTGACCTAAAAGTGTGCCTGGCTTCCTGTTTCAACATGAGAAGCAATATGTGGAGGGATCTGTAGAGTTACATTTCTGAACTGTGTTCTGTATTTCTCAGTCTCAGAAAGTGCATGGGTTACAGGGAAGAGCCACCAAGCAGGATCATTGAGAGCTTTCTCAGGTGCTAGCCTCAAAATTAACTCCAGAGAGACACAGGGTGGGGAAAAATAAATTATTGCTTCTTGAGAACCTGTGATCCAGGATTTCAGTTTATCTCTGGAATTCTTGCTTTTAGCTGATTCACTGCTGTGCACTGGTATGTTTATAGCCAAGAAAGAACAATGCTGAATTCATTCAGACCTGAGTTTATTAGTCAAGCTAATCCCACAGCTTTGGAGGAATTAGTGCAGGATTTCAGAAAGGGTGATGAGACACTGTTGTGATGACACAGTCAAAATATGTCTGAAGAGCAGAAACCTAGGTGTTTTCTTAAAACAACCAAGAGAAGTGTGGCCTGCAGGGCTGGGAGGGGATTCTCCCCCTCTACTCCACTCCAGTGAGACCACACTTGGAGCACTGTGTCCAGTTCTGGAGCTCCTCTTACAGGAAGGCTCTGGAGGTGCTGGAAGGTGTCCAGAGAAGGGCCACGAGGATGAGCAGAGGGATGGAGCTGCTCTGCTGTGAGGACAGACTGAGGGAGTTGGGGTTGTTCAGTCTGGAGAAGAGAAAGCTCCAAGGAGACCTAATTGTGGCCTTCCAGTATCTGAAGGGGGCTCCAAGAAAGCTGGGGAGGGACTTTTGAGGGTGTCAGGGAGTGATAGGACTGGGGGGAATGGAGCAAAACTAGAAATGGGGAGATGCAGATTGGATGTTAGGAAGAAGTTGTTCCCTGTGAAGGTGGTGAGAGCCTGGCACAGGTTGTCCAGGGAGGTGGTGGAAGCCTCATCCCTGGAGGTGTTTGCAGCCAGGCTGGAGGTGGCTGTGAGCAACCTGCTGTAGTGTGAGGTGTCCCTGCCCATGGCAGGGGGGTTGGAACTGGCTGATCCTTGAGGTCCCTTCCAGCTCTGACTACTCTATGATGATTCTATGATTTTCTAGAGGAAAGCATAGTGTAGACATACCACAGTATCAGAAGGTACTTTCAAAACAGCAAACCTACCTGCATCACTGTCCTAAGGAGGAAAGATAAGAGAGCAGCAAGAGCAGTATCCACAGTTACTTCTACAGATTCCCTTGACAGGGATTTTCTAACTCTATCATCTAAAACTCAGCTGCCTAAATACCACCTAGTCCCCTGGTCTCCTTGATAGTCTAAGGACAGAAAAAGAGAACTCCAGAAGGCAATTAATCCCAGCCTCAAGCAGATACCCAGACAGGGTCAATGAATCACTCTCTCATTTCTCTCTTATCCTGTGGCTTTGAAAGGAGGCTGACAAGTGACTTTCTGATGCCTAAGTTGGTAAGATGAATCCTGCCCTGGTGTCATTTTTCACTCTACTCTGAAACTTCACTTTTGGATTTTCTTCACCTTTGATGTCTTTTCTTACAACTACCTGAAAGTACCTTGTGGTGGTGGTGCTCAAGGACATTGAGGCTGGTGCTGGCTCTGGCAGAGGGGCTGGACCCAATGATCTCTTGAGGTCCCTTCCAACCTGTAATGTACAGTGGTACTGTGATAACCTAGCTACCATGACCTCTAAACTATTTGCTGAAGCATCACATCTACATGCTTCTTGGACAGCTCCAGGGACAGTGGCTCCACCACTCCCCTTGGCAGGCTGTTCCAATGCCTGACCACTCCCTCAGGGAAGCTTCCCTGGCACAACTGAAACCCATCTTAATTTCTTTTATTTTTAGAATAGAATAGAATTAATCAGGTTGGAAAAGACCTTTGAGATCATCAAGTCCAACCCACCACCTAACACCATCTAATCAATTAAACCATGGCACCAAGTGCCACATCCAGGCTCTTTTTACACACCTCCAGTGATGGTGATTCCACCACCTCCCTGGGCAGCACATTCCAATGGCCAATCTCTCTTGCTGGGAAGAATTTCTTCCTCACATCCAGCCTGAACCTCCCCTGGTGCAGCTTGAGACTGTGTGCTCTTGTTCTGGTGCTGGTTGCCTGGGAGAAGAGACCAACCCCCACCTGGCTACAACCTCCCTGCAGGGAGTTGTAGACAGCAAGAAGGTCTCCTCTGAGCTAGTCACTTGGGAGAAGAGATTGACACCAGCCTCACTGCAACCTACTTTGAGGTAGTTGCAGAGAGCAATAAGATTCCCAGCAGGAGCAGGGAGGTCATTCTGCCCCTGTACACTGCACTGGTTAGGCCACACCTCAAGTCCTGTGTCCAGTTCTGGGCCCCTCAGTTTAGGAAGGAGGTTGACTTGCTGGAACGAGTCCAGAGATGGGCAACAAAGGTGGTGAGGGGCTTGGAACACAGCCCTGTGAGGAGAGGCTGAGGGAGCTGGGGTTGCTTAGCCTGGAGAAGAGGACACTCAGGGGAGACCTTATTGCTGTCTACAACTGCCTGAAGGGAGGTTGTAGCCAGGTGGGGGTTGGTCTCTTCTCCCAGGCAACCAGCACCAGAACAAGAGGACACAGTCTCAGGCTGCACCAGGGGAGACTTAGGCTGGAGGTTAGGAGGAAGTTTTACACAGAGAGAGTGATTGCCCATTGGAATGGGCTGCCTGGGGAGGTGGTGGAGTCAGCATCCCTGGAGGTCTTCAGCAGGAGACTTGATGGGGTGCTTGGTGCCATGGTTTAGTTGGTTGGGTGGTGTTGGATGATAGGTAGGACACGATGATCTTGAAGGTCTCTTCCAACCTGGTTTATTCTATTCCATTCCATTCCATTCCATTCCATTCCATTCTATTCTATTCTATTCTATTCTATTCTATTCTATTCTATTCTATTCTATTCTATTCTATTCTATTCTATTCTATTCTAAAGATCTCCCCTTAGACTTCTCCAGACTAAACAACCCCCAGCTCCCTCAGCCACTCCTCATATGCCATGCCCTCCAAACCCCTCACCAGCCCTGCTGCTCTTCTCTGAACATGCTCCAGGACCTCAATGTCTATGCTACACTGTGGCAGCCAGTACTGAACACAGAATGTAACTCTAAGTACTAATGTAAAGTCACTACTGAAAATGTCAGCAAAGAGCTAATGAAATTGTTGAACACAGAATGTAACTCTAAGTACTAATGTAAAGTCACTACTGAAAATGTCAGCAAAGAGCTAATGAAATTGTTGACATTGAGAAACTCCACACCTACATTTTGCAAGGAACCCACACATTCTCTTTCATTTAGCAATGCCTAAGCTGGAGAAATCCTGCTGGAATTAAGTCTCCAGAAATATGCCCCTCTGGTTTCCTCCAGCTTCTTTTCATGTAGTTATCACAAACAGTAATTATCTTCATATACAAAACTCATTTCTCTGGCCAAGACAAGAGAGCTGTGTGCTGCCAGGTGATAACCCTGGACTAGAAGGTTATAAGAACCTAGGTGTCACCAGAGTCCCTAATGAAATGTTCCCTGCACCTCTACTAGACAGCTGTATGATGCCAGGTCATAACCCTGGACTGAAAGGTTACAAGAACCTGAGTAAGTGTGACCAGAGCCCCCAATGAAACTTTCTCTGCACCTCTCTAGACAGCTGTATGATGCCAGGTCATAACCCTGGACTGAAAGGTTACAAGAACCTGAGTAAGTGTGACCAGAGCCCCCAGTGAAACTTTCCCTGCACCTCTCTAGACAGCTGTATGATGCCAGGTCATAACCCTGGACTGAAAGGTTACAAGAACCTAAGTGTGTCAGAGTCCCCAGTGAAAATTTCCCTGCACCTGTCTTGACAGCTGTGAGTTGCCAGGTGATAACCCTGGACTGGAAGGTTACAAAACCCTAAGTGTCACCAGAGCCCCTAATGAAATGTGCCCAGCACCTCTACTAGACAGCTCTGTGCTGCCAGGTCACAACCCTGGACTGGAAGGTTACAAGAACCCAGGTGCCACCAGAGCCCCTAATGAAATGTGCCCAGCACCTCTACTAGACAGCTCTGTGCTGCCAGGTCACAACCCTGGACTGGAAGGTTACAAGAACCTAAGTTAAGTGTGACCAAGAGCCCCTAATGAGACTTTCCCTGCACCTCTACTCTCCTCAGGCCAAGTACAGCCCCTGGGCTTTAGCTAGATCAGCCAACATGGGTCTAGGCCCACAACAATGCGTCCTCCATGCTGGAGTTTAGCAGTGGATTATCTTCATAGCCTCCTGTTCACATTGCCTATGCTTCACCAGGAAGGCTGCAAAGCTGTATGTGCAGTACTGATGCAGTTGCTTCAACCTACTTTGTTCCTATCAGCACATGATGCCATATTTAATATGACTCTAAATTTGGACTCATCTTCATCCAGCACAGGAAAGTATGAGCAGTGAATTTGAAGAGCTTCCACGCAGATGGCAATATGGTGTGAAATGCTCTTCCTTTTCCCCTCACTCAGAGAAGGAAGTATAAATGTCAAATAAATTGGAGATCTTCCTCTGAGGAAAAGAAAAAAATGCAAAAAAAAAAGGGAAAAAGTTAGCTGGAGCTCAGCACCCTCCTGATTTGTCACTTGCTGTGCAGTCCTGTTTATTCCAAGCCAGTGGTTGATTCACTGGGATGTGTCACTCCAAAGCACCACATTTTGCAATCTTTTACTGCCATCTTATGTCATTTTTTGTCACTGCACAAGCCATGGCGTACTCCAGATTGTCAAAGAAATGCTTTCTCACACACAGCATTTCCTTTCACAGCACCACAGGACGGTAAGGGTTGGAAAAGGCCTCCAGAGATCATCGAGTCCAAGCCCCCCTGCCAGAGCAGGAGCAGAGAATCCAGCACAGGTCACACAGGAACACATCCAGACAGGGCTGGGAAGGCTCCAGAGAAGGAGATTCCACAACCTCTCTGGGCAGCCTGTTCCAGTGCTCTGTGATCCTTACAGTAAAGAAGTTCTTCCTCATGTTGAGGTGGAACCTCCTGTGCGGGAGTTTATACCCATTAGGCTGAACAAGAGCCAGCAGTGTGCCCAGGTGGCCAAGAAGGCCAATGGCATCCTGGCCTGCATCAGGAACAGCGTGGCCAGCAGGAGCAGGGAAGTCATTCTGCCCTGTACACTGCACTGGTTAGGCCACACCTGGAGTCCTGTGACCAGTTCTGGGCTCCTCAGTTTAAGAAGGACATTGAGACACTTGAAGGTGTCCAGAGAAGGCAACAAGGCTGGGGAGAGACCTTGAGCACAGCCCTGTGAGGAGAGGCTGAGGGAGCTGGGGTTGTTTAGCCTGGAGAAGAGGAGGCTCAGGGGAGACCTTCTTGCTGTCCACAACTCCCTGAAGAAAGGTTGTAGCCAGGAGGGGGTTGGACTCTTCTCTCAAGCAACCAGCACCAGAACAAGAGGACACAGTCTCAAGCTGCACCAGGGGAGGTTCAGGCTGGATGTTAGGAAGAATTTCTTCCCAGCAAGAGAGATTGGCCATTGGGATGTGCTGCCCAGGGAGGTGGTGGAGTCACCATCCCTGGAAGTGTTTAAAAATAGCCTGGATGGAGCACTTAGTGCAAGGTTTAGTTGATGAGATGGCGTTGGGTGATAGGTTGGACTTGATGATCTCTGAGGTCTTTTCCAACCTGGGTAATTCTGTATTCTGTAAAACAGAGCTGCCAACTGACAGCAGCTTCTGCAACCACATTTTATGCTGCATAAACTCCATTTTCATAAAGCACACTGACTTCAACCCTTCCCAGCTCCTGTAGTCCCAAAGCACAATGTTGCAAGACAACTAACATTTGTATTGATTTCTCAACATGTGCTACAAGAACTCCTATTAAACACACTTCAGTGATCACTCCCGACGACAGCGCAATCAAAGGAGAGCTGCAAAGTATCTCACTGCTTGACTTTCTCTAATGCTGGAGCAATTTCTGTATCTCACTTAATGCATTCACAGGAGAATCCATTAATACAGTATCATCTAAAGGCAAAATTATCTTCCTCTGTGCTCTGAGAAACAAGTGTTACCCAAAACAAAGAACAAGCTGAAGTGATGTTCAGTCTGGAGAAGAGAAGGCTCTGAGGAGACCTTATTGTCGCCTTCCAGTATCTGAAGGGGGCCACAAGAAAGCTGGGGAGGGACTTTTGAGGGTGTCAGGGAGTGATAGGACTAGGGGGAAATAGAGAAAAAGTAGAAATGGGTAGAGTCAGATTGGATGTTAGGAAGAAGTTCTTCCCCATGAGGGTGGTGAGACACTGGCACAGGTTGCCCAGGTGGTGGAAGCCTCATCCCTGGAGGTTTTGAAGGCCAGGCTGGGTGTAAGCAACCTGCTGTAGTGTGAGGTGTCCCTGCCCATGGCAGGGGGGGTGGAACTGGATGATCCTTGTGGTCCCTTCCAACCTTGAGATTTCTGTAATGTTCTCTACTCTCAGACATCATTTGGCCCCCATCACAATCCTCTGTGGCATGCTCCAGTATGGAGATATCTAAACAGTTATAAATCACTGATTTCTGCTTCCTTGCAAAGAGGAAGGGTGTGGAAACTAACCTTGAAAACTCCCAGAACAGGCCAGATTGGTCTAAACAGAGCCAGATGGTTAATCTTGCAATTATCTATTTTCTTTATTATGTATATAACTCCCTATGGTCTGTAGTTTTAAACATAAGAGACCCAATTCACTATTTGAGGTGCAGAACAGGGCCCCAGCTGCAAAAATGAGATATTAGATTAAAACTCAAGGTCAGGAAAAATATTGCTGCCTTTTTTTTTCCCCTTTTGCAAAATCTAAAGCTTGTTAATTAAAGGTCACCTGCAGTACTGGGTCCAGCTCTGGAGCCTTCAATACAGGAAGGACAGGGGCCTGAGGGAGTGGGTCCAGAGGAGGGCCATGAAGATGATCAGAGGATTGCAGCACTTTTGCTATGGGGACAGGCTGAGGGAGTTGGGGGTGTTCAGTCTGGAGAAGAGGAGGCTCTGGGGAGACCTAATAGCAGCCTGCCAGGACCTGAAGGGGGCTACAAGAGAGACTGCTTGCAAAGGCATGCAAGGACAGGACAAAGGGCAGTGGCTTCACACTAGGGCAGAGCTGATTTAGACTGGATGTCAGGAACAAGTTCTTTACCAAGAGGGTGGTGGAACACTGCAACATGTTGCCCAGGGAGTTCACTGGGGCCCCATCCCGGGAGATATTCAAGGTGAGGCTCAACGGGGCTCTGAGCAACCTGATCTAGTTGAGGACGTCCCTGCCCACTGCAGGGGAGCTGGACTGGATGACTTTGGGGGGTCCCTTGCAACACAAACCTTTCTATGATTCTATGATTATTCCAAAACAAGGAAGAGTAAACAAGAAGAAAAGTGGCATGGAATAACAAAGTCAACACTGGACTCCTGAAAACTGCAGGGAGGGACACTTAGCAGACATGAGCAGTATGAGCTAGTATTAAAAGATACTATAGAATCAGAAATTAGTTTGGGTTGGAAGGGACCTTGGAATGGAATGGAATGGAATGGAATGGAATGGAATGGAATGGAATGGAATGGAATGGATTGGAATGGAATGGATTGGAATAGACTAGACTAGACTAGACTAGAATAGAATGGAATGGAATGGAATGGAATGGAATGGAATGGAATGGAATGGAATGGAATGGAATGGAATGGAATAGACCAGACCAGGGTGGAAGAGACCTTCAACATCATCGTGTTCAACCCATCATCCAACACCAATGCAATGCCCCTGCATTGAATAGGGACATCTTCAACTAGATCAGGTTATTCAGAGCCCCATCCAACCTGACCATAAAGGTTTCCAGAAATGGGGCATCTACCACCTCTTTGGGCCACCTGTTCCATTATTTCACCACCCTCATTGTAAAAATATTTTCTTCTTTATATCTGTTTTGAATTTATCCTCCCTTAGTTTAAAACAGTAATTGCTTCTCCTGTCACAACAGCCCCTACTGAAAACAAAATCTGTCTCCATCTTTAAGGACACTGAGATGCTGGAAGGTGTCCAGAGAAGGGCAACAAAGCTGGGGAGAGGTCTGGAGCACAGCCCTGTGAGGAGAGGCTGAGGGAGCTGGGGTTGCTTAGCCTGGAGAAGAGGAGGCTCAGGGGAGACCTTGTTGTCTACAACTCCCTGAAGGGAGGTTGTAGCCAGGTGGGGGTTGGTCTCTTCTCCCAGGCAAGCAGCACCAAAACAAGAGGCACAGTCTCAAGCTGTGCCAGGGGAGGTTTAGGCTGGAGGTGAGGAGAAAGTTCTTCCCATAAAGAGTAATTTGCCATTGGAAAGTGCTGCCCAGGGAGATGGTGGAGTCACCATCCCTGAAGGTGTTCAAAAAAGGCTTGGATATGGCACTTAGAGCCATGGTTTAGCTGTGAGGAGGTGTTGGGTATTAGGTAATAGGTTGGACTTTATGATCTCTGAGGTCTTTTCCAACCTGCTTGATTCTATGTATTGAAACACTGCAATAAGGTCTCCTGGGAACCTTCTCTTCTCCAGGCTAAACTACTCCAACTCTATCTGCCTGATATGATCTATATGATGTAGTTTTATGTGCTGAGGGGACAGAAATTATTCAGGGGGGAATGCAACTTCAAGCTAAGTCCATAAACATTATAGTACAGAAGACTAGTACAGAGACTTGCAATAAAACAACTTGCCAACTTAATAGCAAGCAAACAAATACTCTTAACCAAAGATAATGCAGTTGTAAGTCTGAAGAGTATTCTACACATTCCCAGGTATGCATGAAGAGCCCATGGAAATTTGAGGTGAAAAAAAAGTTTTGTAGTACAGAAAAAAAAAAAAAAAGGTATTTCTATTGCACCTTAAAAAATACAATTTATCATTTGAAAAAAAAATGAAAATAAAAAGGAAAAAAGGAAAGGGGAAAGGGAAAGCAAAAGGGTAAAGGAAAGAGAGAAAGAGAAAAAGGAGAAAAAGGAGAAAAAGGAGAAAAAGGAGAAAAAGGAGAAAAAGGAAAAGGAAAAGAAAAAGGAGAAAAAGGAAAAGGAAAAGGAAAAGGAAAAGGAAAAGGAAAAGGAAAAGGAAAAGGAAAAGGAAAAGGAAAAGGAAAAGGAAAAGGAAAAGGAAAAGGAAAAGAAAAGGAAAAGAAAAGGAAAAGAAAAAAAGGAAAAGAAAAAGAAAAAGAAAAAGGAAAAGAAAGGAAAAGAGAAAGGAAAAGAAAAAGAAAAAGAAAAAGAAAAAGAAAAAGAAAAAGAAAAAGAAAAAGAAAAAGAAAAAGAAAAAGAAAAAGAAAAAGAAAAAGAAAAAGAAAAAGAAAAAGGAAAGAAGAAGAAGAAGAAGAACAAGAAGAAGAAGAAGAAGAAGAAGAAAAAGAAAAAGAAAAAGAAAAAGAAAAAGAAAAAGAAAAAGAAAAAGAAAAAGAAAAAGAAAAAGAAAAAGAAAAAGAAAAAGAAAAAGAAAAAGAAAAAGAAAAAGAAAAAGAAAAAGAAAAAGAAAAAGAAAAAGAAAAAGAAAAAGGAAAAGAAGGAAGAAAAAAGAAGGAAAAAGGAAAAGAAAAAAGGGGGGGGGAGAAAAAGAAAAATTTTTTAAAAAGAGAAAAAAGGAAAAGGAGAAGGAAAAGGAAAAGGAAATAAAGACAAAGACACCCAAGGCCACAATAAGGTCTCCTTGGGACCTTTTCTTCTCCAGACTGAACAGCCCCAACTCCCTCAGTCTGTCCTCACAGCAGAGCAGCTCCAGCCCTCTGCTCATCCTCGTGGCCCTTCTCTGGACACCTTCCAGCACCTCCAGATCCTTCCTGTAAGAGAGGCTCCAGAACTGGACACAGTACTCCAAGTGTGGTCTCAGCAGAGTGGAGCAGAGGGGGAGAATCCCCTCCTTCTCCCTGCTGGCTCTGCTTCTTTTGCTGCAGCCCAGGCTCTGCTTGGCTTTCCGGGCTGCAAGTGCTCACTGCTGGCTCCTATTGTGCTTCCCATCTACCAGCACCCCCAGGTCCTTTTCTTCATGGCTTCTTCAAGCCAGTCCCTGCCCAGCCTGTATCAGTGCCTGGGATTGCCCTGACCCAGATGCAGGACTTTGCCCTTGGTCTTGTTCTACCTCATGAGGTTGTCATGGGCCCACCTATGCAGCCTGTCATGGTCAATCTAGATGGATCCCTTCCCTCCAGCCTGTCTGCATGGGGTCTCATAGGCTTTCCACCATCCAAGATGTGAAGAGTGCTGCAGATAAGGATTATCCCCAAGGACTCCCATGAGGAGCCATAACCTCCCAATGACCTGGAGCATAACAGCCTTCCCCAACTTTTACCTCACTGCTATGAAATAAAATCATTCCTTACTAGCCTTTCAGAGACAGGATGAATTTCATTCTGGTTTTAAGCTACATGTTAGGTTTTTTCCCCTGGTTTCATTTTTAATCACTTTGTCAACTTATCCCATCCACCTGTCTGAAGCACTGCATTGCTTTTATGCCTTAGTGGTGGCCTTGGTAGGGTAGGGGTAATGGTTGGACTTGATGACCTTGAAGGTCTTTTCCAACCTAGATGATTCTGTGATTCCTGAAGGTCTTTAGGCCAGGTCACAGGAAGAATATTGGAGGCATTTCTCTTTCTCTATAGACCTCTGCATGTTGTTCACAGAAGGAGGCTGAGGGGAGACCTTCCCACTCTCTACAGCTACCTGAAAGGAGGTTGAAGTGAGGTGAGTGTTGGTATCTTCTCCATAGTATCAAGAGATAGGACAAGAGGAAACAGCCTCAAGTTGCACCAGGGGTGGTTTAGGTTGGATGTTAGGAAGAATTTTTTTACTGAAAGAGCGGCCAGGCATTGGAAGAGGCTGCCCAGGGCAGTGGTGAAGTCACCATCACCAAATGTGTAAGAAAAATGTGTAGACACGGCACTTCAGGACAGGATTTAATGGCCATGGTGGTGTTAAGCTGATGGTTGGACTGAATGATCTGAAGGGTCTTTCCCAACTGAATCACTCTGTTATTCTACAAAATCTGGCTTACAGTGGCCCTTATTATTGGCCATTGGCATGTGCTGCCCAGGGAGGTGGTGGAGTCACCATCACTGGAGGTGTTTAGGAAGAGACTGGATGGGGTGCTTGGTGCCATGGTTTAGCTGATTAGATGGTGTTGGGTGATAGGTTGGACTTGATGATCTCAAAGGTCTCTTCCAACCTGGTTTATTCTATTCTATTCTATTCTATTCTATTCTATTCTATTCTATTCTATTCTATTCTATTCTATTCTATTCTATTCTATTTACCCTACAGAGTGATTGTCAACATCCTGTAAGAAATGACTGACTGACCAATGTTGAACAAAAACACAGTAAGGAATAACCAAGTGATAAGGGTGTCAGGGAGTGACAGGACTGGGGGGAATGGAAAAAAATAGAAGTGGGTAGATTCAGATTGGATGTTAGGAAGAAGTTCTTCCCCATGAGGGTGGTGAGAGCCTGGCACAGGTTGCCTAGGGAAGTGGTGGAAGCCTCATGCCTGGAGGTTTTTCAGGCCAGGCTGGATGTGGCTGTGAGCAACCTGCTGTAGTGTGAGGTGTCCCTGCCCATGGCAGGGGGGTTGGAACTCGATGATCCTTGAGGTCCCTTCCAACCCTAACAATTCTATGATTCTATACACAGATATGTCATGGGGCCTCCACTCATATCACAGAATCACAGGAACATTCATGTTGGAAAAGACCCTCAGGCTCACCAACTCCAACCCAGAACCCTACTCTGCAAGGTTCACCCCTGAACCTGATCCCCAAGCACCACATCCAAACCACCTTGAAACACAGCCAGGCTTGGTGACACAACCACCTCCCTGGGCAGCCCATTCCCATACCTGGATATAAGGCTGACTCTCCTGGCTCAGCTTTGGATCTCAAACTGATACAAACAGCCCAACAAATTGTTTTTACACTGCAGTAAGTCAGCCTCTAAGAGACCTGGCAGAAAGACATCAGTCAGCGTGGCTACTGTAAAGTGTCCCTTCAGAAAGAGCATTTGGCAGCAGCTTTAGCAGAGGTTTCCTTGACACCCACACTGCAAACCTCTTACCTCACTAAATAATTCCAGCTCCACTGCAGAAAGGCAGCAGCCATGTAGCACTTCACTGCTACTGTGCAGAAACAGATCCAAACATAAACCCATCTGTTTCCTAAGGGGAAGAAAATACAAATCCCACCCACAGTTCAGCACCTTCTCCATCTCATCAGAGGCTGTAGTTAAGTTTTCAATGTTTTCATTCAGCAGCAATTTAGCAGAATGTTGCTCACAATTAAATTAGCTTTTGCAGCTCTGAAGCAACACTTTAATTCATCTTTTTTTTTGTTTAAAGTGCCTCCTACTCACTCAAACTGAAAGTCAGGGGGGGAGGAAAGCTGATTATCCACAGATTTGGCTTTATATTCAAATACTGAGTGATGGACTCTCAACACACTTAAACTGGAGCTTTCCAAATTACCCTTAAAGCCTGCAAAGTAAAAGTTATTACATTTTACTCAGTGCATGCTAACTGTGTAACAAGTGGAGTCCCCCAGGGATCAGTGCTGGGTCCAAGGCTTATCAATGACATTGATGATGGAACTGACAGTGTCTGCTCAGCAAGTTTGCTGACAAAATCATACTGAGAGGCCTGGCTGAGACACCTGAAGGCTCTGTGGCCATTCAGTGAGACTTGGACAGACTGACAGCTGGGCAGAGAGGAACCTAATGAGGTTCAACAAGGACAAGTGCAGAGTCCTGCACCTGGGAAGGAAGAATAAACTGCAGCAGTACAGGTGAGGAGGTGATCTGCTAAGGAGCAGCCCCAAGGAGAAGGAGCTGGGAGTGCTGGTGGACAACAAGTTCTGCATGGGACAGCAAAGTGCCCTGGGGGCCAAGAAGGCCAATGGGATTCTGGGGTGCATTAAGTGCAGTGTGTCCAGCAGATCCAGGGAGGTTCTCCTTCCCCTCTACTCTGCCCTAGTGAGGCCCCACCTGGAATATTGCATCCAGTTTTGGGCTCCTCAGTTCAAGAGGGACAGGGACCTGCTGGAGGGAGGCCAACAGAGGGCTACAAGGATGATGAAGGGACTGGAGCACTGCCTGGTGAGGAGAGGCTGAGAGCCCTGGGGCTGTTTAGTCTGGAGAAGACTGAGAGGGGATTTAATAAATGTCTATAAATATGTGAGAGCTGAGTGCCAGGAAGGAAGGGACAGGCTCTGCTCACTTGCTCCCTGGGATAGGACAAGGGGCAATGGATATAAACTACAGCACAGGAGGGTCCACCTCAACATGAGGAAGAACTTCTTTAGTGTGAGGGTCACAGAGCACTGGAACAGGCTGCCCAGAGAGGTTGTGGAGTCTCCTTTGGAGACTTTCAAGCCCTGTCTGGATGTGTTCCTGTTTGACCTGAGCTGGATTCTCTGGTCCTGCTCTGGCAGGGGGGTTGGACTCAAAAATCTCCAGAGGTCCCTTCCAACCCCTAACATCCTGTGGTTTAGTAACACTTGACCTTGTTTCAGAGGAAAGCATTTTTCCACAGATTAACTTGCATCTATTTTTATACCCAGTCTCCAATGAATCATCCAATTAAGTTCTTAATTGTGATCAGTTTTTTAAATACTTCTCCAAGACACTGTGTTCCCAGAAAGTTCATAACACAGTGCTGGGTTATGAAGTGTGAGATTTCATGTGTGTAACTACTCCAAGAGATTGTGTCTGATATGGGCTGCCTTTTATAAAAAGGCAAATCACTTTTAATCAACAGTTAAGGCAAATTAGTCTTGAACACACACACACACACCAAAAAAACTAGCCTGGGGACATGAGCCAACAATGTGCACTTGCAGCCCAGAAAACAAATTGCATCCTAGGCTGCACCACAAAAAGTGTCACCAGTAGGTGGAGAGAGGTGATTCTGCCACTCTGCTCTGCTCTGGTGAGACCTCACCTGGAGTGCTGTATCCAGCTCTGGGGCCCTTAACACCAGACACACCTTCACCTGCTTGCATGAGTCCAGAGGAGGGCCACCAAGATGCTCAGAGGGCTGAAGCACCTCTCCTATGAAGACAGGCTGAAAGAATTGGGGCTGCTCAGCCTGGAGAATAGAAGGCTCTGAGGAGACCATGCAGGTATATTTCAATACCTGAAGGGCACCTATAGGAAGGCTGGGGAAGGACTGTTTAGAAGGGCTTATAGTGATAGGATGAGGGGCAATGGTTTGAAACTGGAGCAGAGGAGATTTAGGTTGGACATAAGGAAGTTCTTTAAAATGAGAGTGGTTTACTCTGCCAGGTGGTGAAACACTGGAACAGGTTGCCCAGGGATGTGACTGAGGCCCTGTCCTGGAAGACACTGAAAATCAGACTTTCATAGAATCACAGAATCAGCCAGGTTGGAAAAGACCTCAGAGATCATCAAGTCCAACCTATTACCTAATACCTAGCACCTCCTCACAACTAAACCATGGCTCCACGTGCCACATCCAGTCCTTTTTTTTCAACACCTCCAGGGATGGTGACTCCACCACCTCCCTGGGCAGCACATCCCAACGGCAAATCTCTCTTGCTGGGAAGAACTTTCTCCTCACCTCAAGCCTTAACCTTCCCTGGTGCAGCTTGAGACTGTGTCCTCTTGTTCTGTTACTAGTTGCCTGGGAGAAGAGACCAACCCCCACCTGTCTACAACCTCCTTTCAGGTAGTTGTAGAGAGCAATAAGCTCTCCCCTGAGCCTGCTCTTCTCCAGGCTAAGCAACCCCAGCTCCCTCCACAGGATCCCTCCACAGACAATCAGCAACACTGGTGCTAGAAGGTTTTTTAATCGCTGTTAGGCAGGCACTGCCGCCAGCACAGGGCATGCTGTGGCACAACAAAACCGTCTTTCCTACACTAGAGAGCGACCACAGCCCTTCCTCCAGCTCTCCTCCTCACACTCTGAGGTGGTTCCGGAACTACATGTGCTGGAAAAAATAAGTCAAAACTGGCAGAAACAGATCAGCTGTTCCGCAGAAGAGGTGCAGCTACGCCACCCCCGCCACAGCCTCGCTGAAACCCGCAGCCGCCCGAGGCGCCGCACCTCGCCACCCAGCACGGCGGAACCGGCACGGCGGGCGGCAACTTCCGCCTCGTACCGGAAGTAGCTTCGCTGTGCCGACCGCGTGACGCCAGCGCCGCAACCAGGTGCCGGCGGCAGGAAGCGGAAGTGTGGCTATCGCGCGAGCCCCTCCCAGAGTGCCGCGGGCGCGCGGCGTCCGTTGCCATGGAGCCGTGAGGGCCTCCCCCCCCCCCCCGCCTCCCCCCCTCCTCCTACTGCCATGTCGCTGGCCGCGCCGCCCCCCGCCCGCGTCTTCGCCGAGCTTGCCTCGGCCCCGGCTCCGACCCCGGCTCCCGCTCCGGCGGGACCTGGCGGCCTCTCGGCATCGCCCGGGCGGGAGGTGCATGTGAGCGGCAGCGCGGAGCTGAGCGCCGGGCCGGACCGGGCGCGGGTGTCGCTGCGGCTGGGCAGCCGGAAGGAAGCGGCTGGAGCGGCGCGGAGCAGCGTGGCCCGCCGGCTGGAGTACATCGCCCAGAGCGCCCGACAGCGCGGCGTCCTGGTGAGAGCCGCCGCCGCCTCCTGCAGCGCCGGGGGCGGAGCGGGGGGGATCCTCTTCGGTGCCGGGCGGCAGGGGGCAGGCGGGGCAGTTCCGCTCAGCTGCGGGGGTCAAAGCAGCCCCTCCCGGCATCCGGGGCCTCCACTAGCCGGCTCTGCAGCCTGCGGGGTAAGGTGCAGGCAGAGGAGACCGCCTTGTGACCTCATCAACCTTTATACACATGTAAAGGATGAGTCCCGAGAGGATGGAGCCAGGCTCTGCTCGGTGGTGCCCAACGACAGCACAAGGGGCTGTGGGTCGAAGCTGAGGCATGTGAAGTTACACGTAAATATGAGGGAACAGGCTGCCCAGGGCAGTCTCCCTCTCTGGAGATATTCAAAACTTGCCTGGATGTGTTCCTGTGTGATCTGGTGTAGGTGATCCTGCTCTGGCAGGGGGGTTGGACTGGATGAGCTTTCGAGGTCCCTTCCAGCCCCTGGAATTCTGTGATTCTCTGATTCTGTGCCTTCCTGCCGGCAGCGGGGGTACGGCGGCCGGACTGGGGCATCCTGGAGGGGAAGGACACCCCGCTGAGGGGCCCCGGAGTGTGGGGCGCTGTGTGTGTAGGCAGAGCAGTATCGGCGTTTGGAATGTTCGTCCCTCTGCCTCGGGAGTACACCGACTGCTGGGTCCCGCTGTGGAAGCCTGCCTGTGTCTGGAGGGGGCTGCGGCTGTGCCAGCCTCCGCAGAGTCGCCACTCGGGCTCTCTCTTAACAGGTTGCTTGTTTTGCGTGTGAAAACCATCCTGCTTCCACAGTTTTGTCTGCTCCTGCACTAACGACAGCATCCTCATGCACGTATGGATGAAACTGATGAAGGGGGCAGGCAGCAACATCACTCCACCTATTCGTATGTGTAGTTACCAATACAACTTTGTGATTACCACAGCTCGGTGCCCTTAATATGCCACACCTGCAGAACTTTCCCCCCTCTTTCTTGTTCCACTTCAGTAGAAAGCTAAGGAAAAACGAGATGTGATCAAGAGAGCTGAAGTGACAGGGCTCAGAAAATGCATTTACCATAATAAGTTTCTTGGCCTCAGGAAACCATTCTGTAATAATCACTGAAGCATAGTCTTGGCTTTAAAGTTTTACCCACTCTGTAAAGGTCATATTTCTGCCAGCAAACATGCTGTTGTGCTGATGTTTGGGTTTTGGGGAGGGGGTTATTCAACAGTTTTGGGTAGTGCTTCACATTTAGGACTCTTAAAGCTGGTCTGTGAAGGTCTAAGTGGTTGCTCTTGAAAGTAACTTCCTGTTGACATGCCTTGGGAAACTGATGCCTTTTTAGTGTATTCACCACTGAGGTGGGGAAAAGGGAGATGCTGTCAACACCAAATGATTCAGTGTAGTAAAAATGGAAGAACTGCAGGAGGATTTCATGGTAGTGCATGATCATAGTATCAGTCAGGGTTGGAAGGGACCACAAGGATCATCTAGTTCCAACCCCCCTGCCATGGGCAGGGGCACCCCACACTAGATCAGGCTGGCCAGAGCCTCATCCAGCCTGGGCTTAAACACCTCCAGGGACAGGGCCCCAACCACCTCCCTGGACAACCCATTCCAGGGCTTCACCACTCTCATGGGGAAGAACTTCCTCCTCACCTCCAGCCTGAATCTCCCCACCTCCAGCTTCATTCCATTCCCCCTAGTCCTATCACTACCTGAGATCCTGAGCAGTCCTCCCCAGCCTTCTTGTAGCCCCCTTCAGATACTGGAAGGCCACAATGAGGTCACCTCAGAGCCTTCTCTTCTCCAGACTGAACAGCCCCAACTCCTTCAGCCTGTCCTCATAGGAGAGGTGCTCCAGCCCTCTGCTCATCCTTGTGGCCCTTCTCTAGTCACCTTCCAGCACCTCCAGATCCCTCTTGCAATAGGGACTCCAGAACTGGAGGCAGTACTCTAGGTGGGGTCTCACCAGAGCTGAGCAGAGGGAGAGAATCACCTCCCTTGCCCTGCAATGGCATCCCCCACACCTCAACTGCTGCATGCATTTAAAGATAAACTGTTGACCCCAGCTCTTTGATTCTGAAGCAGCTGAAGAAAGCATTTGTTCAGGTATGAAGAAGGCAATATGAAAGATCCCTTGCCCCCTGATTTTAGAGAGAGGTTATGTTGCAGCTATGGCACTAGATCATGGAATCATAGAATTGTTAGGGCTGGAAGGGACCTCAAGGATCATGAAGTTCCAAGCCCCCTGCCATGGGCAGGAGACACCTCACACAGCAGGTTGCTCACAGCCACATCCAGCCTGGCTGCAGACACCTCCAGGCATGAGGCTTCCACCACCTCCCTGGGCAACCTGTGCCAGGCTCTCACCACCCTCACGGGGAAGAACTTCTTCCTAACATCCAATCTGAATCTCCCCACTTCTAGTTTTGGTCCATTCCCCCTAGTCCTATCACTACCTGACACCCTAAAAGGTATCACCAGTGTGGAGACTGCTCTGGGCTAGAAATGTGGTCCTGCTTCCTGTGTTTTAACTGAACACACAGCTGGGTATGTGTCTGTCACAGGGAACGTGATTCTGTTGCCGTCAGAATGACTTGCTCAGTCTGGAATGGTGGATTTTTAATGGATTTTTACCAGGTTGAATGCCTCCAGTTTCTATTAAGTGAGTTAATAGGAGTTTAAAGTCTGGTGGAGCAGCAAAATACAAGGCAGCTCATCATGCATTTATTTTTATTAGAGAAAACAATAAGCTTTGTACCCACCATCATGGTGAGCTGTCAGGCTTTTGAGGGTGTCAGGGAGTGATGGGACTAGGGGGAATGGAGCAAAACTAGAAGTGGGTGGATTCAGATTGGATGTTAGGAAGAAGTTGTTCCCCAGGAGGGTGGTGAGAGGCTGGCACAGGTTGCCCAGGGAGGTGGTGGAAGCCTCATCCCTGGAGGTTTTCCAGGCCATGCTGGATGTGGCTGTGAGCAACTTGATCCAGTGTGAGGTGTCCCTGCCCATGGCAAGGGGCTTGGAACTGGCTGATCCTTGAGGTCCCTTCCAGCCCTCATAATTCTATGGTTCTATGATCATGGAGTGGTTTTCACCCCTGGCTGCAATTAAATAGCTCCTCAGAGTGTGGATAGATTAGAAGAGATAGATGCAAATGTTTAGCCTACAGTGAATCTGAATAACTGACTGCCAGGTTTGCAGTGATCCTGACTGTACTAGGATAGCACATGGTGGATGGCACACAAAAGGAGTAGGCAGTGCCTTTAGAGAGGTTGTACCCACTGCTGCAGGCACAGTTAAGCATGACCTGGAGAAACAACTGGCTATATGTGGGTGTGCTGCAGTTAGATTCAGAAACTTAATGGGAGCAGGGAACATAGATAGAGGAACCTGGTGGTGTAACCCAGGTGGAGAGTGGTGTGTTTTACAGTGTGAGAGCATTCTGTGTCTCACTAGAGTTGCAATAATTTCACAGGAAGCTTTTGCTCTTTCAGAGCTGCTGAGGACAGGGTGAGAGGGCTGGTGGTGTTCAGTCTGGAGAAGAGAAGGCTGTGAGGAGACCAAATAATGGCCTTCCAGTATCTTAGGGGGGGTGTACAAGGAAGCTGGGGAGGGACTTTTGAGGGTGTCAGGGAGGGATAGGACTGGGGGGAATGGAAAAATAATAGAAATGGGTAGATTCAGATTGGATGTTAGGAAGAAGTTGTTCCCCATGAGGGTGGTGAGAGCCTGGCACAGGTTGCCCAGGGAGGTGGTGGAAGCCTCATCCCTGGAGGTGTTTGCAGCCAGGCTGGAGGTGGCTGTGAGCAACCTGCTGTAGTGTGAGGTGCCTATGGCAGGGGGGTTGGAACTGGCTGATCCCTGAGGTCCCTTCCAACCCTAACCATTCTATGATTCTGTGCATTAAAGTATGGCAATGTTAATTCTTTCTACTGACTTGAGGGGCTGTGAAATGCTGCTTTAAATTGTGTGTTTCTCAGTGTTAGCAAAGTGTTAGCTCCAGGGAACTCTGAGAAACACAACATGAAGTTTGGTTTTGGTTGGTTGTTGTGTTGGTGGTTTTTTTTTTTCCCCCCAGAGTAGTTCCCTGCAGTCTAATTTTTAGTGCTTTGTTTCATCCAGTTTTAAATCACTCCTCCACTGGAGCTTTCATTTGCCTTGTAGCATTTCTGCTAACAAAGTCTCACTGCTGGCAATTTGTTCTTCACTGCATTTGCTCACATCACTTGCAGACCAGTGTAACATTTCTCCCCACAATCTCCACACAGTTCTAGTTGTTGCAAGCTTATTTAAGGCCTCTTCAGAAATCAGGTAGCTCTTCTATCTTGTTGGTTTATTTGGTTTTTAATTACCCCATGGAACAATTAACCCTTGTTGTTGCAGGAAGCCTGTGGGATCAGGAGTGCCCAACCTTTTTAGCAGCAGGAGCTTGCATTGGCAGCTTGTCAGGATGCCTGGGGGCAGCACCTGATTTCCATATATATTTACACAGGGTTTTAATCAGAAAGAGATTCACACAGTAGCATTTATTTATAGAGTGCTGTAAGTATATGCAGCAATTCAGAGCATGGAATCTGCTTTAAAGCCTGCAGGGAAAGTAAAAATCAATGGGGAGACCAATCTCTATTACTCAGCCCAGCTGCTCTAAAGTCACATTTTTGCCTCTGTCTCCTGAACCAAATGGATTTTTGTATTTACCAGCTCTGATTTATTTGGGGAGTGGTATGGAGATGACAACTTGTTTCCCTTAATCACTCTGCCTTAACAATTTGCATTGGCCATGTTGCCTAAAAATCCAAGCTGGTGCAGGATGGGTTCCATGGATGGACAAATCAGTGGATAAAGAACTGGCTTGATGGCTGCCCCCAAAGAGTGGCTGTCCATGGGACCATGGCCAGGTGGAGGCCAGTGCCAAGTGGAGTCCCTCAGGGATCAGTCCTGGGACCAGGCTTGTTCAACATCTTTGTTGGTGACATGGACAGAGGCACTGAGTGCACCCTCAGCAGGTTTGCTGATGACACCAAGCTGTGTGGTGCAGCAGACACACTGGAGGGAAGGGATCCATCCAGAGGGACCTTGACAGGCTGCAGAGCTGGGCCCATGACAACCCCATGAGGTTCAACAAGACCAAGTGCAAGGTCCTGCATCTGGGTCAGGGCAATCCCAATCACTGATATAGGCTGGGCAGGGACTGGCTTGAGAGCAGCCCTGAAGAAAAAGACTTGGGGGTGCTGGGGAATGAGAAGCTCAACAGGAGCCAGCAGTGAGCACTTGCAGCCCAGAAAGCCAACCAGAGCCTGGGCTGAGGTCTGTGGTGACAGGTTGGACTCGATGATCTTTGAGGTCTCTTCCAACCTTAGTGATACTGTGCTGCTACTGTACTGTGCAGCAAGAGAAGTGTGGCCAGCAGGTCGAGGGAGGGGATTCTCCCCCTCTACTCCACTCTGCTGAGACCCCACCTGGAGCACTGTGTCCAGTTCTGGAGCCTCTATTACAGGAAGGATCTGGAGGTGCTGGAAGATGTCCAGAGAAGGGCCACGAGGATGAGCACAGGGCTGGAGGTGCTCTGCTACAAGGTCAGACTGAGAGTTGGGGCTGTTCAGTCTGGAGAAGAGGAGGCTCTGAGGAGACCTAATTGTGGCCTTCCAGTATCTGAAGGGTGCTACAGGAAAGCTGGGGAGGGACTTTTGAGGGTGTCAGGGAATGGTAGGACTTGGGGAGAATGGAAAACTAGAAGTGAGTAGATTCAGATTGGTTATTAGGAAGAGGTTGTTCCCCATGAGGGTGGTGAGAGCCTGGCACAGGTTGCCCAGGGAGGTGGTGGAAGCCTCATCCCTGGAGGTGTTTGCAGCCAGGCTGGATGTGGCTGTGAGCAACCTGCTGGAGTGTGAGGTGTCCCTGCCCATGGCAGGGGGGTTGGAACTGGCTGATCTCTATGGTCCAAACCATTTTGTGAATCTATTCCAGAAGTCCACAATACCTGATACATGACAAGTGTACTTCTCCTGAAGACATAGTGAAAAGTATTCTTTTTACCTGTGATTATTGCAATCAAATAGATAATTCCTCAGCCAAAATATGTTCAGAAGACATAAGCAGTAGGGGGCAAAAAAGCCTTTTGGTTTTGATGATGTTGTTAGACTGGACATTAGGAAACATTTTTTGATGGCAAGAGTGGTCAGGGCTTGGAATGTGCTGCCCAGGGAGGTGGTGGAGTCACCGTCCCTGGAGGTGTTCAAGAGGGGATTGGATGTGGCACTTGGTGCCGTGGTCTACTCATGAGGTCTGTGGTGACAGTTTGGACTTGATGATCTTTGAGGTCTCTTCCAACCTTGGTGATGCTGTGAGACTCTGAAACATTTTTTTTATGGCAAGAGTGGTCAGGGCTTGGAATGTGCTGCCCAGGGAGGTGGTTGAGTCCCCAAGCCTGGCTGTGTTTCAAGGTGGTTTGGCTGTGGTGCTTGGGGCTCTGGTTTAGGGGTGACCCTTGTAGAGTAGGGTTCTGGGTTGGAGTTGGTGCTCCTGAGGGTCTTTTCCAACCTGAATGTTTCTGTGATTCTGTGCCCAAGTGTTGATTCCAAGTTCTGTTGTCACCTCACCTGTCTTGACTGTATTTGTCCAGACACTCCTGTCCAGTATCTAACAGCAGATGTATCACAGGGGACTACCTTATACATAGAATACATAGAATAAACCAGGTTGGAAGAGACCTTCAAGATCATCATGTCCAACCCATCAACCAATCCAACACCACCTAAACAACTAACCCATGGCACCAAGCACCCCATCAAGTCTCCTCCTGAACACCTCCAGTGATGGTGACTCCACCACCTCCCCAGGCAGCCCATTCCAATGGGTAATCACTCTCTCTATATAGAACTTCTTCCTCACATCCAACCTAAACCTCCCCTGGCGCAGTCTGAGACTGTGTCCTCTTGTTCTGGTGCTGGCTGCCTGAGAGAAGAGACCAACCTCTGCCTGTCTACAGCCTCCCTTCAGGTAATTGTAGAGAGCAATAAGGTCACCCCTGAGTCTCCTCTTCTCCAGGCTAAGCAACCCCAGCTCCCTCAGCCTCTCCTCACAGGGCTGTGTTCCAAACCCCTCACCAACTTTGTTGCCCTTCTCTGGACACTCTCCAGCAAGTCAACCTCCTTCCTAAACTGAGGGGCCCAGAACTGGACACAGTACTCGAGGTGCGGCCTAACCAATGCAGAGTACAGGGGCAGAATGACCTCCCTGCTCCTGCTGGCCACACTGTTCCTGATGCAGGCCAGGAGGCCATTGGCCCTCTTGGCTGCCTGGGCACACTGCAGGCTCATGTTCAGTCTACCGTCGACCTGCACCCCCAGGTCCCTCTCTGCCTGGCTCCTCTCAGCCACTCTGCCCCCAGCCTGTAGCTCTGCATGGGGTTGCTGTGGCCAATGTGCAGAACCTGGCGCTTGGATGTGTTCAATCTCCTGCCCTTGGACTCTGCCCATCTGTCCAGCCTATGACCTCAGCAATTATTCCTCTCGTTTACCTTCAATGTTGTCAAGCCTGGGAGGATGATAATTGGACCTGAGAGCAGTTTTATATGAGGTGGCACCAAGTGCTCTTTGTCGCTCCGGATGCATTGGTCCTGCAATAGCGCCCTGCAGCCACAGGATGGCACCGTCCTGAAACGCACAGGGACCCCTGGCAGGGCAAAGCCACTGAAGGATGTTAATCCGGTTAGCAGGCAAGAGAACTTCTTTTGTTTAAAGGATTAGAAAGCGGGCGTAAGGGAAAACAAAAGCACTTTGTCTTTGTTTAGTCTGACGGCACAGTTCTTTCTGCAAAACGTGAGCTGTAGGAGAAAGCTGAGCTGTGTGCTTAGCTGTTTAAGACAGGTGTGGACTCCAGAAAAAAGCTTTTCTTGGCAGCTCACAGGATCACAGGATGCTAGGGGTTGGAAGGGACTTCTGGAGATACTAGAGTCCAACCCCCCCTGCCAGAGCAGGACTATAGAATCTAACACAGGTTGCACAGGAACACATCCAGACAGGGCTGGAAAGTCTTCAGAGAAGGAGACTCCACAACCTCTCTGAGGTGGACCCTCCTATGCTGTAGTTTCCATCCATTGCCCCTTGTCCCATCACAAGGCACAAGTGAGCAGAGGCTGTCCCTTCCTTCCTGACACCCAGCTCTCACATATTTATAGACATTGATCAGATCCCCTCTCAGTCCTCTCCAAACTAAACAGCCCCAGGGCTCTCAGCCTTTCCTCATCAGGCAGTGCTCCAGTTTCTTAATCATCCTTGCAGCCCTCTGTTGGACTCTTTTAAGTAGATCCCTGTCCCTCTTGAACTGGGGAGCCCAGAACTGGATGCAATATTCCAGGTATGGTCTCACCAGGGCAGAGTAGAGGGGGAGGAGAACCTCCTTGGATCTGCTGGACACACTCCTCTGTATGCACCCCAGGATCCCCATGGCCTTCTTGGCCCCCAGGGCACATTGCTGTCCCATGCAGAACTTGTTGCCCACCAGCACTCCCAGGTTTTCTCCATGGGGCTGCTCCTTAGCAGATCACCTCCTAACCTGTAACCAGCACTGGTGCAGTTTATTATTCCTTCCCAGGACTCTGCACTTATCCTGATGAATCTCCTCTTTGCCCAGCTCTCAGTCTCTCCAAGTCTTGCTGAATGGCCACACAGCTGCAGTTTGATTCTATCCTAAACAGTAAGATTTGCTCCATTCTGTGACTCAAAGGAGCTGTCGGTGCTGCACTGACTTGAGCACTCTTTAACCAAGCACCAGCCAGACATGCTGCCAAAATACCTCAAACCTAGGACTGCAAAAGGAGAATGAGAGTTTTTAGAGACTTAACTGGCCCTGGGTCCTTGTGCTTACTAGAAGAGAGTATCCAAACCCAGGACTGCTGGGCTTGAATTTGGGCACTGCCAATCAATCATAACATTGCAATTCTAACATGTCTTGCTTGTAGGCTGCTGTGAAATGGTAATTGTGGATCCAATTTCCATATGGTATTTTAAAAGGAAAATGCTTCCCATGATTAATGTCATTTAGAGAAATACATGCATGAATGCTACATGATAAGCTTGAAGATGTGAGCCTCAGTAGGAACAAATCTGACACAGAAATCATCTCTTGCAGTGTGCCAGTGCTGAAAGCAAGGATTGTCTTCCTATGCAAATAGATTTAAACTTTTAAGGTAATTGGAAGGCTTATTATGTGCTTCCCTGCAGCTCATGAGCATTGAACAAAAAGGTTTGATTTACAGCTCAATTGTGAGTTCTGCTTTCTGTTGTGTTTGTGGTAATTTTACAATAAAAAGTGTTCATGCAGACTACTTCCCAAAAGAGAAGTGGGTGAATCACAGGATTGGCAGGGTTGGAAGGGACCTCAGGGATCAGCCAGTTCCAATCCCCCCTGCCACGGGCAGGGACACCTCACACCACAGCAGGTTGCTCACAGCCACCTCCAGCCTGGCTGCAAACACCTCCAGGCAGGAGGCTTCCACCACCTCCCTGGGCAACCTGTGCCAGGCTCTCACCACCCTCCTGGGGAAGAACTTCTTCCTAACAACCAATCTGAATCTATTCATTTCTAGTTTTGCTCCATCTTCCCCAGTCCTATCACTCCCTGACACCCTCAAAAGTCCCTCCCCAGCTTTCTTGTGGCCCCCTTCAGATCCTGGAAGGCCACAAGAAGGTCTCCTCGGAGCCTTCTCTTATACTGCTAGCAAGCTCGGTCATACAATCAGGTGTAGCTGGAGGGATTCTCTACCTTTGTTCAGTATCTCCAAGCCACTACTCTGAAAACATCTTACATTAGGGACCTGAAAAACACTTTTCACATAGTAACATTCTGAAAACAATTGAAGCTTCTAAGTTGTTGGGGCTTTTTTTTTTTGAAGCAGGTGAATTTAGTTGCACACTAGCAGTCACTTTTCAGACCTTATTGTTCTCTTCAAGTGAACAGCAGAGAGATTACATTATGGAGGTAGTGTGTAATTCACTTTAAATAATGTCAAGAAGCCTTTAACATCCTGCTAGTTTTTTAAGTGAAGAGCTTTGCATGGAAAATTCCATATTTCTGTTGCTAAGGAATAAGGCAAAACCAGTTCCCCTTTGCACAGGGCACGGTGTCCACACCTTTCCAGCAGAGTTTCTGCCCTTCTAAGATTACATTCTTTCTTACTTTGTTCTAGGAGGAAAACATGACTGTAACAGAGGATTTTACTAGAGTAGAAAATACTTACCAAGTGGAAGCAGAGGTATGTATTCAACATCACCAAATCAACCCCAAACAAACACCACCACCCCCCCCCAAACAAACACACACACCCCCCAACCAAACACACACCCCCAAACACCCTCCCCAAACACACACCCCCAAACACCCTCCCCAAACACACACCCCCCAACCAAACACACACCCCCAAACAAACACTCCCCCTCCCCCCAACACACACCCCAGACACCCCCCACACCACCCCCCTACACTCCCCCTCTACCCCACCCACACCCCCCCACACCCACACCCTCCACCCTCACACCCACACCACCCCCCCACATACACATACCCACACTCCCAAACACCCCCACACACATCCTCCCCCACCCACACCTCCCCACACCCATACCCCCCCATCCTCACACCCACCACCCCCCCCAAATACACACACCCATACCCCACACACACCCCCACACACACCACCCCCCACTCCCTCTCCACCCCTCCCCCAGCCACACCTCCCCACACCCATACCCCTCCACCCTCACACCCACACCCCACACACACCACCACCCCTACATACACATACCCACATCCCCCCCACCCCCCCCACACACCACCACCCCACATACACATACCCATACCCTCACACACACCCCTCCCACACCACCCTCCAATTCCCCCTCCACCCCTCCCCTCCCCACATCTCCCCACACACACCATACACCCCCACACCTCCCCCACACACCCTCTCATACACCCTCCACACACACCCTCCACACACACCCTCCACACACACCCTCCACACACACCCTCCACACACCCCACCCCCCACACACACCCCCCACACACACACCCTCTACACACACCCCCCACCACCCCCACACCCTCCACACCCTCCCCCCCACACCCCACACCCATACACCCACCCCCCCAAGACACACACACACAAAAACCCACACCAAAAAATACCCAAAACAACCAAACTCCAAACAAACAAACAAAACCCCCCCAGAAGAAATGTAGAGCAAAGAAAACGTGCAGGCTGTCTTTCCTCATACCAGGGAGTAGATGTTCTCGACAGGAAAGGCAGAAAGAAACCATTGCAGGACTGCAGTCTGAAGCAGAGGTCAGCTGCAGCCTTCTGTGGTTGTGTGCAGAACCTGTGTTCTGCTGCTGTGCTATAAAAAGAATCCTTTCCTTCTCAGCTCTGGGCTTTCCCTGCATTGCATGACACTACAGAAGGGAAACACTTGGTTGTAAGGCTCTGCACTTGTCATTCTGTGGCAGTGTAAGCAAAGCCATGATTCTGCACTCTCCTTTCCCCCCAGCCCTTCCTGCCCTCTAGCAGGTTGGAACCAATGATCTCTGGAGGTCCCTTCCAACCTCTAATGTACTGTGATACCCCCTGCAGGGAGTTCCATTTAGTAGATCAGGTGATAGGTCACTTCAGAAAGCTCCACCAGTTAATAACTTTTTATTTCCAGATTAGCTTGCCCCCTCCCCTCTACCCCCCCAGAATCACAGAACTGTCAGGGTTGGAAGGGACCTCAAGGCTCAGCCAGTTCCAACCCCCCTGCCATGGGCAGGGACACCTCACACTGCAGCAGGTTGCTCACAGCCACATCCAGCCTGGCCTTCAAAATATCCAGGGATGAGGCTTCCACCACCTCCTTGGGCAACCTGTGCCAGTCTCTCACCACCCTCATGGGGAACAACTTCTTCTTAACATCCAATCTCAATCCACCCATTTCTAGTTTTGCTTCATACCCCTAGTTCTGTCATTACCTGACACCCTAAGAAATCCTTTCCCAGCTCTCTTGTAGCCCACTTAAGATACTGGAAGGCCACAAGAAGGTCTTCTCAGAGCCTTCTCCTCTCCTGACTGAACAGTCCCTCTCAGTCTGTCCTCATGGGATTGGAGCTCCAGCCCTCTGATCATCCTTGTGGCCCTTCTCTGAACACCTTCCAGCACCTCCAGATCTTTCTTCTTTCTGTGTCCAGAACTGGACACAGTACTCCAGGTGGGGTCTGAGCAGAGTGGAGGGGGAGAATCACCTCCCTGGCCCTGCTGGCTCTGCTTCTCTTGCTGCAACCCAGGCTCTGCTTGGCTCTCTGGGCTGCAAGTGCTCACTGCTGGCTCCTGTTGAGCTTCTCCTCCCCCAGCACCCCCAAGTCTTTTTCTTCAGGACTCTCAAGCCAGTCCCTGCCCAGCCCATATCAGTGCTTGGGCTTGCCCCAAGCCAGATGTAGGACCTTGCACTTGGTCTTATTATTTGAGCTCCCTGAACTGGAGGCATTGGAAGGCAGAGGGCAAGAGTGCATGGGGGACTACAGTAGGGTGGCTGCCATAATCTAGAGCTGCTTAAACCAGCAGGTGAACAGCAGCTGGCCTTTGGTCTATGCTACGTGGCTCTGCCATCAGCTAGCTGCAAGTAAAGCAAAACTAATTGTTTCCTAGGTAAGTGACTTGGAATTCCTTAGGTAGCAAGTGCTGTGTGGAAGCTAGATATTACAGGAATAATCCCATTTACTTCAGAAGCAGCTCAAGGGAGCATATTTTTGCATGTTCATGCTGTAGTAAGGAAAAAAAAATGCTGTGCTGGAAGCATTCACTGAGGGGAAACTTGTGCTTTAAGTCAGTGGATCTTTTTAGACCACCAAACTTAAATCAGCAAATTTGCAGATCCAGATGAAGTAAACCTGGAGGCTGGCAATAAGGTGATAGCTGTTTCATAGAATCACAGAATTGTTAGGGTTGGAAGGGACCTCAAGGATCACAGTATCACAGTATCACTAAGGTTGGAAGAGACCTCAAAGATCATTGAGTCCAACCTGTCACCACAGACCTCCTGACTAGACCATGGCACCAAGTGCCACATCCAAGCCCCTCTTGAACACCTCCAGGGATGGTGACCAGCCAGTACCAACCCCCCTGCCATGGGCAGGGACACCTCACACTACAGCAGGTTGCTCACAGCCACATCCAGCCTGGCTGCAAACACCTCCAGGGATGAGGCTTCCACCATCTCCCTGGACAACCTGTGCCAGGCTCTCACCACCCTCAGGGGGAATAACATCTTCCTAACAGCCAGTCTCAATCTACCCATTTCTAGTTTTGTTCCATTCCCCCCAGTCCTGTCACTCCCTGACACCCTCAAAAGTCCCTCCCCAGCTTTCTTGTAGCCCCCTTCAGATACTAGAAGGCCACAATTAGGTCTCCTCGGAGCCTTCTCTTCTCCAGACTGAACAGCCCCAACTCTCAGTCTGACCTTGTAGCAGAGCAGCTCCAGCCCTGTGCTCATCCTCATGACCCTTCTCTGGACACCTTCCAGTACCTCCAGATCTTTTTTGTAATAAGGGCTCCAGAACTGGACACAGTGCTCCAGATTGGGTCTTACCAGAGCAGAGTGGAGGGGGAGAATCACCTCCCTGGCCCTGCTAGCTATGCTTCTCTTGCTGCATCCCAGGCTCTGCTTGGCTTTCTGGGCTGCAAGTGCTCCCTGCTGGCTCCTGTTGAGCTTCTCATCCCCCAGCACCCCCAAGCCCTTTTCTTCAGGGCTGCTCTCAAGCCAGTCCCTGCCCAGCCTATATCAGTGCTTGGGATTGCCCTGACCAAATGCAGCACCTTGCACTTGGTCTTGTTGAACCTCATGAGGTTGTCATGGGCTCAGCTCTGCAGCCTGCCAAGGTCCCTCTGGGAGACTGTATATGGAAAGAGATTTAGCATGAGGCTGCTTGGGCCAGCTTTTGACTGCTGTTCAAAAGTGTATGGTTGCCAGGGATCTGGGTGTCAGGAGCTGAAAAATCTTCCCAGAGCCCTGCTGGTTTGGCTGCCCTGCACACTAAGGCAGCAGGATGGTCGCTCTTTATGCAGAGATTAGTTTCTCCTGCCTTCCCCCTTTATGTGTGTACTTGTTTCATTAGTGCAGCTTCATAAACCAATGAAGTCCCATTGACCACTGTGTTTGCATACTTCAGCACAAGCAATGAATTTTAAATGAACTTCTGCTCCTTTACTAAAGAGTATTGCCATGATACCTGTGTTCCATGGAAAATAATAATAATAATAAACCAGGTTGGAAGAGACCTCCAAGATCATCGCGTCCAACCCCTCAACCAATCCAACCCACCTAAACAACTAACCCATGGCACCAAGCACCCCATCAAGTCTCCTCCTGAACACCTCCAATGATGGTGACTCCACCACCTCCCCAGGCAGCCCATCCCAATGGGCAATCACTCTCTCTGTATAGAACTTCTTCCTCACATCCAACCTAAACCTCCCCTGGTGCAGCCTGAGACTGTGTCCTCTTGTTCTGGCACTGGCTGCCTGGGAGAAGAGCTCTGCAGGCCAGCTGTCTGGAAGACATTCTGTCCTGCTAGTAAAAATTGAGGCAAAGAAGGTGCTAAGTACTTCTGCCTTTTCCTCATCCTTTGATACACCATTTCCCTCCATGTCCACCAAGGCGTGGAGGTTGTCCCTGCCCTTCCTCTTGCTATTCATGTATTTATAGAAGGACTTTTTGTTGTCCTTCACTGCAGAGGCCAGTCTAAGCTCCAAATGTGCTTTTGCCTCCCTAATTTTCTTCCCACATGATCTAGCAACATCCTTAAACATCCCATGGGTTGCCTCCCCTTTCTTCCAAAGATGATACACCCTCTTCTTTTCCCTTAGTTCTTTTAGAAGCTCATCACCCATCCAGGCTGGCCGTCTGCCCCGGCGGCTCCTCTTCCGGCACATTGGCACAGCCTGATCCTGTGTCTTCAACAGTTCTTCCTTGAAGCAGGTCCAGCCCTCCTGGACCCCTTTGTTTTTAAGGGCTTTATCCCAAGGAACCCTCTGAGTTAGTTCCTTGAGTAAGCTGAAGTCTGCCCTCTGGAAGTCCAGAGTGGAGGTCTTCCTGGAAGTCAGGCATTGTTTCATTCTGTGAACTGTTTTCATCCCTTCTCTGAAGAGTTTTCTGGAGGCTGAAGACATTCCCAGACAAGTAGCTATTTTAAGGTAGAGGTAAGAACTCAAGATATGCTTTCCATTTTAAGGAGATACTGCATCCAGTTTTGGGCTCCCCAGTTCAAGAGGGACAGAGAGGACTCAAGAGAGTCCAGCAGAGAGCTACAGGGATGATGAAGGGACTGGAGCAATGCCCTGTGAGGAGAGGCTGAGGGACCTGGGGCTGTTTTGTCTGGACAAGACTGAGAGAAGATCTAATGTTTATAAATATCTGAGGGCTGAGAGTTAAGAGGCAGGGGACAGGCTCTGCTCACTTGCACCCTGTGATAGGACAAGGGGCAATGGATATAAACTACAGCACAGGAGGTTCCACCTCAGCATGAGGAGGAACTTCTTCACTGGGAGGGTCACAGAGCACTGGAGCAGGCTGCCCAGAGATGTTGTGGAGTCTCCTTCTCCAGGGACTTCCAAGCCCCATCTGGATGTGTTCCTGTGTGACCTGTGCTGGATTCTATGGTCCTGCTCTGGCAGGGGGTTGGACTCAATGATCTCCTGAGGTCCCTTCCAGTCCCTAACATCCTGTGAGCCTGTGATCAATTTTAAATCCGTGCTGGAGCAAAGGAAAAAACCCAGAAGGCTGAAGTTGTCTGGGAGATTACAGAGCTCTACAATGCTCATCATAGATCATTCATTGCATGATCATCTCATGGGATGAAGATTATGTTGGGTTTGTGCATTTCTTAATATATTTGCCTCCTGCCAGACCATAACTTCTTATCCTCTACAGCCTTACCCAACCCTTATGATGTCATCATGTTTTTGCATACCTTTTTTCACTCTTTTTAACCTTCATCATTAATTTACTGAAGAAATGGAACCACTGCTTTAAATTCTAATGCTTGGATATCCTCTGTTAATGTTCATGGAGTTTTTCTGCATCTAGCTCTAAATGAAAACTGACTTTTAGGGGAAGAAGAGGTCACAGTTTTGCCCCAGAGGGTACTTGATTATGTGTTTCCTTTTTAACAACCACCTTCCTGAGTGCCCAGAAGAACTGCCCCAGTCTGAGCAGCTTACCTCTTGCTTGAGACCCACAGTTCCCCTGTTTGACCATTCTTTTGTCTCATCCCCTTGAGGAGACTATAATCATGTGAACACTGATAGCAATCTGGAAGACACTGTGACAGTCCTCACAGTCAGACTTGCAACTTTCCACAAAATATGACAGGTTTTTGGCAAAACAGCACAAGGGGATGTATGCTTTTTATATATGGTGAGAACTCCCACTAAAGAAAGAAATCTGGGCTTAGCTTCATCTTCAGTCTTTGTTCAGATTGCTACTGCACCTTCTAGAAAGCAATCCAACCCCTGAGCTGCAGATGAGATTTAACAAGCCTGAGTGCTGGGTTCTACACTTTGACCACAACAAGCCCATGCAGTGCTCAGGGTGGGGACAGAGTGGCTGGAGAGCAGCCAGGCAGAGAGGGACCTGGGGGTGCTGGTTGACAGCAGGCTGAACATGAGCCTGCAGTGTGCCCAGGTGGCCAAGAAGGCCAATGGCATCCTGGTCTGCATCAGGAATAGTGTGGCCAGCAGGAGCAGGGAGGTCATTCTGCCCCTGTGCTCAGCACTGGTTAGGCCACACCTTGAGTCCTGTGTCCAGTTCTGGGCCCCTCAGGTTAGGAAAGATGTTGAGCTGCTGGAAGGTGTCCAGAGAAGGGCAACAAAGCTGGGGAGGGGTCTGGAGCACAGCCCTGGGAGGAGAGGCTGAGGGAGCTGGGGTTGCTTAGCCTGGAGAAGAGGAGGCTCAGGGGAGACCTTCTTGCTGTCTACAACTACCTGAAGGGAGGTTGTAGCCAGGTGGGGGTTGGTCTCTTCTCCCAGGCAACCAGCACCAGAACAAGAGGACACAGTCTCAAGCTGTGCCAGGGGGAAGCTTAGGCTTGATCTTAGGATAAAATTCTTCCCAGCAAGAGAGACTGGCCATTGGAATGTGCTGCCCAGGGAGGTGGGGTGGTCAATGTCCTGGAGGTGTTTAAGAAAAGCCTGGCTGAGGCACTTAGTGCCATGGTCTGGTTGATTAGATAGGGTTGGGTGATTGGTTGGACTTGATGACCTTGGAGGTCTCTTCCAACCTGGCTGATTCTATGAAGAGTGTGCAGCTGAGATGCAGACTTGGCACAGTTTCACACAACAAGTGTGATCCTTTGTCCTTGTAGGAGATGGAATTGCCCTGCCACTCCATCATGGTCAGTTTTCAAGGCCCTAAGCCCAGCTTTGGCTCAGTTGAGTGAAGAGCCACGGAGCCAGTGCAAGGATTCAAGCCAGCATGAGGTACATGTAGCACACTGAGAGGCTACCAAGGGTAACAAGGTGTGTGCATTAATTACTTTGTGATAATTGTTGATACCCATTTTTATCTTACCCTGTCTATGAAGTAACTTCCTCCTCCTGTCTCTACTTCCTTCCACTTACCTCATTTTCCACAAGGTTAATCTGTGCTGTGCCCAAAGAAGCAGTGCAGCTGACAGGCCAGTACTTGGATTTCTGTACCCTACACCTTCACTGGGATAAACTGCTGCATGGGCTGCAGCAATCACAAGGGTGACTATGTCCAGGGGTTGGCAGTGGGATTTTCTTTACCACAGCTTTTTTTCTTCCTAGCTGTTGAAGATGTATTAGTATGCAAAAAGATAGGGAATAGTCAGGGCTAAGCAAGAACACCTGATCTAGAGTGAGGTGTCCCTGCCCATGGCAGGGGGGCTGGAACTAGGTGATCCCTGAGGTCCCTTCAAGCCTGACAATTCGATGATTCTAAGAAGATGAGGGTGACTTGGTGGTGAGAGCATTTTACTGGGAGGTCAAGATGAGGGTTTAGTGCTTCTGAAGAAGAGTTCTGAACCCAGGATTCCTGAATGTTGTAGCAGCCTCACTCCTGGCAACTGTGCTCTGCCACAGAAAAAGGCAGGCTCCTGCCTGGAAAGTTGCCACCTGACTAGATCAGGTTGCTCATTGCCACATCCAGCCTGGCCTTAAAACCCTCCAGGCATGAGGCTTCTACCACCTCCCTGGGCAACCCTGGGCACCCTGACTGGTGGCACTTTCCTGCAAGGAGGGCTGTAGGGCTTTCTGTCCAGGCCTGATAGTGATGCCTGCATTGTAGCACTTGGGAAAGCACCTGAATGCTCAATGCACTTGTACTTAATGCTTCTTGTTGCCAAGCCCACAGACAGCTAGATGTTGAAATTGTTATGAATGCAAATCTGATGTGCCCAGTTCTCTGTAGGCACTGGAGCACGTCTGTGTAGCCAACACAAGGGTTTCAAGCCCACTGCAGGTCAGACTGGGCTAGGCTGAGTTTAGTCTCATAGATTAGTTTGCTTGAACCTCATGTTTGAGATTAAAATGTGTCATAGGATGACAGGATGTTAGGGGATGGAAGGGACCTCTAAAGATCATCAAGTCCAACCCCCCCTGCCAGAGCAGGACCACAGAATCCAGCACAGGTCACACAGGAATGCATCCAGACAGGGCTTGAAAGTCTCCAGAGGAGACTCCACAACCTCTCTGGGCAGCCTGCTCCAGTGCTCTGTGACCCTCACAGTGAAGAAGTTCCTCCTCATGTTGAGGTAGAGCCTCCTGTGCTGTAGTTTATATCCATTGCCCCTTGTACTGTCACAGGGCAGAAGTGAGCAGAGGCTGTCCCTTCCTTCCTGGCACCCAGCCCTCAGATACTTATAGACATTGATCAGATCCCCTCTCAGTCATCTTCTCCAGACTAAAAACCCTTAGGTCTCTCAGCCTCTCCTCACCAGGCAGTGCTCCAGTCCCTTCATCATCCTTGTAGCTCTCTGCTGGACTCTCTCGAGTAGATCCCTGTCCCTCTTGAACTGGGGAGCCCAGAACTGGATGCAGTATTTATGATATTCCCTCTCAGTCTTCTCTTCTCCAGACTTAAACAGCTCCAGATCTCTCAGCCTGTCCTCATAAGGCAGATGCTCCACAGCAAACATCCTTCCTGGACAAATGTTTTCCACATCATTATGCTTGGGCTTCTACACCATTAACATCCAGTAATCTAAGGGAGGGACCAGGGGGCATCTAGTCCTGTGTCCCAAAGAGCACATTCATTCTTCAGATTGTCCACATACCAAGAATGCCTCACTTCCTCTCAGAAAGCATTTCTCAAACCTCAATTTTAGACCACTGTATGAAACATGTGCTCTTGCAAACCTCTCTGGAGCTATATAAAAGTGTTCTAAGTAAAGAAATGTTTGAGTTATAAACAGCAGTGTTTAGTTAGTTTCAGGTTGGAAAAGACCTCAGAGATCAAGTCCAACCTATGACCTAATACCTAACACCTCCTGACAACTAAACCAGGGCTCCAAGTGCCACATCCAAGCCTTTTTTGAACACCTCCAGTGATGGGGACTCCACCACCTCCCTGGGCAGCACATTCCAATGGCAAATTACTCTTTCTGGGAAGAACTTTCTCCTCACCTCCAGCCTAAACTTCCCCTGGCACAGCTTGAGACTGTGTGCTCTTGTTCTGATGCTGGTTGCGTGGGAGAAGAGACCAACCCCCACCTGGCTACAACCTCCCTTCAGGTAGTTATAGAGAGCAATGAGGTCTCCCCTGAGCCTCCTCCTCTCCAGGCTAAACACCCCCAGCTCCCTCAGCCTCTCCTCAGTTTGTACCTGTCTGGCTGTATGCTAATTTGAGTGCTGAATTAAAGGGGGAGAAATCAAAAGAAAAATGGGGCCCTCAGGTTAGGAAAGATGTTGAGCTGCTGGAAGGTGTCCAGAGAAGGGCAACAAAGCTGGGGAGGGGTCTGGAGCACAGCCCTGTGAGGAGAGGCTGAGGGAGCTGGGGTTGTTTAGCCTGGAGAAGAGGAAGTTCAGAGGAGACCTTATTGCTCTCTACAATTCCCTGAAGGGAGGTTGTAGCCAGGTGGGGGTTGGTCTCTTCTCCCAGGCACTCAGCACCAGAACAAGAGGACACAGTCTCAAGCTGTGCCAGGGGAGGTTCAGGCTGGATGTTAGGAAGAAATTCTTCCCAGCAAGAGAGATTGGTCACTGGGATGTGCTGCCCAGGGGGCTGGTGGAGTCCCCATCACTGAAGTGTTTAAGAGGAGCCTGGATGAGGCACTTGGTGCCATGGTTGAGTTGATTTTGGACTTGATGATCTTTGAGGTCTCTTCCAACCTTGGTGATACTGTGATCGGATGGTGTTGGGCGATAGGTCGGACTTGATGATCTCGAAGGTCTTTTCCAAGCTGGTTAATTCTGTATTCTCTTCTGTCTGTGTTCACTCCCAGGTCTGTATTGTATTCAGTGATTTTGGCAAAATGCAGAATGTTTGCAATCTGCTCACTGAAAAGTTAGGAGCCTCGGTTACCATCAGCCCCCCTCATTTCTACCATACGCCAGAAGCTGTGGACAACCTTCGGTAAGGTCTCTCCCCTGCCCCAACTCTTGCAGCCAGAGATTAACAGTCAATGTGAATACATAATTTATACTCCCTGTAATGGGAGCAAATAGCTTCCTTCAGATGTGAATGGCTGTTCAAAGATCTCAGTGTTTGTTTTAGATATAAATTAATGTGCATGTTTGGCCTAGGAGATGCAGCTTGCTCTGTCTGCAGGGTCCCTCTGCGAAAGCAGAGTGTGATAAAAGAAAAACAACCATGATTTCCATTGTAAGTATAATCTACTGTGCATAGCAGGTCGACAGAATTTGACTTTGGCTGCTTCAGTGTGGGTTTAATTTGTATTTATTCATGAAGGCACAAGTGTTGTTACCAGATGCTGGTAATTCTAAGTGCCCTTGCCAGTTCCAATTACTCTTGGCTGATGGCATGATCTGAAAAGAACCATGTATGGTGCACACTCAGCAGCAAAATAGGAAGCTCACAGTCCTGATATTTTAGGCATTAACTGTTGAATGTCCTGCTGCTCCCATTGACATGGAGGGGAGGAGCAGGGGGAGAGGGAAGGTTAGTCATGGTTGGGATTTTGCCTCTAAAAAGTCATGCCTGGTCCAAGGAGCAAGTACAACTAGCAGCTGTTCTGGAGGTGTCAGGAGTGTATCTCAGAGGCATAAACTTGAACATAAGATGTTCCATCTGAACATGAGAAGGAACTTGTTCACTTTGAGGGTGGTAGAGCACTGGAGCAGGCTGCCCAGAGAAGTAGTGATGTCTCCATCTTGGGAGACCAAGGCCTGCCTGGTTGTGTTTCTATGTGATCTGCTTTAGGTTGGACTTGATGATCTTCAGAGGTCACTCCCAACCTCTACCATTCCGTGATTCTCTGTATCTGCACAGGAGTGTGGAAATCAGGCCAGGGAGGTTAAATAGGTGCTTGTATGCTTTCAGCTGAGCCACCCAAATGTCTGAAGCAAGGGCAGAACCCTTGCTCTGCACCAGCCACTACAGCAGCATAGAGGTGTCAGAAGTGTTGAATGATCACCAAGGAGGATGCTAGCTACCCAAGGAGGTTGTGGGATGTTCAAAGTCAGGTTGGAAAAGGCCTTAGGCAGCCAAGTCTGCTTGAGAGGCTTTCCTGCCCATGGCAGGGAGGGTGGAGTGTATGATCTCTGAGGTCCCTTTGAACCTAAGCCATTCTGTGATCTTCTCCTCACACTCTACGCCATCACCCAGATGGTGGGGACAGAGATGTGCCTGAGTTCTCTGCAGCTAGAAAATCTGAGGTGTTAGAAACAGAAATGCTTGGCAGGAATGCAGCTGCATAGTCAAACACCACTCAGCCCTGCCTGTCACTGTGCTGCTTTTTCTGCCTCTCAGCCGGCAAGTCTGTGTGGCTGCTGTTGGGAACACACGGCGGAAGGCTCAAGAAGTCTGTCACCTGTTTGGCCAGTCCCTGGGAAAACCTTTGTTAATAAGAGAAGAAGAAACAAAAGAGTGGGGAGGTCACCTAGACAGCCCTTTGCCACACTCCCCAGATGCCCTGACTCTGCAAGAGAGAATCCAGAACGCTACCGCCCATGCTTCTTGTAGAGTGTTTGCTGTGTTTGAGATAAAGGGGAAAGGAAACAGAAGAACCAAGTTGCTCTAGAACCTTTCCAATCCTCCATGGTTTTGTAATAAAATTTTTATCCTTTCTTGAGTTGTTTGTTGGGTTTGGGTTTGTTTTTTTTACTTCTTAAGGGAGCAAATAGAATTAAGAGAGGATATTAAGAACGAGGTTTGTGTCATGAGTAGAAGGCTGCTCAACAGAGCTGTCCAGGTGCAAAGAAATAAACCACAGTAGATGAACTCTTCCTTTGCACAGGTCATTTGAATGCAGCACAGTGCATGCTCCTGTAGAGAGAGCAGTCAAAGTATTGCAAGATTTACATACTGCAGCCCTCCCCAGAGATATTCCAGTTCCTGTTGGCCTTTACTTAGCTCTGTCCCCTAAAATGAGAGGTGTGATGAATTCTGAAAGTACAGTTCTTAGCTAGTTAGTTGCCTCTTCTGCCCTCTCTGAAAGGGCAAGGTGTTTGATGTGAGAAAGCTTTGGTGCTCTCACCTGAAAGTGAGCTGTATTTAAACCTTCCCTCACAAATCTAGAAGGAAATTAATCCCCACCCCAAGTCCTGGAAGACTGAACACTCAGTGTGCTTGCTTCTAATGAAATGGATTGCTCAACAGGTAAACATGCCTTGGAATGGTTTATTTCATCAGAGGTAAAAAATATACATGAGTTTCAGCCTGCTGTCCATTTGCTGGGGTTTAAAAAGGAGGTTTGTTGAGGACTTCAGTCATGAGGATAGATTTTTTTCAACCATGGCTGCATGATGTATTTTGTCCCATCATATCCACTGAAATAGGTTTTAATATCAGGGTGATGCACCTGAGAAAAGAAAACTTCCAAGTTGAATAAGCACCAGAACTGGCAGTGAATACAAACTGGTAGTTAAAAGTTACTACAGGCAACTTTTTGGCAAACTCCCCATTAGTTTTTTAATAGATCAGGTACATAGAGACACTTTCAGGGAGGTTTTCTATGTACCTTAATTTATGTCATCACTTTCCCCCTGTACAAGGGAAGAGAGGGAGAAGAGCAGAGAGTAGCTTGTTACTACATAGCCACAACAAAGAAATGCAGCTAGATCCTGTTATCAGGAAGACTCTCCATTAGTTTTTAAATAGATCATGTACACAGAGATACTTTCAGGAGGTTTTCCATGTACCTTATGTCATCACTTTCCCCCTGCACAAGGGAAAAGAGGGAGAAGAGCAGAAAGTAGTTTGTTACTACTTGGCCACAACAAAGAAACAGCTAGATCCTGTCATCAGGAAAACTCTCCATCAGTTTGTAAACAGATCAAGTACACAGAGATATTTTCAGGAGGTTTTCCATGTACCTTATGTCATCACTTTCCCCCTGTACAAGGGAAAAGAGAGAGAGAAGAGCAGGGAGCAGCTTGTTACTACTTAGCCACCACGAAGAAATGCAGCTAGATCCTGTCATCAGAAACTGTTTGGAACCTTCTCAAAGTACTCTGCAAATGCTGAGCATAGTTCATGAGAGATGAAGTGCTGAATGTACACCAGCACTGATGTTTTAAAATTGGGGCTGCCTCTATTCTATTCTATTGTAATTTACTGATGCAGATGCCAATCATATGCTGTTGCTACAGCTGTTTGTTATTGTTTTTCAGCTGGATCAGAGATCTAACCCAATTAGGCCACAGAAACAGCAAAGAAGCAGTCAGGGAAGTGGGAAGAGACACCACATTGATGTCCTGAGGTACATGACCATCCAGTGTGAAGATGCAAGCCTGAAAAGGGCAATTCAAGTTGCATGCTTTGTTATGATGGAGAAAGCCAACAGTGAGCAGGTTAGAACTGCCACCTAGGAAAGGGCTGGGACAAGTCTGAGCATTTTCTCATCAGTCTCAACTCTTGAGGCAATTACTCTGCCTGTTAGGCTGCTGGAAAGGCTGAGCTGAGGCAACCCACAGACCTTCTTTTGAACTTGAGGTATGTGACTCACTGTTTCTAATTAATCTCAACTTAGGCAACATTCACAGACCTGATTTTGTGAGCCTGTTACTATTAGTTCCTCTAATAATCCATGGGGAGAATCAGGCTGTCATGCAGGTGAACAAAGCAATCTGCTATCTTAAAGACTAGTTTACACAAGGTCAGTGTTTTAAGGTGAGGTGTCTACTTCTTCCCATGGACCATAAAGATAACCCAAGTTCAGCTAGCTGACTGACACAAGAAAGGATGCATTTTTAGACACAAGTCAGAGTGATCAGAACCCACTTTTAAATACCTGGGACACTTAGCTGGCACAAGATAGTTCCTGGCACGCTGGTATGTTTTATATTGCAGTTGGTGGCTAAACCAGAAGTCACAATGAACTAAGGTTTCTCCCAAATAGAAGAGGCAATGGTGCCACACTCTTCAGCCCCACGGATTAAGGGGAGTCCTTTATGTGCAGCAGCAGAGTTTCAAGAAACAACATTCAGAGTCTTAAGGCTAGCCTAACTTACTTCCTTCGGGGGGTGGGTGGGGGTGGGTGTTCTCCTGAAAGGCAAAAGATTCCCTATCACCTCTTCTCTGACTAGATCAAGCATCTCCTCTTAAAGGAATGGTTCAGCTATTTGCTGTACTTTAAATGAAGGCACTGCTCTTTAAAAGAGGGCATCACAATAGCACTGAATGCCTTGCAGAAAGCCGTTTGTATGTGGCATGCATGCCTGAAGCCTGCTTTCTGGATCAGAGTCTCTTGCCTAGTTTCAAGAAACAGGAACACCTTCCATAAGCTAGAAATCAAAAGATACCAAGGCCATGATCCATAAAACAGAACTTCTGGCTCCCAGAGAGTTCTGCAGTTAAGAAGAGAGAGATAAATTCAGTCTGGGCAACAGCTGAGCAGGAGCTGTTTGAAATGCACATTCTCAGAGTTGAACTGAGAAACCGATGTGCTTCACCAGATCCAGTGGAAAGAGATGCAATGACTTGTCCAGCTTTGATAGGTCAGTGACATCCCAGAACAAAACTCCCTCCCTGCAACAGCCTGTATGTAACAGAAGTCAAGCTGCTGAAAGACAAAACTAGGCAGCTGGATTCACTGAAGCAGGCAGTGCCTGGCTTGGGTTATTTATCACCTTCCAAAAGCAGGTACTTGAAAGTACAGCAGTAATTTGTTTACCTGCTTGCTCTGTTAGTTTTTGCTAACTTTGCAAAACAGCTAGATAGATAGTGTCCATTAAGCCAAAGGTCAGCCAACTTCTACATGCACAGGATAACAAGTTGCAACTGAATAACAAAGAAATGCTACCTCTAATCCCATAATAATCGTTATCTCCTCCTCAGGAATGTAAGCTGTGGACTTGCCAAATCCATTTGCTTTGTTAATTAGAATTCGATAGTGAGGAGTCTCTCTTAGATCCTGCAAAAAACAGAAGGAAAAGAAATATCCTCAAGGGGAGATGATGACTGAAGATTACCTTACATAATCACTTCACTCTCACCAGGCTTGCAGAACCTAAACCCACTCAATATATATACAAACAGCAGCTTCATTTGTGTGATCTCACTAACATCACCTTGGAAAAATTAAATAGAAAGCAATCAGAACTGTAATACATTAACTTCTTGGTGCAGCTGGAGAGGTTTCTAAGAGCCAAGGTTTTAATGCACCTTTTCAGCCACAGATCTTGCAAGAAACAGGACTTGGAATATCCATGCTTTTTGTCCATACCAATTTGTTAGAATCATGGAATTGTTAGGGTTGGAAAGGACCTCAAGGATCACCTAGTTCCAACCCTCCTGCCATGGGCAGGGACACCTCACACCACAGCAGGTTGCTCACAGCCACATCCAGCCTGCCCTGAGAAACCTCCAGGGATGAGGCTTCCACCACCTCCCTGGGCAACCTGTGCCAGTGTCTCACCACCCTTATGGGGGAAAAACTTCTTCCTAACATCCAATCTCAATCTCCCCACTTCTAGTTTTGCTCCATTCCCCCCACTCCTATCCCTCCCTGACACCCTAAAATGTCCCTCCCCAGCTTTCTTGTAGCCCCCTTCAGATACTGGAAGGCCACAATTAAGTCTCCTCAGAGCCTTCTCTTCTCCAGACTGAACAGCCCCAACTCCCTCAGTCTGTCCTCATAGGAGAGTAGCTCCAGCCCTCTGCTCATCCTCATGGCCCTTCTCTGGACATGCTCCAGCATGTTCAGATCCTTCCTTCACAAGTGGTAACAGAGAACAAAGAGAAAGAGGCAAGCTCAGAACATAATGCCACCTCTTACAATCTTGGTCCCAATCCTGGGCAAGAGCTAAGGCAACTTCTGTGAATGTATTAAAACCTTCCAGCCAAGAAAGGCAAGGCATGGCTCACTGTTATTGTCCCAGTGCCTATGAAAACAAATCATGGGCCAGGATCCCACCCTGCTCACTTTTCATCCATGTAAATTTCTGCTCAAAGGAACCCATGATCTAAACACCAAAAAACCTGATGGGTGAATACAGACAGGTAACTGGAGTTTAAGAAGCAGGTAGTGTTGATCAACAGGACAGGCAGTGGCCTCTGATCAGCAGTTTAGTCAAGACCTGGAAGTCAGAGAAAGGCAAGGAAAGGATTTGCAAGGACCAAGCTTAGTAGTTGCCTTGTAAAGGGCAGAAGGTGCTGTGCATTGCTGCTGCATGTAATGTGATAGGCAAAGGCAAGTTAAAACAACCCCAAAAGCACACACTGAAACCATGGCTTCACTGATGAAATTAAACCAAAGATGGCCACAGGGTCACTGGGAGAACAGACAAACCCAAGGTACAATAACAAAAGAACCAGAATGCCTGATAAGAAATTCCTGGGGGTTCAGGGGGTGAAAATAATACAGGGAGGAAAAGAGGAGAGAAGAAAGTAAGGATGCAGGTGTTTGAGAACCCAAGTGGGTAAAATGAGAGAAGGAACAAACTGCACAAAACAGGACTGCATGTCTGCTCCCAGCTGAACAGGAGTCCTCTGCCACAGGCAGAGTTTCTCCTTTTCCCCCCCTCATTTTCAATCCTCTCTGACTTGATTAGTGCCTGCCTGCCACTTAAGCACAATGTCAATGGCCAACCCAGGGAGCATGCAGAACTCTATCTAATACCAGACCAGCACTGTCAACAAAGATTCAGCATCTGATTTTCAAGTACAGCAAGGTCTGAGGCTAGGGAATTTCAAAAGCTTCAAGAATTCTAACAAAAATATGCTGCTAAATTGATTCACATTCCAGTTGTCCACATCCCATTGCTTTACAGCTGAAACTGATTAAACACTAAGGATTTCAAGAGGGGATTGGACGTGGCTCTTGGTGCCATGGTTTAGTCATGAGGTCTGTGGTGACAGGTTGGACTGGATGATCTTTGAGGTCTCTTCAACCTTGGTGATTCTGTGTGTGATTATTTCCATTTCTCAGGTGCAATAAAGATCACAGAATCATAAAATGATTTGGGTTGGAAGGGCCCTTAAAGATCATCCAGTTCCAGCCCCCTGCCATGGGCAAAGACACCTTCTGCCTGACTAGGTTGAGTCTTTGACAAGCAACAACCCAAGCATCTCTCAGGAGGCTGTGGATAAGCCAACACTCATGTCACATCTGCCACCCCACCAATTCAAGCACCCAAATGACCTGTAGCTTAGGGGGTTGAAGCTAGAGCCCTGCTTGGGGAGGAAAAAAAGGGCAAAATGGTCCAGAGAAAGGGGAGTAAAATCAGCAGAAGAGCTCCAAAGGGCAGTTCTCTATAGAGAGGTTACCAATTATGGATGATCAGATAAAATACTTAACAGCCTCTCAACTTTAGTAACAGCACAACATGAGAAATCTGTTCAAACATAGCTTGGCACTGCCAGAACCCAAACCATTACATGCCTTAAATACAACACTGCATTAAAAGTGAGACAATTTAACTAGAGGCTTTACCAGCACAACCCTGACCAGCTAAGCTTGGCACTGCCAGAACCAAACCATTACACCCCTGAAATACAACACTGCATTAAAAGAGAGACATTTTAACTAGAAGCTTTGACAGTACAACCCTGACCAGCTAAGCTTGGCACTGCCAGAACCAAACCAGCACAGCCCTGACCAGCAAAGCTTGGCGCTGCCAGAACCAAACCAGCACAACCCTGACCAGCAAAGCTTGGCACTGCCAGAACCAAACCAGCACAACCCTGACCAGCTAAGCTTGGCACTGCCAGAACCAAACCATTACACCCCTGAAATACAACACTGCATTAAAAGGGAGACATTTTAACTAGAAGCTTTGACAGTACAACCCTGACCAGCTAAGCTTGGCACTGTCAGAACCAAACCAGCACAACCCTGACCAGCTAAGCTTGGCACTGCCACAACCAAACCATTACCCCCCTTAAATACAACACTGCATTTAAAGTGAGACATTTTAGCTTGAGGCTTTACCAGCACAACCCTGACCAGTGAAGCTTAGCCAAGTAATGATGCAAAAGCAAAAGCTTTACTGGGGTGACAGTGCAGAAGCTGCAGAGGTGCTGCTCAGCTACAGTGGTACATGGGACCCTGAAGTATTTTCCATTAGGTTAGCAGGAAGGCTGTCTGTCTGTCATAGTGTTTCTGAGGTTGGGGGGGGGGGTGGGAGGTGGTTAACCTAAGTTACTCTGTAGATATTAACAGAGTTGAATACATTCAAACCTGTTTGGCTGGAGGGTATTTGTGTCGTAGCCATTCCTCTGGAGCGTTAGCTTTTGCATCCCATCCAATAATGACTCCTGAATAGCCAAACCTTTTGTGCACCATTACCTGTCCCACACTGAACTGAACATATTCAGGCTTTGGACTGCGAACATGAGTTGATTCTAATAGAACAAAGGCAGAGACACAGCAAGGGTAAATGTTTGATCAAATCCATTATAAGCATTTAAACAGAAATCCTTCTGCCAGAAGAGAACTGACAATTAGAGTAAGAGGTGAAGTAAACAAAAGAAGAGGTAGTTTGGGATTTCTTTTCCCCATCCAGCAAGGAAGGCACTTTCCTGTTTGTATGCCTTTGATGCTACCCTAGGGTCTCCAAAGAGTTTTGGAAAGCATGAACACATGAATGCATTGACAATTAGAAGACTTTTATCATGTGCTAACTGATTTGGCTGTCAATTTTATTCTAGTTTAGGCCACAGAATTCTTCTGTTCACTCTGATTGCAGGGAATTTTTTTTTCCCCCCAAGAGCAGCCTGATCAACTGTTTCTTTTTCCTTTTATGAAGTTGATCTTAATCAGTTCTTTTGAGTCAAGGGAAAACTGCATCTCTGCTTTGTGCATCGATGCAAACCGAGCACACTCAGATATATTCAATAAAACTTAGAGCTGCCAAACAGAGGGACCTGGGGGTGATGATTGACACCTGCCTAAACACAAGACAGCAGTGTGCCCAGGTGGCCAAGAAGGCCAATGGCATCCTGGCCTGCATTAGGAATAGTGTGGCTAGCAGGAGCAGGGAAGTCATTGTGGCCCTGTACTCTGCACTGGTTAGGCCACACCTTGAGTCCTGTGTCCAGTTCTGGGCTCCTCAGTTTAGGAAGGACATTGAGACACTTGAACGTGTCCAGAGAAGGGCAGCGAGGCTGGGGAGAGGCCTTGAGCACAGCCTTGTGAGGAGAGGCTGAGGGAGCTGGGGTTGTTTAGCCTGGAGAAGAGGAGGCTCAGAGGAGACCTCATTGCTCTCTACAACTACCTGAAAGGTGGTTGTAGCCAGGAAGGGGTTGGTCTCTTCTCTCTAGCAACCAGCACCAGAACAAGAGGACACAGTCCCAAGCTGTGCCAGGGAAAGTTTAGGCTGGAGGTGAGGAGAAAGTTCTTCACTGAGAGAGTTGTTAGCCATTGGAATGTGCTGCCCAGGGAGGTGGTGGAGTCACCATCCCTGGAGGTGTTCAAGAGGGGATTGGACGTGGCACTTGGTGCCATGGTCTAGTCATGAGGTCTGTGGTGACAGGTTGGATTCAATGATCTTTGAGGTCTCTCCCAACCTTGGTGATACTGTTACACAACAGAGGCTGAAAAAGCCTTGGATTGTCCAGTTTTTGTTTTGCTTACTGAACATAGTATTTACAGAGAAGGGGGGGGGGAGGGAAGAAAAGAGGGGGAGAAAAAAAACCACCACCATTAAAAAAAAAGAAGTATAGCAACCCACTATAAAAGACCTAATAGACAACAATGTCACAAGCAAAATCCAAAAGGATTGCAAAGACTCCAATACCTGCAAAATAAGAATGGGTTTCTGCTTCAATGTCTCCACTTTTAGCTCTCTTTTCTCCAGAGTACCAATTCCTAAAATGTAAAATTAATAACCCAACATTCAAACAAGTTCTTTAGAAACTGAGGTTTAGGATAATTGCTCTTCTTTCTGCATTTGTCTGAAGAGAAGGATGCTGTCCAGGTTGCCCAGGGAGGTGGTGGAAGCCTCATCCCTGGAGGTTTGGAAGGCCAGGCTGGATGTGGCTGTGAGCAACCTGCTGTAGTGTGAGGTGTCCCTGCCCATGGCAGTGGGGTTGGAGCTGGCTGAGCCTTGAGGTCCCTTCCAACCCTGACAGTTCCTCTGATTCTGTTCAAAGCTTTGGATATAAAACTTTTCATGATTTAAGGCCCCAGATGGGTGTTTTACATTAAAAACACTTCTAAGGAATACACAAGACAAAGGAATTTGTTCAAAGAGGGGAAAAAAACCCACTCTACAAATCTAATTTCTTTGGATTTGTAACTCTACAGTTGCATTAGAATTTTTATGTCAGAGGAAACCCATTGATTTTATCCAGGCAAGCATATATTAGTGTAAACTCTTAACAGAGTGATTCCTCAGTGGAATCAGAGAATTGTCAGGGTTGGAAGGGACCTCGAAGATCATCCAGTTGCAATCTCCTTCCCACCTCATACTAGATCAGGTTGCTCACAGCCACATCCAGCCTGGCCTTAAAAACCTCCAGGCAGGAGGCTTCCACCACCTCCCTGGGCAGCCTGTGCCAGGCTCTCACCACCCTCATGGGGAACAACTTCTTCTTAACATCCAATCTGAATCTACTCACTTCTAGTTTTGCTCCATTCCCCCAGTCCTCTCACTACCTGAAGTCTTTAAAGGTGGGTGACAATGGTAGACAAGGTGAGTCTCAGCTTGAGGCCTACACTAAGTACAGCTTTTCCATCTACACTAGGCTGAATTTCATAGCACGTTACTGTTTACCAAGGCCTGTAGTGATAGGATGAGGGACAATGGCTTCAAACTAGAGAAGAGCAGATTTAGATTGGATCTTAGGAACAAGTTCTTTACCATGAGTGTGGTGGAACACTGGAACAGGTTGCCCAGGGAGGTGGTTGAGGCCCCTTCCCTGGAGATATTCAATGTGAGGCTGGACAGAGCTCTGGGCAACCTGATCTAGTTGAGGATGTCTCTGCTGACTGCAGAGGGGGTTGAACTGGATGACCTTTGGAAGTCCATTCCAACTCAGACCATTCTATGATTGTATGGAACACATAGCTGCTTGCAATCAATTAATGTTGTTAATCATCCTGACTTCATGTGGTAAGTTTAGGATCAACCCATCACACTTCGCCATCAGGTATAGTAGATGACATGTACAGAATAACTGCCATGCTTCAGAGTTAGTTTTGCATGTTTGCACACCATACAGGCACAAGTTTTTCTTAAGTCTGGTGGAAAGTTCCAAATCAGCCTTAATAAACAAATGAGAGACATTTCCCCTTTGTAACTTACTTCTCCACCTCCAGCACAACTTCCTGTTAAAAAGAGAAAGTTATTCTTAAATGTAGACAGGATTTAACACCCTACCTTGTCTTTGATAGCCACAGCTTCAAACAATCTGCCCATGCATCCAGGCTCAAGCAAGATTTTGTAAAGCTGCTCCAAGAGGTAATGACCCTTTAACAGTGAAAAAAGATCATCACATTGTTTAAACAAACCTCTACTATTTTAATTATTTTTTTTTTCCATATTTAAACTTTAAGGCTTAACTTCTGTAGCAAAGAGAAAAAGAAATATTCTTTGACCAGAAATAATGTCTTCTTGAGATTAGTATCAAGATTGCAAGGGGGCCAAGAGGGAGGGGGGACAGGCTCTGCTCAGTTGCACCCTGTGATAGGACAAGGGGCAGTGGATATAAACTACAGCACAGGAGGTTCCACCTCAATCCACCCTCTCTCAATCCACCACAAGGAGGAAACTTCTTTAGTGTAAGGGTCACAGAGCATTGGAACAAGCTCCCCAGAGAGGTTGTGGAGTTTCCTTCTCTGGAGCCTTTCCAGCCCTGTCTGGATGTGTTCCTGTGTGACCTGTGCTGGATTCTATGGTCCTGCTCTGGCAGGGAGGTTGGACTTGATCTCCAGAGCTCCCTTCCAACCCCTAACATCCTGTGAGCCTGTGAAAAAATAGCCCATAAAAAAGTTGTTTCATGAATCTAAAAGGTTATTAGTTGACTCATACCTCAAAACCTGGCAGTTGTTTAAACCTGGGTCTTTACACACCAAGCCAGGCTTAGCTCTTTTTATTTTGCTCTCATTAGGTCATATAGTGAGTTCTACACTGGGACCACACAACCAATGCCACTGCACAGGCTGCACTACTAAAACTAAGCCATAAAAGCCTCTCATTGCGTGGTTCATCTTCAAGATGTCAACATCCACCAATGAATACCACTATCAAATGTTTGCACCTGATGTAGTGTTCTCCACTTTACATCTGGAGATAGTTTACATAGAATAAACCAGGTTGGAAGAGACCTTCAAGATCATCACGTCCAACCCATCAACCAATCCAACCCACCCAAGCAACTAACCCATGGTGCCTGCAATCCTGCCAAGATTTAACTTCTTAATTGATATGCAAGAAAAAAAGAATCCCTATACTTACTAAACTCTACAACTGCCTTCAGAATTTACTGTGAATGAGGTTTGTTGGTTAAGAGGAGAAAGTTCTTCACTGAAAGAGTAATTGGCCATTGGAACGTGCTGCCCAGGGAGGTGGTGGAGTCACCGTCCCTGGAGGTGTTCAAAAAAGGCTTGGATGTGGAACTTAGAATAGAATAGAATTAACATCAATGATGTTGGAAAAGACCTTTGAGATCATCAAGTCCAACCTATCACCCAGCACTATCTAATCAACTAAACCATGGCACTCAGGCTCTTCCTAAACACCTCCAGTGATGGTGACTCCACCACCTCCCTGGGCAGCACATTCCAATGGCCAATCTCTCTTGCTGGGAAGAATTTCTTCCTCACATCCAGCCTAAACCTCCCTTGGTGCAGCCTGAGACTGTGTCCTCTTGTTCTGGTGCTGCTTGCCTGGGAGAAGAGGCCAACCCCCACCTGGCTACAACCTCCATTCAGGTCTCTGAGCTTCCAGGCTAAGCAACCCCAGCTCCCTCAGCCTCTCCTCACAGGGCTGTGCTCCAGACCCCTCTCCAGCTTTCTTGCCCTTCTCTGGACACCTTCCAGCATCTCAACATCTTTCCTAAACTGAGGGGCCCAGAACTGGACACAGGACTCAAGGTGTGGCCTAACCAGTGCAGTGTACAGGGCAGAATGACTTCCCTGCTCCTGCTGGCCACACTGTTCCAGATACAGGCCAGGATGCCATTGGCTTTCTTGGCCACCTGGGCACACTGCTGGCTCATGTTCAGCCTACTATCAACCAGTACCTCCAGGCCCCTTTCTGCCTGGATGTTCTCCAGCCACTCTGTCTTGAAGCCATGGTTTAGCTAGTCATGTGGTGTTAGGTAACAAGTTGGACTTGATGATCTCCGAGGTCTTTTCCAACATCATTGATTCTATGGCTCAGTACCCAGTCCATATCATGCCAAAACCCCCAAACTACTTCAACAGCAAATATCTGCAAGCAAATCTATTTTAGCAGAAAGTATCTGCATGGAGATCTATTTTTAACAGTAAGAAACAAAAGGTAGTGGAAAGTTATAAATAGTCTTGCTGATCAAACACTTCACTTTCCCCCTTTTTCGAAGCACATAACCCACAGCAACATCTATTGGAATGCTGAAAAGCAGATTAAGGCACAGTCATGCAATCATGTGGATTAGAGACAGATTTTTATGTGAAGAAAGCAATGGTTGTTATTCAAGTTTTGAAGGACATCTTTAAACAACTAAATACAGTCACATTAAGCCCCAAAAATGTCTGAGGGGTGAGCTGAATGTTGGTTATATGTAGGAATGGTATCCTGGGGTGCATTAGGAAAAGTGTGTCCAGCAGGTCTACAGAGGTTCTCCTCCCCCTCTGCTCTGCCCTGGTGAGACCACACCTGGAATACTGTGTCCAGTTTGGGGCTCCCCAGTTCAAGACAGAGACCTGCTGAAGAGAATCTAATGAAGAGCTAAGATGATTAAGGGATTTGAATATCTCTCCTATGAAGAAGGACTGAGAGATCTGGAGCTGTGTAGTCTGGGGAAGAGAAGACCAAGGGAAGATCTTATCAATGTCTATAAATATCAGAGGGGTGGGCATCAAGAAGAAGGGGACAGGCTCCTTGCAGTGGCACCTGGTAACAGGCAAGGAATAATGGATATAAGCTAGAACACAGCAAGTTCTACATCAACATGAGGAGAAACTTCTTTCCTGGGGGTGACAGAGCACTGGAACAGGCTGCCCAGAGAGGTTGTGGAGTCTCCTTATCAGGAGACCTTCAAAGCCAACTCGGATGCGTTTCTGTGTGCCCTGCCCTAGGTGATCCTGCTCTGGCAGGGGGCTTGGACCCAATGAGCCCTGGAGGTGCCTTCCAACCTCTAATATTCTAAGAATGGCCACTGTGTCTCACCCACCCTCCAACATTCCAGGACCAAGTGTCAGTGGGGATGAGAAATAGATACATTTAGTAGGGGAAGGGGAGATTCACAACCTTTCTGTTAACAGGATGCGCTGAGCAGAGTCCGTTCCGTACCACTGGGATATGAAATACTGAGCTGGAAACGCGGACAGCAGCGCACAGATCTGCAGGGCTGCAGCTGCACTGATGTGAGGCATTCCAACAGGAAGCTTCTCCAAAGTCACTTCCCTGCTCACTGCTCTGAAAAAAAAGAAGAAAAAAAAAGGAAGAAAAATAAAAAGGAGAGACAAAACAACAACCAAAGGTAGCCATAATCTGTGCTGGCTGTGGAGTACTTACGAGTTTCCTTCAGGTTTTGTTGGGTCACAAGAAAATCTGCAGTGTGTGCACACAGGTTTCAGTGACAGCCACAGCACACCTAAATTTGCTGAAGATCCTCTCCTATGGATCCAGACTGAGAGTTGGGGTTGTTCAGTCTGCAGAGGAGAAGGCTCCGAGGAGACCTTATTGTGGCTTTCCAGTATCTGAAGGGGGCTACAGGAAAGCTGGGGAGGGACTTTTGGGGGTGTCAGGGAGTGACAGGGAGTGGGGGGAATGGAAAAGTAGAAGTGAGTAGATTCAGACTGGATGTTAGGAAGAAGTTGTTCCCCATGAGGGTGGTGAGAGACTGGCACAGGTTGCCCAGGGAGGTGGTGGAAGCCTCATCCCTGGAGGTTTTTGCAGCCAGGCTGGATGTGGCTGTGAGCAACCTGATCTAATGTGAGGTGTCCCTGCCCATGGCAGAGGGAGTGGAACTAGATGAACCTTGAGGTCCCTTCCAACCCTGACAATTCTATGATTCTATGATTCCAAATTAGGCCAAACTGCACTAAATTTGAGGGTACCTACAAAAAAATAATAGAAGACTAAAGCAGACAGCTTCACAAGACAAAGAAAACAAAACCCTGGCTTAGAGTTGCACAGAGATCACTTTCCTCTGGAAACAGAAAAACAGAAAGATACAAAGAAAGGAGCTGGGAAGTTGTATGATTGGCCAGTTGGCAGTAAAAAGCTGCTCTCCATGAAACACAAATAACCATTGTGCTGCTTTATCACCTAATTAAGTGCATTAAACTTGTCTGACCCTTCAGATTGATGGCCTCAAGAAAAACCTATTTGGATTCAGCAATTATTGTGCATGTGACAAAACTGAGGGGCTTTTTTCTTCAGACCAATGCATAGCATCACACCCAAACACTATCTGCACATGCCACAGTCCCACCACTGGACTGGAACAGGATTTGACATCCCCATCCATTCCACAGACCCCTGCCACACCTTACCAACGCATTAAGGTGTTCCTCTCTCTTCCCTCCTTCCCCATCAAATGAAGATATTCACCTTCAGCTGAGGAGTACATTTACTGTCTTTTTACTTCTCTTTCAACTCAGAACTAAGACTTTCTCAACCTGAGGCTTTCTATCTTTTACCCAAGTATTCTCAGAGGGCATAGGTTTGCTGGAGCATTTGGAGTCATCTACCTCCACTCTCCATTCTGTCTCCTTTTTCTCCTGGCATGGCTGTTACAGCTACTACTCTCTAGAACAGTACTCAGCTTGTGTGCACAAACTGTTCCAGCTGCATCTGGGCTGCTATCTTAATTGGCAATATAATTTGGGTTACTGATATAAATACAGTAGAGGTTACATGGGAGGTTAGTTGTTGAAAACTACCCAACAAAGCTAATTAAGATCACCAAACCATAGAATGTATTGGGTTGGAAGAGACCAGGTGCTAGGTAATAGGTTGGACTTGATGATCTCTGAGGTCTATTTCCAAGCTGGTTGATTCTGTGATACTTATGACCCTCTAAGGTCATCTTGTCCAATTCCCTTGCAGTAAGCAGGGACATCTTTAACTCAGTTTGCTCAGAGCCCCATGACGCCTGTCCTGGAACGTCTCCACCACATCTCAGGGCAACCTGTTCCAGTCTTCCATAGCCCTCACAGTAAACAACTTCTTCCTAATGTCCAACCTAAATCTACCCTGCTCTAGTTTAAAACCATTGCCCCTCTGTGCTATCACTAGATGCTCTTGTAAACAGTCTCTCCCCAGCCTTCCTGTAGGCACTCTTCATGTATTGCAATGCCTCTATAAATAATGCTAAAGGAGACCCAAACAGTACTGCAAGGGATCTGAAAGCTGCAGGTGAGGTAACTAGACCTTTCACTTCTGCATTACCTGCTGGAGAGCCAGCAGCAAAGAGCAGACCTCTATTTTAGACGTTGTCAGCTGTTGCACATCTGGAGTACCTGTTTACCCGTGTGTACGAGGGGTGGGAGGAGAGGAAGAGTCACACATCGGTTCAAGGAAATGACCACCAGCACGCTGCCGGGCTGGAGAGGCAGGACAGGACCCCCCCGGGGAACGCTGCCCCCTTGCCCACAGCGTGGGCACAAACCCCACCAGGCAGCTGCTGCCGCCGCCTCCTACTTAGCCGCTGCTCTCCTACTTCTAAAAGACAGAAAGGATGCTGTTAGGAGGCGAAGAGACAGCCTGGACCAAGAGCTGGAAGGCCACAGAACCCAAATACTTCCGAAAAGCTGTCAGAAACCGCCTCTGCCATCACCCCAGCCGCCTGAGCTCGCCCAGCTGCGGGCCGAGCCGCAGCACCCACCGCGGCCACCAACTGTGCCACAGAACGGCACGAAGCCGACCAGCACCGCGCCTGAGGGGCTCCCGCGGCCAGGGATAGCCCCGGCGCGCCCCTGCACAGCGCCGCCGGCCCCCAGCCCTCGCTCCGGCGGCGGAAGGGATCCGGGGCGGCAGCAGGTGTGGGCGCTGCCCCCCGACCCTCTCCTGCCTGCCGGCTCCCCGCAGGGTACCCGCAGCCCCTCACCGCAAGGCGCGCCGCTCCCCCGCAGCTCCGGGCGGCAGGTGTGCGACCCGCTCCGCTCCGCCCGGCTCCAGAGCCGGCTGCGCTCAGGCCGGGGCTGCGCTCAGGCCGGGGCTGCGCGGCCAGGTGGGTGGGGCGCGGGGCGGCGCTCGCGGGCAGGTAGCGGCCGCAGGGGGCCGGCGGACATCTTGTGAGGCCTGAGGGGAGCGGCGGGAGCGGCGGGACGGGACCGGACGGACGGGACGGGCTTCGTGTCGCGGAGCAGAGGCACGAGAGAGAAGCACAGCACAGCTTCGGTTGGAAAAGTCCCTTAAGGTCAGCAAATCCAAACCGTCAACCCACCGCCACCGTGCCCACTGAACCGGTAGCTCCTCCACCACCCCCCGGCAAGCCTGGTCAAGGATCTGACCGCTCTTTAGTACAGAAATTGTTCATGTTCTGACAGAGATCACAGGGTGTTAGGGGTTGATCATCGAGATGAGCAGAGGGCTGGAGCACCTCTCCTGTGAGGACAGGCTGAGGGAGTTGGGGCTGTTCAGTCTGGAGAAGAGAAGGCTCTGAGGTGACCTCATTGTGGCCTTCCAGGATCTGAAGGGGGCTGCAAGAAGGCTGGGGAGGGACTGCTCAGGATCTCAGGTAGTGATAGGACTAGGGGGAAGGGAATGAAGCTGGAGGTGGGGAGATTCAGGCTGGAGGTGAGGAGGAAGTTCTTCCCCATGAGAGTGGTGAAGCCCTGGAATGGGTTGTCCAGGGAGGTGGTTGGGGCCCTGTCCCTGGAGGTGTTTAAGCCCAGGCTGGATGAGGCTCTGGCCAGGCTGACGTAGTGTGGGGTGTCCCTGCCCATGGCAGATCTCTCCAGGAGATAAGGGAACTCACTCAGCAAACTGAATCTCTGCCAGGAGTGTCCCCTGACAGTAACAGTCCCCTGAGGAGGAGAGGCAGGCTTAACAGGGAGCCAAGGGCCCAGGAGAAGTGCAAAAATAAGGTCCAAAGCTCACAGGAGGTTCTATAGGCTTTGTAAAAAGGCCAGAGACAGCACTACAGAGTGAAGTGTTTGCTTGGAACATTGCCAAAGCCAGAGGAATATTTTCACAGAATCAACCATCAAGCCCAACCTATTACCTAACACCTCCTGATAACTAAACCATGGCTCCAAGTGCCACATCCAGTCCACTCCTGAACACCTCTGGGGACAGTGACTCTACCACATTCCTGGGCAGCACGTTCCAATGGCTAATCTCTCTTTCTGGGAAAAATCTTCTTCCTACCATCCAGCCTAAACCTCCCCTGGCACAGCTTGAGACTGTGCCCTCTTGTTCTGGTGCTGGGTGCCTGGGAGAAGAGACCAAACCCCACCTGGCTACAACCTCCCTTCAGGTAGTTGTAGAGAGCAGTAAGGTCTCCCCTGAGCCTCCTCTTCTCCAGGCTAAATAATCCTCTTGATAAGTTAGCATATAAGAAACCCACCCCTCCCCCCTGGCCAATAAGACAGTTTTAGATGACTTACCTTTCCAAAATCAAAACTTAAATGAGTTTTCTGTTGAATTCTATAAATAGTTTAGCCTCTTGTTTGCCTTACAACTTCATCCAGCAAAAGAGTTTTGTATTGGGGAGGAGTAACAGCAGGCACCAGTACAAGCTAGGAGCTGCCCTGCTGGAGAGCAGCTCCATGGAGAAAGACCTTGGAGTGCTGGTGGACAGCAAGTTCTGCATGGGATAGTAATGTGCCCTTGTGGCCAAGAGCCAATGGGAGCCTAGGGTGCACCAAGAAAAGAGTGGCCAGCAGGGCTAGGGAGGTTCTTCTCCCCCACTACTCTGCCCTGCTGTGTCCAGTTTTGGGGTCCCAAATTCAAGAAAAACAGAGACCTGCTGGACAGAGTCCAAGAGAGAGCTACAAGGATGACAGAGGGACTGGAACATCTCTCCTGTGAAGGAAGACTGAGAGCCCTGGGGCTGTTTAGTCTTGAGAAGACTGAGAGGGGATCTGATCAATGCCGATCAGTACCTGAGGGGTGAGTGCCAGGATGAAGGTGATGGTCTCTTTTTGGTAGTACCCAGTGATAGGACAAGGAACAGCAGGCACAAGCTCGAACACCAGAAGTTCCACCTCAGATGAGGAGAAACTTCTTTACTGTGAGTGTGACAGAGCACTGGATCAAGCTGCCCAGAGAGGTTGTGGAGTCTCCTTCTCTGGAGGCTTTCCAAACCCACCTGGAAGCATTCCTGTGTGGCCAGCTGATCCTAGGTGATGCTGATTTGGCAGGAGGGTTGGGCTCAATGGTCACTGGAGGTCCCTTCCAACCTGGGACATGCTGTGGGTCTGTGTTAACACACATTTTAACTATCTCAAGCCCTCTGCAACCACTGAACAACGAAAATGTGAAGTACTTGATTTGCAATCCTTCCCAAGGCACTTGTGTGTCGGGGTTGAACCACACCAATGAAGGATGGCAGTAGTCCAGCATGTGCACCCCCAGCTCTTCATGCCAACAGCTGGGTGAACTCATGCAGTGCCTTGAAAGATCACTCATTAGGAGTTTGTCTCACATCCTTGGTGAATGAGCAGGTTTGGAGAGCTGTATTCCCTTTCTTTGCAGTTCATAGATTCATAGAATGGTTTATGTTGGAAGAGACCTTGAAGATCATCTGGTTCCAAGCCCCCCCTGCCATAGGCAAGGACACCTTCCACTAGCCCAGGCTGCTCGAGGCCTCATCCATCCTGGTCTTGAACACCTACAGGTGTCCAAGCATCCATGAGCTTCCTCGGCAACCTGCTCCAGCTTTACACCACCCTCCTTAATTAAGAGAAGACTCTGTGCAACCTAGTTGCTCATGAGGGTGGTGAGACACTGGCACAGGTTGCCCAGGGTAGAAGCCTCATCCCTGGGGGCTTTTAAGGCCAGGTTGGATGTGGCTCTGAGCAACCTGATGCAGTGTGGGGTGTCCTTGCCCATGGCAGGGAGGTTGGAACTAGATGATCCTTGAGGGCCTTTCCAACCCTGACAATTCTATGACTCTATGATTCTATGATTTTGAGCTAGGTTGTTTGACTATGAGAAAAACACCCTCAGTAAATTCCTCTACTGTAGAAAATGTAAATAGAGGGCTTCCTTCTAGGGCTTCAGTCATGTTCTAACAGACTGGGTGCATTTCAACTTAGAGCTGTTCACAGGCAGATTCAGAGACCTGAGACAAAGCACAAGTTAGCAGAGCAGGCTGCCTAGCCCTTGCATGCTAGCATTTAGTTTGGCCTTGGTATCTTCAGGAATATGCCTCTGCAGAAATCTGCTGCTGAGTAAGTCAATTACCTGCCTCTGCTCTTCTTTTTCTCTTGGCTTTTTTTTAACTTGGTTTTGCTTCCTCCCCCCTCCCCCCCCGCAGCTAGAGTAAAAGGAGAGGCAGATGGCTCTGTTTCTGAGACAAGAAAGCATGAAGGAAATGTGTATGGCTATTTCCAATTAGAAACAACATTCCTGACTTCCCTGCCCTGCCCTCCCAGCAGCACAAGCAGATTGCAAAGTGCAAGGGGGGATTTGTGACTCCTCACCACGCTCCTGCTAAGAGAGCCAGTGAAGCTTTTGGTGAAGATACAGCACAGGATTGCTCCCAGCTAGAAAAACAACCTGACATTTTGGGCTTAGAGCTCCCTGTCCACATTAGTAAAACCCACAACAACAACAATTGTGCATTTTTCATGCTAATTTGGCATACAAGGACTCAGTTATGTGCTATTTAAATTCCAGTCACTGAAGCTGGTTTAGGTTCTCTGGCACTTGCTTTATTTCCCCGTGTGCTGCAAACAGAAACATGGATTTGTTTATAAAGCCATTGCCCTTTGCTCATTTGTCTTTGGGAAAAGTGACTTTTTAGTGAGCCTCCTAGTTCTCTGGAGATATTCAAGGTCCTGTGTGATCTGCTCTAGGTGCTCCTGCTCTGGCAGGGGAGCTGGACTGGATAAGCTTTCGAGGTCCCTTCCAGCCCCTAACATTCTGTGATTCCTTGGTTGCTTTGGAACAAGAACTTTTCCCTTTGAAAACACAATGGTCAGCATTGATCCTCATACATCATTTCCTTCATTGAATGATCTAGCAGGAGTTCATGGCATCAAGAAGGTAATGAAGCATTAGTAGTGGCACAGTCAGTATCTAGCTGTCAGATACCAACATTTCACTGTGTCTGTTACTCCTAAGCAAAGTCCCCAGAGACAGGGATCTACTGGAGAGAGTCCATGAGGATGATTAGGGGACTTGAGCATTTCCCCTGTGAAGAGAGACTGAGAGCCCTGGGGCTGTTTGGTCTGGAGAAGACTGAAAGAGGATCTGATCAATGTCTATCAATAGCTGAGGGGTGGGTGTCAAGTGGAGGGGCCCAAGCTGTTTTGGGTGGTGCAAAGGAATAAGACAAGGAACAGTGGATACAAACTTGAACATAGAAGGTTTGATCTCAACATGAGGAGAAACTTCTTCACAGTGAGGGTGACAGAGCCCTGGAGCAGGCTGCCCAGGTGGGTTGTGGAGTCTCCTCTGAGACTTTCCAAACCCAGCTGGATGCATTCCTGTGCAGACTCCCCTGGGTGATCCTGCTCTGGCAGGGGGGTTGGACTCACAGGATCCCAGGTTGTTAGGGGTTGGAAGGGACCTCTGGAGATCTTTGAGTCCAACCCCACCTGCCAGAGCAGGACCATAGAATCTAGCACAGGTCACAGCATCCAGGCTGCTCTGAAAGTTTCCAGAGAAGGAGATTCCACAACCTCTCTGGGCAGCCTGTTCCAGTGCTCTGTGACCCTTACACTAAAGAAGGTCCTCCTCATGTTGAGGTGGAACCTCCTGTGCTGTAGCTCCATCTCTGAGGTCCCTTCCAACCTCTAGCATTCTGTGATGACTACTCAAAGTAAAATAAGCACAGGTTTCAAACCCTGTCACATGAGAACTGGGATACCACTGTGTTTTAAGGCTGCTGTACAAAGTTAGACAGAAACAGATCCTTTCAAAACAAACAAAATACCTCATGAGCTGCCTAAGACTATCCACAGCAGCACAACTACCATCCTAGACCCGGGGGGGCTGGTTTCTGGAGGAGCACACTGCTGTTGCTGCACTAAGGATGCACACACAACAGGACTACCAGCACTCAGCAGAAAGATGTTAGTGTGACATTTTCAGTATTCTGAAATAGTTCCTCTCCTAGCAGAACTCATCAGTTGCTAAAACTCACACAGATTACTTGAGACAACTGAGATTTTTTTCCTGATATGCTATAACAAGTCTTGCTTTTGCCAGACTCCACTGTGGACATGTATGGAGAGCTACAGGGAGCTCAAATTTTGTTCTGCTGTGACCATTCCTCAGTCCCACTGCTCAGCAGTACACACACTTGCATCTCTGAGTTTCTTCTGTGTGATTTCAGGTGAGGCACATAAGGAAGAAAAGATCACAGGATGCCCTGGAATGGGTTGTCCAGGGAGGTGGTTGGGGCCCTGTCCCTGGAGGTGTTTAAGCCCAGGCTGGATGAGGCTCTGGCCAGGCTGATGTAGTGTGGGGTGTCCCTGCCCATGGCAGGGGGGTTGGAACTGGATGATCCTTGTGGTCCCTTCCAACCCTGGCTGATAGTATGATACAGGATGTTAGGGGTTGGAAGGGACCTCTGGAGATCTTCCAGTGCACCCCACCTGCTGGAGCAGGACCGTAGAATCTAGCACAGGTCACAGAGGAATGAATCCAGACAGGGCTTGAAAGTCTCCACAACCTCTCAGAATAGAGGAATGGAATAGAATAGAATAGACCAGACCAGGTTGGAAGAGACCTCCAAGATCATCGTGTCCAACCCATCATCCAACACCACCTAATCAACTAAACCATGCAACCAAGCACCCTATCAAGTCTCCTCCTGAACACCTCCAATGATGGTGACTTCACCACCTCCTCATGTAGCCCATTCCAATGGGCAATCACTCTCTCTGTGTAGAACGTCCTCCTAACCTCCAGCCTAAACCTCCCCTGGCACAGCTTGAGACTGTGTGCTGGTTGCCTGGGAGAAGAGACCAACCCCCACCTGGCTACAACCTCCCTTCAGGTAGTTGTAGAGAGCAATAAGGTCACCCCTGAGTCTCCTCCAGGCTAAGCAACCCCAGCTCCCTCAGTCTCTTCCTCATTTTGAGAAAGCATTACCCATTAGAAGCACATTTAAGTGGCATTTGCAGTATTCAACCAGAGGAATGCCCTGGCAAAACACCTAAGATCCACTGTACATTTAGTGCTGCAACAAAGTCCCCTATACTCTGGGCAGCCTGTTCCAGACCCTCACAGTAAAGAGCCTCCTCATGTTGAGGTGGAACCTCCTGTGCTGTAGTTTCCATCCCTTGCCCCTTGTCCTGTCACAGTATCACAGTATAACTAAGGTTGGAAGAGACCTCAGGGATCATTGCGTCCAACCTGTCTCCACAGACCTCACGACTAGACCATGGCACCAAGTGCCACATCCAATCTCCTCTTGAGCACCTCCAGGGACGGTGACTCCACCACCTCCCTGGGCAGCACATCCCAATGACGAACGACTCGCTCGGTGAAGAACTTTCTCCTCACCTCGAGTCTAAACCTCCCCTGGTGCAGCTTGAGACTGTGTCCTCTTGTTCTGGTGCTGGTTGCTAGAGAGAAGAGACCAACCCCTTCCTGGCTACAACCACCTTTCAGGTAGTTGTAGAGCACAATGAGGTCACCCCTGAGCCTCCTCCAGGCTAAACAACCCCAGCTCCCTCAGCCTCTCCTCACAGGGCTGTGCTCAAGGCCTCTCCCCAGCCTCGTTGCCCTTCTCTGGACACGTTCAAGTGTCTCGATGTCCTTCTTAAACTGGGGGGGCCCAGAACTGGACACAGGACTATCACAGAGTGCAAGTGAGCAGAGCCTGTCCCTTCCTTCCTGCCCCCCAGCCCTCAGCCGTTTATGAACATTTCTTAGTTCCCCTTTATCAGATACTTGCTGTGCAGCAAGTTCCCAAAACAAGCTGATCTGAGGCTGTTTTGCAGCAGCCCATCAGCAGCTGTCCCTGGAGACACTTGAAGCACTGGCTAGAAACACAGACTTGTTGGGCCAGCTTAGAAAAACAGGTTTTGCTATTTATTTAAAAATAAGTTTGTCGGTACTACATTGCAGTGACAGCAAATTCTTACACGTACATTCTAGGTTTGTAGAAAAGGATTCCAAGTAGTATGCATCAAAACTTAACATAGAAAGTGTCCAGGGGCAAACAAGTGAAGAAACTTTCCAAATCCACATATGTACAACAAAATGAGACCCACACACCAAAGAAAGGGCGCTGATATCCTGGGCCAGGTGCTTCAGGTTAGAACGGCGAGGAGCCAGGGTTCTGGAAGGAAGAATGAAACAAACAAAAAGTCCAAAAAACCCCAGCAACAACAACAAAATAAAGGGTTAAAAAAAAAAAATATAACCCCCAACCTTGATAAAGCTAAAGAATTGTAGTTTTCCCCAACTGTTACTCGTTACATACAACAGAGTTGTGTTTTACATCATTCTGTACAAAATAAGCGGCGGGTTTTTCCACCCCCCCCAGCCCTCCCCCCCAGTCTGAAAAGGTCTCCGTTCCCCCAGTTGAACCCTTCCAGGTTCAGTTTCTGTGGAGTTGAGCTCTGTTCTGTACACTGTTTAAGCAGGATGACAGAATCTGCTTCCCACCAGCCCCTCAGCCAGTTTCTCTGCCACCCTTCCTGCACTTTTAAAGTATGGTCCAAAAATGTAACTTCTGTCTGGGCTCAGCGACTGGCAAAGCGGAGCACTAAGCAGGGCAGGTGCCTGGCACAGGCACCACCACGCAACAGGAACTTGTGCTGCTTCTCAGTCCTGATTTCTATGACCTCAAATCCTTTGTTCTTTCAGGGTAGAAACTGATAGCACAACTACTGCCTGCCCCTCCCTAAAATGCATCGTTTGCATTGCTCAAAGTGAATTTCCTGATGTATTTATCTGCATTAAGAAAGGATCCAAATGACTATGTGGCTTGCTACCTACACCTCCTAATCAGCCCAATTTATTCACCTTTTGTTTTATTGCAGCATGCAAGGTTTCTCTCTAGGGTGCTGTGAGGCTGTTAGAACCTTGGGGATAAAAAGAAAACAAGAAGAAAGAAAATGAAGCTAATCACCTTTCCCCCACCCCCACCCTGCAATTGTCTTTTAATCTTTGCTTTCCTGGTGTGTTTCCTCCTCTAACCCACCATAAAAAAATGACATAGCAAATTCCCCCGTTCATGCTAGCACAGATGCCAGAGCAGCTAGAGGTTAGCTCTGGCTGAAAAGCTCCGTTATTTCTCCCTACACAGAGCAGAAGGGTCTCTCCCAGTTCCAAATCAGGAAGCTGCTGGGTAAGCTGTCAGTACCAGATCTGTCATTGGAAACACCCTGTCAGGCCTTGGCCAGTTCCATGACACTTCCCCCGCTTGCTTTCCTCTGCCTATGAGCAGGCACACAGAGACCACCACTTACAGCAGAAAACTAACAGCCCTTTTATTAGTTGAATATCTAGGTCCCCTTGGAAACCATTCTGTTACACAAGGACTTGTGAGAGATAAAAAGAAAATATAGTACTTTTTTTTTTACAGTTCAATTGTCTCCATTAGGTAGTAAACAGAAAATGAGCTTTTGCTGGTTCCAGACGAGGTGTTAAAGCCCTCTACCTTCTGTATCACTGTGGTAGTTGCAGGCTATGCCTTTAAAATTTGTCACAGATCTCAAACAGAAACAAATCATGGCACTGTTGCAGAGTTGTAGTCCAATCCTCATTGAAACAACCAATTTTTGTTTTAAAAGGCAAACCAAAAACCTTTGGAGAAAGACCACTGTGGACAAAACCTACTACGTTGAGAGATAAGAACTCAGGACGCAGTGTGGACAAAACCTTCTACGTTGAGAGATAAGGTAAGGACTCAGGATGCATATTGGACAAAACCTACTACATTGAGAGATAAAGTAAGGACTCAGAGGATGCATACTGGACAAAACCTACCACATTGAGAGATAAGGTAAGGACTCAGGACGCATTGTAACCAGTGTGGGTACGGCTGGACCTTGACTGACCAGCAACGAGATAAAACTCCCTCGAGCAGGACTCGCGTGCCCCAACTTAAATGCAGATGCTGACGACAGCGAGCTAAAAACACCTCTAACTTCCACACTCTACTAGGCAAGCACAGGGTTGCCCATCTGGTTAAGCCTATTGCTTTTATAGAACCAGTCAACCATTCAAGATGTGCCTACATTCAAATCACAAGCTCCAGCATTTACTTGTAGAAGTCCTTGATCCACCAAAGTGAGCAAAAAGACTTAACAATGCGGTGTGAGAATGGTAAGCCTGAAGTTACTGACTGGACAGACTGTTTTGTGTGTGTGTTGTGTGTCTTCTCTCTTTTTTGGGTAAGGTCAAAGCCTCTGGCACAGAATCAGAATGGGCAGCTTGAAAAAATACTGGTACAGCAATACAGTGAAGTAAGTCGTCTCTACACTAGGCTTTATTTCTCTTGTTTTTAATAGATATGAATATATCCTACGTGCTGCAGCAGGGTCCTTTATCCATCCATAGTTTTACAAATATTAAGCCATAGTAATATTTAACTCAACCCGACTCAAATCTTTTACAAGTCTATCGACGAAGGGATCATCACATGTACAAAGCAGACACTGTACAAATAGACATCTGTAAATCTCTCAGCACAGCAGTCTCGTCCCTGGAGGAAGACAATTTCTCTGTTAGGCTGTATCACTTGGGCGCTGCCGAGTGACCCGAGAGCTCTAGTTCGGTACTGACAACAGTGAACGCTACATGGGCAGGGTGCAGTTCAGGTCCCAGGAAACGGGCTAGCAACGGAAAGCTGCAGAGCAGTGAGGTGTGTAGGTAGGCGGAGGCACAGTGTCAGAGAGGTGGAGCACACCGGCAGGGCAAACAGGAGTCGCTTCCTCACGGGCAGCTACAGAACACACCCTTAGTAAGATACCACTCGGTGGCAAACACCGACGGCAACCGAACACCGCCCGCAAGGATCCCCAGCACAGAGCAGGAACACCAGAACAGCATCTCCGCATCCACGGGAAAACAGAAACAGATTTAATGAGTTAAAAACTGCCCTAAACTGCTGCCAGCTCTGTCGGATGGTCTGCGTGTCTGGGACTACGAGCCTGGTATTTACAATGCAGATGAGGTCCTGACACTCCGCTTGCCGAGCCGGCTGCTGGGTGCTGGAGATGGCGGTTACAGAACCGTCACTGGAGTTCATCCATTGCTTCACAACACTGACCTAGAGTTTATTGCTCACATCAAAAACAAACCAAACCAAAGCAAACCAACCAAAAAACCCTTAAAGACTCTGTTAATCAAAAGCTCTTTTCCTGTGTGGTAGTACATCACAACCACCTCAAACACGACATTGGGTGTTTTTTTTCCTCTCCACAGTCTGATGGTGACTAAAGTCTCATAAATAAACTTTTCAAGCCTAGTGAAACTAAAATTACAAAAATAGATAACTTTGAAATAAATCTGGTATTAACTCCTAATATTTATTTTTTTAAAATTATTTTTATTGGGTTTTTTTTTCCTTTTTTTGTTTTTTTTTTTTAGTGTTGCTTCTATAAAAAAATTTGACCCCAATTATCTACAGTTTATTTTAAAAGGAAAAAAGGTGGTTTAATATGAGTTAAAAAAAGAAGAGACAGACAACCAATCACTGGCTAAAGTCACCGATGGTAGGGAGTGGGAAGCAGTCCCCGTGTTCTTCAGGTAAGGCCTTTTCTATTCTCCTCAGATTAAATGTACAAATTCCTACCTCCTGTGAAGGGAACAGCATTGTTTCAGTGTTCTTTCAGTCTCCCCAAACTTACAGACAAGGTCTTTTTGTTTTGTTTGGATATATAAATATATACAGGAACATGCCATAGAAAACATTATTACAAATGGAGTAAATGCAGAAGCTGGAGTTTTAAGATAGAATCTATTTTCATATATTACAATGCAGATAACATCAGGAAATTACACAGTTTATTTTTTTCAAATGATTGCCTTCATCAGTGAGATTTGACCAAAGGAACAAGGAGAAGCAATTAGCTCTGAATTCTGAAGGTGTACTGGCAACTGCACGACCACAGCTTGTTCTAGTACCGTGTTTAGACCTCCATTAGTCTGAACTGAATGACAAAGGAATAGGTGGTAGGGGAAAAAACCAAAACAACCACCAAACCCACAATAAATACAGCAACAAATGAAATGCAGACTAATCCCTGCTACCCAGATCCACATCTGTAACACGCCAAAGAGGAGCTGGAAAACATCTTACTCTATGTTTTTTTTGGTAGCAAAATGCATAATGAACTAGACAAAACTAAGGTATGGTGGATACTAATTTGCTATCCACAGCAGTGCTCTGGGCAGCCTGATCTAGTTGAGGATGTCCCCGCTGACCGCAGAGGGGTTGGGACTGGATGACCTTCGGAGGTCCCTTCCAACCCAGACCATTCTGTGGTGCTATTTCTCTTCCTCTTGGTGCCAGATACCAACGTTCAGAGGTATCTGAAGTTTCCTTTCAGGTTTAGTTTTTCAACTAATTGAGGGTCATACACACAGGGACAAAAAACCCCAAAACCACGGAGAAACAAACAAACAAAAAGGAAAATAAATGGGAAATCAACCCCCAGAATCTTTCACACTACCCAAATCATGGAGAAACCACAAAGCAACGTTTTTGTACCATACCAGATCTCAGACAACAGGACTGCTACTCTAGTGGGGTTTTTTCCTGTTGCCTCCTTAAAACTGGACAACCCTTTCAAGTGATAGAAAAATGGTATTAAAGTCTGTCTGTAAAGGTAGAAAACAACTCAAAGTACCATAACCAAATAAATAACTGCCTTTGCTTTTTTCCCTCCTTTTGCTGGAGCAGTACACAGAACAATACATTCCCCCCTAAGTCACAGAGCTCTCATTTACAACAGACAACTTAACATTACTCAGGATGCAAGAAATAACAGAAGACAAGGCACAATCATTACATGGAATCTGGGGGGGTGGTGGTGTTGGTTTTTTGTTGGTTTTATCTTTTCTTTAGGATGTATATTGACTCATGTCAGCGTGAGACACCAGGAAAAGTGCAGGAGAAAACCACAATGTGCAACGAGACCACTGTATAAAACACGAGTGCATAAAAAGTGATTTTGGCCTTTTTAACCCTTTGATCATTGAAAAGAACCAATCTTCCCCCTTAAAATTAAACTAGAGAGTAGGAGATGCTTTTGAATGATTTTCTTTTTTAATGGTTTTTTGTTTGTTTTTCAGTTCTAGTGCTAGCTAAAAAGAAAAGAACCCTGAAAAAATGGATACCTGGGTAATATTGTTCCTAGGTCCTGTGTGCATATATCAATATACACACAGAGACACACAGACACACACTTAGCTTTGTGGGCGGTTTGAGCCTCTTCAGCATCATGTCTAAAGTTGTAGAAGCCACAGTCTGGATCAAGAAAGTAAACATCAGCATTCCAAACCCCTCTCCTGTAATTTCCTTGAATCCTTTAACCAGTTGTACATTGTCTAAAACATCCCTGTCAAAGGACCCCCATGATCTCTTGGGGGTCCCTTCCACCCCCTGGCACCCTGCCATCACCTCCCCCCACCAGTGCATTATTTTTACTACCAAAAGAAAACAAAAAGATACACTTCAGAACAAGGTCCTACCAAGTGCCTACTTGAAAACAGGACACAGCTTTCAGCACTGCAGATGGGGTGCTGGACAGACACTCCCAACAGAGAAAAAAACAACCCAAAAGAATCCAAACAAAACCCAAACCCAAAGGTGGTTTGTTTCTTTTTTTTGCCTTTTTTTTGTTTGTTTGTTTTTTTTTTTCCACTGCACTGATTCTCAGTCTTTGGCACAATAAACAGAGATTTAGTGATTGATACAAGAATCAAGGTCTGAAAAATTAGACATTAGTCCAAACTCTTTTGTTTCCAATGTGGAGATATATCTAGCTCTATATATATATATATATATTTGTGATTACATTTTTGCTATGTTTGGCAGAGCTCGGAGGAGCCCACAGCCTGCGCTGGGCTCCTGTCGCAGGTGACCGTTCCCATCGCAAGTGAAATTCAACAGATTAGCAAAGTTGGGGCATTTTTCCTTTTGTGTTTAAGTAGAAAGGTAAAGTGAATTTACTGCCACTTTTGGTTGTGGTTTGTTGTGGGTTTTTTTGCCATAAATCAACCTTCCTAAGCAACTTGACTTTACAACCACCGAGCAGTACCTTGCTTGCTCAAAACCAAAGGCTTCTGTTTTCGCTCTGTGGCATTCAAGGCTTTTATCACCAGCCCTTACTCCAAGCTGAGTAGTTCCCAGCTCTGTAGGTCAGTCAGAAACTGCTTCAACTGTGGGTGGTTTGGTTGGGTTTTTTTTGTCAGCTGTGAACAAAAGGAAGGTTCAAAGGCATAACCTCTATCTGGAGGGCAATAAATAGCAAAAGTTTAAAATATATATTTCTCTCAAAGAATGTTCTTTCAGTTTGTGGTTTGTTTTTTGTTTGTTTGTTTGTTTTTTTGCTAATTTTTTTTTCCCCCTCCCCAAATCAGAACATATTCTTCTAAACCCATAATAGCAGCAGGGAAGCAGAAGTCTGTTCTGCTGTTCCTTAACTGTACCTGCTCCATAGCATTCTGCAGTGAAACCCTTGGTAACAATTTACCAACCGATTAAATTAGCTTTTGCTTTTTCAGTCAACTTTCGGACTCTGCCTCTGCTGGACGTTCCAAAAGTTAAGGAGGTGTCTTCAAACAATAGCTGCCTTTGCTCTTCCTCAGAGTCATCTTCATTGTAAAAGGCTGTCCTCCTACCCTGATTTCTAGTTCTCATGTGAGGTTCAGAATCTTTAAGCTCTTCAGACCCTTCCTCCATAGGCTCAACTATCTTTTTCCTCCTGCTTCTCGTCTGCATTTTGACGTTGGCAGGAGCCAAGAGGTCCGAGCCTGGCTGGCGGGTCTTGACCTTCCTTTTTGGCTTTCTACCCCCACGGCCTTTTTTTTGTAACAAGTCTTCCTTCATATTGTTTTCAGAAAGGGAATTGCATGCAGTAGAAGCAGAGGCTTCTTCTGGTATATCCCTTGGAGTCTGGATCGTATTCTGCTCTGCAACCTTTTGCTGTTCCACAACCTGTAGCTTTTTTGGTTTTCTGCCTCTTTTCTTGTGCACCACTTCACCGCTGCCGTTATTCGGCTCCACTTTGGGTTTCCGTCCGGGGCCTCTCTTCACCGGAGGTTTTGACGGCTGCCCTCCGTGTCCGTTGACCTGAATGCTGCCCGATGCCAAAGCGTTGTTCTTGCACTCTGCTGTGAGGAAAGGAGAGCACTTTGTCACCGAACAGCTTTGCATTTACATTCACTTTCACACTGCCTTAATGGAGCTCCTACCAAAATACCCCAGTGGATTCACAGTGATTGCCAATCTGTCAAAATCAAAGAAACCCCAAGCGGAGCTCAGACAGCTTCTTGCCAGGATGCAGTAAGGACTAACTTAGAGAACTGTCAGGGGTGAAAGGGACCTCAAGGAGCATCCAGTTCCAACTCCCCTGCCATGGGGGAGTTGGAGCTACATCAGGTTGCTCACAGCCGCATCCAGCCTGGCCTTGAAAACCTCCAGGGATGAGGCTTCCACCACCTCCCTGGGCAACCTGTGCCAGGCTCTCACCACCCCCATGGGGAACAACTTCTTCCTGACAGCCAATCTGAATCTACCTATTTCTGGATTTGTTCCATTCCCCCTAGTCCTGTTATTGCCTGACACCCTAAAAAGTCCCTCACCAGCCTTCTTGCAGGGCCCCTTCAGATACTTCTAGTTGGGTTTAGCTCAAGGTAGCTTGAAGGAAAAAGCCCTAGGAGGCAGCGAGGAACAGCTCAAGTGTTTTTCTTGGCTGATACACCACCAATGGACAAGAACTCCTACTTTTTACCTGCAACAGCAGAAAGCTGCTCAAGAAGCATTGCTGCAAGCATCAGGAATGCTTCCAAGCAGGTGATCTCTAGAGAAATGAGAATGTTTCTTTCAGCCTGAGGAAGCATCCTTTATATCAAGTTCATTAGACTAGGGAGGAAAGGGTAGAACCATGGGAGACTAGCAAAACAAAACCCCACAACCCACAAGTATGCAGGTTGCACAGATGTCCCACACTAACAGACACTCAGCAGAAGGTATTGGCTTGGAGACTTTTACAGGCTATGAGTTTCTCTTAGGTGAGTGGTCCCAAGTTCTGTCAGTGAGGCACCTCACAAGATCTCTTATGGAGACGTTTCAGTACCACAGAGCCCTTGCCTAAAACACGACCGGGAACAGACTCGGAGCCAGCAGCATAGTTCATTTAGCAGAGCTCCTGCTGTGCTCAAATGTGCCCCACATCCTGCACTGAAATCACAGGCCTCCGCTGTCCTGTGAGTGGGTGTGCAGGAGAGAAAGGATCACATCCACAATCAGGTACTTCTGACGTGACCAAACAGCCTGAAGCTGCTTTTTTCAGAAGCACAGAAGAGGAGCAAGATCAAAACAGATAATCCTCAGGGAGTGGAGGACTACAAGGAATAACCAGGTTAATTAGGTGGGGCCCAATTTGCAGTTTCTCTGTCTTCAGAGAAAAGATGCTTAGTGCATCTGGCCGTTTCACAGCAGCTTCATAACAGCTGAAACAAAAGAGCTCCTTCATAAACAGGACAGCTTCCATAACTAGGACATCTTATTTCAGTCTCCACAGCAGCCTTGAGTTTTGAGGTACCCAGCCATCAAAAGACCAAGTTCAGTCTGATGATTACACAAAACCGGGTCCAAGCAACCCATACAGATGTGCTAAGCAGAAGTGGTTAGCACTGCAGAGTCCTGGTTTGCTATGGCAAAAAGCACGGAAGGAGCAAGGTGCTGCTGGGATGCTCCGAGCAGAGCTCACGGCTCTGGAGAGTGCCACCACGCTCAGTGTTACCGACCAAAACCACGGGAGTTTTATCAGGTTAAAACTCTCAGGGCTCAAAGTGTGACCCAGTAGAAGGCTGCTTTGGACACTCAGAACTCCTACCACGCCCTTTGTAAGGACTGAAACGAGGTACAAATATGCTAACATATCAAAATTGGCTGGGCACAGTTACCACACCCTGGAGAGGGCCTTAAGAGGAGTCAACGCCAAGACGATTCATCAAGAAGGAAACTGACTGTGACCAAGCTGTTCCACCAGACTTCCCTCTTCTACTGAATCATGCTGCCCTACCCCCCAGTTATCAGGATCACAGTACAACAGCACAGCCACTGCATCAGTGACTGGGGGGGAAGTTCCACAGAAACTGCCTACCTTGTGGATTGACAGTGGAAGATTTCACTTTGCGCTTGATTTGCTTCTCCTTCTCAGGATTTTCTCTCGTGGAGTTGTTCCTAGTGTTGTGACTCAAATCAGACTGGCTAGGGGTTGGTACAATACTCTGGTTCTTGGAATGTTTGGTTGAGTTCTCCAGTACTGGAAGGACAAAAAGAAAAGGAAAAAAAAAATCATTATTCAAGTTAAGTAGTTGATACCACGTGCAGAGCAGGACAAGGAGGCTGGGAAGGGCCTGGAGAACAATCTGATGGAGAGAGACTAAAGGAGCTGGGGATGGTTAGTGTGAAAGAGAGGAGGCCGAGGGGAGAACTTGTGGCTGTCTACAGCTCCCTGAAAGGAGGTTGTGGAGAGGCTGCTGCTGGTCTCTTCTCACAGATAGTTAGTGACAGAACAAGAGGGAACGGCCTCAAGCTGCCACTGGGTAGGTTTAGAGCAGACCTTAGAAACAAGAGTGGTCAGGGATTGGAATGTACTGCCCAGGGAGGTGGTTGAGTCCCCAGGCCTGGTGCTGTTTCCAGCTGGTTTGGATGTGGTGCTTGGGGCTCTAGTTTAGGGGTAAAGCTTGTAGAGTAGGGTTCTGGGTTGGACTTGGTGCTCCTGAGGGGAATGTTTGTGTGATACCCACATCCTATCTTACCTGTCTGGAAAGGAAGTCATGTCCTACTATAAACAGTTAGAATCAGACATCTGGAAGGGAGAAAGCTTCCAAGATAAAACAACAGAGCCCATCCCATTCAGTTTTCCTCTGAGGAGCCTCTAAGACCCAATGGCTTGAACACAGAACCAGTCTTAACAGGGGCAAACACATCGGATTTCCTAAAAGCAAGTTTCATGCTCAAAGCTACTCACAGCTGAAAACAAAAGGTAAGACACCAAAAAGCAACTTGCCTGACTTTCCTGCCCCTGCAGTAGTATTAGGCTTTGTAATTAAAGGCTTTATTGTCAAAGGCTTTGCTCCTGCAGAAGTGGATGGTTGCTCTGTAACAGCCATATCTGTCACCCCCCTATTGCTTCTAGTCCGCACGAGGGAAGAGGTCTCAGCTGCTTTGCCGTTCATCTGAGGCGGAGCATGTCTCAGTGCCGTTGACCGTGCAGGTGCAGAAGACGAAGAGGGGGCAGAAGTTTCTGCTTTCAGCTGAGGCTTTATTAATCTCCTCTTCCTTTCAGGGCTGCAAAAGGAGCAACAGTTGGTGTCCTGGGTGAGCGCTTCTTGTACGCGACAGGAACAAATACAAATCAAATGCTGGTGTCTGAGGTTGTGGGAATAAAACAATCGTCTCTGCATGGAGCGTGTGGAGAACATGACGTTTGCTGTGGAAACTCATGTGGTTGTGAGCCCCTGAGCAGTGAATCTTTACAGTAAATGCTCTGGGTGACAAAGCACGATGCCATCACTACCCTCACGATGCCGGGTTGCTGTGCATGTTTAGCAGTTATTGGAATGTTAAGCACTTACACTAGGATAGCTCTAAGTAAAGTTTAAAACTCTTCCACATCATAGGGCCTTGCATGTCAAAGCTACCATTCTGCAATATAGGGAATAGCAAAGGAAGCAGTAAGAGAAAAAAAGCCAAAACCAAACACAAACACACTGAGATCTGCAGTTGAGGTCTGTCAAGCTCAGGCGGCAGCTCACGACCGCTGCAAAGGAGTTAACCTACCTGGATGCAACACTGCTGGAAACTGAGCTGCTTCTACTTCTTTTTTTCCTCCTCTTCTTGATGGTGTTCCTTTTGTGGAAGCGCAGGGCGGATTTGTAGTCGGACAGGATAGAACTGATGTGCTCTTCGAAGAAGGCAGAGAGGCGCAGGCTCATGCTGTAGATCTGCAAGAGGCAAAGCAAGGTTTACACTCTCCCCAAGCAGCATTTCATTTCCTTGTCACTGAACAACAGCTCGGGAAGAAAAGTGATTCGTATGGAAATGTCTTTGGGAAGTTTACAGCCTCAACAAATTCACACTAATACAGAATCACAGAATCAGCCAGGTTGGAAAAGACCTCAGAGATCATCAAGTCCAACCTATTACCTGATACCTAACACCCCCTGACAACTAAACCATGGCTCCAAGTGCCACATTCAATCCCCTCTTGAACACCTCCAGGGATGGTGACTCCACCACCACCCTGGGCAGCACATTCCAGTGGCCAATCTCTCTGGGAAAAACTTTCTCCTCACCTCAAGCCTAAACCTCCCCTGGCACAGCTTGAGACTGTGTCCTCTTGTTCTGGTGCTGCTTGCCTGGGAGAAGAGACCAACCCCTTCCTGGCTACAACCTCCCTTCAGGGAGTTGTAGACAGCAAGAAGGTCTCCCCTGAGCCTCCTCTTCTCCAGGCTAAGCAACCCCAGCTCCCTCAGCCTCTCCTCCCAGGGCTGTGCTCCAGACCCCTCCCCAGCTTTGTTGCCCTTCTCTGGACACCTTCCAGCAGCTCAGCCTCCTTCCTAAACTGAGGAGCCCAGAGCTGGACACAGAACTCAAGGTGTGAACTAACCAGTGCTGAGCACAGGGGCAGAATGACTTCCCTGCTCCTGCTGGCCACACTGTTCCTGATGCAGGCCAGGATGCCACTGGCTCTCTTAGCCACTTGGGCACACTGCTGGCTCATGTTCAGCCTGCTGTCAACCACTGCCCCCAGGTCCCATTCTGCCTGGCTGCTCTCTCCAGCCACTCTGACCTGACATGCTTTAGCCATGCAAACTTGGCTTTAACAGTTGTGTTACAACTGAAGATCAGACATAGAAGGAACAATCAGAAAAGCCACTGTTTTGTTCAGCAGTTCCCTTTTCAACTGCTTTTCCATAATGCAGCCTTTCTAGCCTCAGCTAAAGCACAGAGGGATCCTGAGTGCAATTTTACTGTATCATACCCAAGGTCAAGGAATCTAATTCTCTTCTGTATTAAGCTGCAGCATAATATCCCATATTTGAGTATCAGTCTGTCCTCTCATGGATGAATTGATACTACCAGTGACTTGGTTGTACCAGGTCCAGTAAATGTATCAGAATCATGTAGCTGCACTTCCTTTTTCCTCCCTAACCTTGGATGATTTACAGAGAGACACCCCCCCCTTCAAACTCTGTTTACATCACAACTCAAGTATTTGACCACAGTTGCTATTAAGAGCGGACAGGGCACCTCCCTAGAACACTAAGCCTGCTTTAGAACTCTTAAGCCTACACAGCAGACAAGCTACCCAAGTGCTAGGCTCAACAGTAAGTGTGACAGATTCTACAGTGCATTACTGGAGACCACAGCCAAAGAAATTTCATGAGAAAATCCTTTAAGAACCATATCATAGAATCACAGAATTGCCAGGGTTGGAAGGGACCTCGAAGATCATCCAGTTCCAACCCTCCTGCCATGGGCAGGGACACCTCACACTAGATCAGGTTGCTCTGTATGCCTACTGTCCTAAGGAACAGCACATCTGCCAGGTTTAGGCTTACCACTCCAGTAACCATCAACAATGTAAATCAAGAAACAGCACTGAGGAAGTCAGGGTGAAAATGAAAATCCTCTTTCAACAACTGCTGCATGCAGAGGAAGTTCATAGCTTCTAGAGTGTTACAGTTCCTGACATCAGAACCCTCCACTCCTAAGTACACTAAGTAAGAGCTCCAAGTTCACTACTCAACCAGTCTGTTTGGAAGAAGCATCAAAAAAACCACTGGAACGACAGAAGAATCTGTGAGACCACACTAAGAGCTAAGAGGTGCAACATTCTCCTGCCTCAGTTGGAGGTGATCAAGAAGAGAAATAAACATCACAGAAGAATTCCGAGCTGCTCAGAAGGCCCTGCCCTCTGATGCAGCTGAGAGCCAAGAGTGATTTTTAGGTGGCCCAAACACTGAGTGGGAATACCTCCTGCTGACCCAAGAGATCAGTCACCTACTACAGGATTTGTCCCTGCATTTTAGGGCAATAAAATCTTGATGATTACTATTTAGAACAGTCAACCATAAAAGCTGTTATTAATTCTAGCCTAACACCTCATGCACTTTAGGAGAAGAAAAGCTACCCAGAAGCCTTGAGCACGCATAAGAACACATTTATAAGCCTTGCTGCTGACAGATACTGCAAGTGCAAGAAAGAATTCACTCTGCCATGGGCAGGGCACTTCAGCACCAGCTCTGCAAGAATGGTTTGGTAGGCTCATGTAGCTTTATGCAAGCAGCTCTCTTTCACAGAAATCTTAAGGGCTTCATTACGATCTCACAGCACAACGGTGAAGAGCACAGGATTTCATCATCCTCTGCTCTCCATATCTGGTCCTTTCAGTTTGGGGCAACCTCAAAAGAGCAGGAGTTTGGGGCTCTGTCTGTGCATATCTCTTGAAAAATCTACTTTCTTCTTCCAAAGTCACAGTATCACAAAGGCTGGAAGAGACCTCAAAGATCACCGAGGCCAACCTGTTGCCACAGGCCTCATGACTAGACCATGGCACCAAGTGCCACATCCATTCCCCTCTTGAACACCTCCAGGGATGGGGACTCCACCACCTCCCTGGGCAGCACATTCCAGTGGCCAATGACTCTCTCCATGAAGAACTTTCTCCTCACCTCCAGCCTAAACCTCCCCTGGCACAGCTTGGGACTGTGTCCCCTTGTTCTGGTGCTGCTTGCCTAGGAGAAGAGACCAACCCCTTCCTGGCTACAACCACCTTTCAGGTAGCTGTAGAGGGCAATGAGGTCACCCCTGAGCCTCCTCTTCTCCAGGCTAAGCAACCCCAGCTCCCTCAGCCTCTCCTCACAGGGCTGTGCTCAAGGCCTCTCCCCAGCCTTGTTGCCCTTCTCTGGACACGTTCAAGTGTCTCAATGTCCATCCTAAACTGAGGGGCCCAGAACTGGACACAGGACTCAAGGTGTGGCCTAACCAATGCAGAGTACAGGGCACAATGACTTCCCTGCTCCTGCTGGCCACACTGTTCCTGATGCAGGCCAGGATGCCATTGGCCCTCTTGGCCACCTGGGCACACTGCTGGCTCATGTTTAGGTGGCTGTCAATCAGCACCCCCAGGTCCCTCTCTGTTTGGCAGCTCTCAGCCACTCTGACCCCAGCCTGTAGCTCTGCATGGGGTTGCTGTGGCCAAAGTGCAGCACCTGGCACTTGGACTTGTTGAATGCCATCCTGTTGGACTCTGCCCATCTGTCCAGTCGGTCAAGGTCCCTCTGCAGAGCCCTTCTGCCCTCTAACTGACCAACATCTGCTCCCAGCTCACTGTCATCTGCAAACTTGCTGATGACTGACTCAATCCCCTCATCCACTATCATGCTTCTACAGGATCTGTCCTTCAATCATGCTTCCACAGATCAGTCCTTCACCGTGGCTCTCCCTGTAGCTCCACATCCCAATATTTACTTCTGAAACACGTCTGCAGAGCGCCAGAACTTCAGGCACTTAAAGAGCATACACTGCTTCCCTTCACAATGCACAGCTGTAATATTCATGCTTGAAGATGAGAAAGAATTAAACTTGTTCTGAAAGAGAAAGATCAAGTCTTACCCTGGATCTTTTACTGGGTGTATAAGCCTTGGAGTTGCTGAATATAAGCCTCACATCTTTACATAACTCCATTGGTGACTCATAGTTGCCGGCTTCCAGTGTTTCTCTAACAGTAGCAAAATCCATAGGAGTATCAATAATATCTCTATAATCCTGTTAAGAAAAAGCAAAGTATTACAATTCTTTCCCCCCCTTGCCAAGTCTTAAATGTATAATTTTAATTAGGATGCATTTGATAACCTGTTTAAACCAAACGTTCTCTTTAAATGGACAGGAGAAAGAAGACAGCTGAAGACATTTTGGTCCTTTCTAATCACACACCACACAACTCCCCACGGAGGTACTCAACGGGACTGAGGTTAAAAGTTCACTGGTAGAAAATTGAAGTCATTTGGTAAACAGATTTGCTGAAGTACAGAGCTCAAAACTTCAGTGTCCCAAGGCTTGTATGGCTGACACGCTGTCACGAAGGTAACCGTGATATCAAAGTGTGACTACAAAGCTTTCTGTGTGACTTAACAGCTCCAACTTGGTACTAAGCTTAACACCTTTTTTTTTCCCCCCCCATATTAGCTTTAAAAGATGAAGTTTGAGTATTTGAACCTAATTAGAGGCTTAGCACATCCCTGCTGTAACCTGAGCAGTTTCTCAAATGGAGACCTGACAACTTAGGACTGTTAATGAGAACTCCGCAGGCTGAAAGAGGACCCTGCTCAAGCCACTGAGGTAACTGCTTTTTTTTCCTAGGAGGCTGGGAAAGATAGGAAGGAATGAGAAGATTCCATGACAAAAAAAGCTTAAATACCAAAATTAACCAAAAAAGTTAAGTTAGGATCATCATAGAATAGAATAGACCTCAGAGATCACCGAGTCCAACCTATCACCCAACACCATCTAATCAACTAAACCATGGCACTAAGTGCCTCGTCCAGTCTCCTCTTAAGCACCTCCAGTGATGGTGACTCCAGCACCAACCTGGGCAGCACATTCCAGCAGCCAGTCATCACTGAACAGGATCATCATAGAATTGTTGACTCACAGGATCATAGAATGGTTGAACTCAATCCATCAGAACAAACGGGCTGGGGTCAGAGCGGCTGGAGAGCAGCCAGGCAGAGAGGGACCTGGGGGTGCTGGTCAATGGTAGGCTGAACATGAGCCTGTAGTGTGCCCAGGCAGCCAGGAGGGCCAATGGCATCCTGGCCTGCATCAGGAACAGTGTGGCCAGCAGGAGCAGGGAGGTCATTCTGCCCCTGTACACTGCACTGGTTAGGCCACACCTTGAGTCCTGTGTCCAGTTCTGGGCCCCTCAGTTTAGGAAGGAGGTTGACTTGCTGGAACGAGTCCAGAGAAGGGCAACAAAGTTGGTGAGGGGCTTGGAACACAGCCCTGTGAGGAGAGACTGAGGGAGCTGGGGTTGCTTAGCCTGGAGAAGAGGAGACTCAGGGGTGACCTTATTGCTCTCTACAACTACCTGAAGGGAGGTTGTAGACAGGCAGAGGTTGGTCTCTTCTCCCAGGCAGCCAGCACCAGAACAAGAGGACACAGTCTCAGGCTGCGCCAGGGGAGGTTTAGGTTGGATGTTAGGAAGAAGTTCTACACAGAGAGAGTGATTGCCCATTGGAATGGGCTGCCTGGGGAGGTGGTGGAGTCACCATCACTGGAGGTGTTCAGGAGGAGACTTGATGGGGTGCTTGGTGCCATGGGTTAGTTGTTTAGGTGGTGTTGGATTGGTTGATGGGTTGGACACGATGATCTTGAAGGTCTCTTCCAACCTGGTTTATTCTATTCTAAACAGAAGCAGCTTCTGAATGCTGAGCAGGTTTGTGACACCAGGGAGCAGTGTTTCATGCCCAAGCCCAGCAAGGTGCTCCCTGTCAGCTTATCTGAGCATCTCAAAGGGCCACTTGTGGTTGAGTTTAAGTTACTTCAAAACCAATGGTGCCAAATGGCCGCAGGAGTGTCAAGACAGAACTTCCTAGTGACTTCCTAAAGAGAAGCATGTCTCTAATGAGGAGGATAGATTTTCCCCAAGTTAATCACCTGAGTGATATTTTGAAGAAAAACTCAAGATGAGCTAGGAGGAGAGCAGGAAAAGCCTTTGCTTTGTTACTTCATGGTAGCCTAAAAGGCTACAAGAGACGCAAGGCAGCAAGACTTTTGTGTTAAAGTATTCTGTAGTTCCAGCTGGCTGCTCAGGGCTATCTGAACTCCACTGTAATCACTCAGGCAGAAAATGAAAATTGGGAGAGTCATTGTTACTACAGCTCTTGGGTGAGCACCTTTTGTGCATCGAGCACAGATGAGTGATACACAAATTCCTTTTAGCTTTTATAGTTCTGGAAAGGAAAAGGGGGGGGGGGAAAAAGGCTAAAAATTTATCCCTGACAACACTTGTCACAGGCAACCATCAAACACAGCCACTTTTCCCTCAGAAAAGATGGCTCTTCATTTTAAAAGCTGTAATTTACTTAACAACATCAGCATCCCTAAAGATAGAACAATTTGCAAGTGCTTGAGAGCAGAGAAGCAGCATTTCTTTCAAAATTACTTTAAAAAGACAATAAACATTAGCACGAGGTGAGAGCCGAGCCCTGCAAACAACAGAGCTGCCTGGAGCTCCCAGCAGACAAGAGCTGGGGAAAAAGGGGGCAGCACAGCTGGGGAGAAACCCCCACACACCCCACCCCACCCCCTAACAGCTGCATTGGAACCAGCCCTCCTGATCTGAACTACTCACTGGGTACTCCAGGAGATCCACTGGCTGGCGAAACGGTTCAGAGTCCTCACACTGGAAAATGAGGTTGAGCAGCTCCTGGCACTGCTTCTTCCACGACTGAATGTCATAGGACTGAGCCCTGTTCCGCAGCCGCCGCTTCGGCTGGTGGTCCTGCAACGACAGCAGTGCCTGGCAGCTATTAAATAAGTCAGCTGCTTCCACAAAACCTCAGGGAAAGGCTACCCTGCAGGACTAGTCACTGCTAATTCATGGCTTGGGAACAGCACAGGCAGAAATGCTTTTACACCGAGCAGCTCAGAGGTCAACAGGTCTCTAAGTTGAAAACTTTCTGAAAGCTGATGTTACCCAAGAGTACAAGTTCTCAGTTTTACATTCAGGCTTGGAAGGGACCTCAAGGAGCAGCCAGTTCCAACCCCCCTGCCATGGCCAGGGACACCTCACACTACAGCAGGTTGCTCACAGCCACATCCAGCCTGGCTGCAAACACCTCCAGGGATGAGGCTTCCACCACCTCCCTGGGCAGCCTGTGCCAGGCCCTCACCACCCTCATGGGGAACAACTTCTTCCTCACAGCCAATCTGAATCTCCCCACTTCTAGTTTTGCTCCATTCCCCCCAGTCCTATCACTCCCTGACACCCTCAGAAGTCCCTCCCCAGCGTTCCTGTAGGCCCTCTTCAGATACTGGAAGGCCACAATTAGGTCTCCTCAGAGCCTTCTCGTCTCCAAACTGAACAACCCCAACTCTCTCAGTCTGTCTCCATAGCAGAGCAGCTCCAGCCCTCTGACCATCTTTGTGGCCCTTTCCGGACACCTTCCAGTACCCCCAGATTCTTCCTGTAATAGAGGCTCCAGAACTGGACACAGTGCTCCAGGTGGGGTCTCACCAGATTGGTGTAGAGGGGGAGAATCACCTCCCTGGCCCTGCTGGCCACACTTCTCTTGCTGCAGCCCAGGCTCTGCTTGGCTCTCTGGGCTGCAAGTGCTCACTGCTGGCTCCTGTTGAGCTCCTCCCCCAGCACCCCCAAGTCCTTTTCTTCAGGGCTGCTTTCAAGCAGCCTCTTCAGAAATGCATTTCTGATTGCTTCCAGCACTGTAAATCATTAACAAATACAAACAGAGGTATTTTACCTTTCTCTTTCTAGTGGAAGTTCCTGGCACATTTGTATCTTTCTCTTCTTCCTTTGAGCAAGACAATGAGCCGCATAAAAAGGTTAAAGAAATACAAGCATGTATGAGTAGGTGAGATCTTTCACACTTTGAACCTTCACACTTCTGGCCTCAGCCCTCTGGGTGCCCCCCACGTGACCATCAGTTCTAGAATCACAGAATGGTCTGGGTTGGAAGGGACCTCCAGAGGCCATCTGGTCCAACCCCCCGGCAATCAGCAGGGACATCGTCCACCGGACCAGGTTGGTCAGAGCCTTGTTGAGCCTGGCCTTGAATATCTCCAGGGCTGGGGCCTCAACCACCTGTGCCAGTGTTCCACCACTTTTAAGAACATCCCAAAATTCTAAGAGCACCTAAATTCCCTAATAACCAGTGAAAGCTGTCAGCACTAAAGGAGAAGAGGCTTCATTTTCACCTAGTTTCCTAGCTGATAAAAGGAAGTACGTAACTTACAGAAAAGTACATCCCACTCCCTTACAGGGACTGAAAACAGCACTTTTGTATCCAGTAGGAAACAAACAGTGGCCCTGATTCTCCAGTCTCTGAATGCCAATGTCTAAGACACAACCACTTACCTCATCAGAGTCAGACAACACTTTCTTCTTCATTGCATTGTATAATGGAATGATGTCATAGCAACTCTGGTCTCTGTGTGAAAAAGAAACACAGACTATCATTTCTTTTCCATCTACACCTGTGGAATCAGCTGCATCTTGCCTAGGAAAATGTTTATGAACCCATTCCTAAATAAAATGCTGGTTAGTGCTGGATGGATACTAAGAGGACTGCAGCAGTAAGAAAAGAATCATAGAACCAATAAGGTTGGACAAGCCCTCAGAGATCATCAAGCCCAACCTATCACCCAACACCTCATGACTAACTAAACCATGGCTTCAAGTGCCACATCCAATCCCCTCTTGAACACCTCCAGGGATGGTGACTCCACCACCTCCCTGGGCAGCACTTTCCAAGGGCAAATTACTCTCTCAGTGAAGAACTTTCTCCTCACCTCCAGCCTAAACTTCCACTGTCACAGCTTGAGACTGTGTCCTCTTGTTCTGGTGCTGCTTGCTTGGGAGAAGAGACCAACCCCCACCTGGCTACAACCTCCCTTCAGGTAGATCTAGACAGCAATAAGATCCCCTGAGCCTCCTCTTCTCCAGGCTAAACAACCTTAGCAAGAGCTGATTTTCTTCCCCCAGAAAGCTGTACAGTATTATCTGCACTCTGTATAACACAGATCACTTAACAGTGTCCATGCTTTAAACCTGGGAATCAGATAATCACGTTCCATGCATTCATCATTAGCAGTGGCAAAGCTGAATTCCATACCACATCTCAATGGGCTTCAGGGCCACCTAGCTTTGTCAGAAACACCACGGTGGATGCAGTGCACAGAAGTGCAGTTTACAACCTCAGCATCCACAATGGCAGGCATTTGAAATGGAAATGTTTATTTGTGTAAGGACCAACAAAGCTATTGTTATTGCCTGCATAATTACATCAGAAATGCAAACAGTGATTTCCAGTTCCTGCATAACACAACGAGCTCCTGCACTCAAGAAACCCCCAAAGTTGTTCTACTGCTGGGTCTACAAACCTCCAGAAAAAAAAGGAGTAAACATTCAGCAGCTCTGCACTGCAATCATAAGCTGCAACACAGGCTGCTGTGAACAGCCTGGGGAGAAGGTGAAAAACCAAACCAGGCAAGCAATATCCTGCCCACCCCCTCTATCTTCTGGGCCCAGCCAGCATAGATTCAGGAAGGGCAGACCCTGCCTGACCAACCTGATCTCCTTCTATGCCCAGGTGACAGCCTGGTGGATGTGGGGCAGGCTGTGGATGAGGTCTGCCTGGACTTCAGCAAGGCCTTTGACACCCTCCCCCCCAGCAAACTCCTGGCCAAGCTGTCAGCCCCTGGCTTGGACAGCAGCTCTGAGCTGGGTTAGGAACTGGCTGGAGGGCTGAGCCCAGAGAGTGGTGGTGAATGGTGCCACAGCCAGTGGTGTCCCCCAGGGATCAGTGCTGGGCCCCATCCTGTTCAATATCTTTATTGATGATCTGGATGAGGGCATTGAGTCCATCATCAGTAAGGTTGCAGAGGACACCAAGCTGGGGGCAGGAATTGATCTGTTAGAGGGTAGAAGAGCTCTGCAGAGGGACCTTGCCAGGCTGGGCAGATGGGCAGAGTCCAAGGGCATGAGACTGAACACATCTAAATGCCAGGTTCTACACATTGGCCACAGCAACCCCAGGCAGTGCTACAGGCTGGGGACAGAGTGGCTGAGAGCAGCCAGGCAGAAAGGGACCTGGGAGTACAGGTTGATAGTAGCTGAACACGAGCCAGCAGTGTGCCCAGGTGGCCAAGAGGGCCAATGGCATCCTGGCCTGCATCAGGAACAGTGTGGCCAGCAGGAGCAGGGAAGTCATTGTGCCCTGTGCTCACACTGGTTAGGCCACACCTTGAGTCCTGTGCCCAGTTCTGGGCCCCTCAGTTCAGGAAAGATGTTGAGATGCTGGAAGGTGTCCAGAGAAGGGCAACAAAGCTGGGGAGGGGTCTGGGGCACAGCCCTGTGAGGAGAGGCTGAGGGAGCTGGGGTTGCTTAGCCTGGAGAAGAGGAGGCTCAGGGAAGACCTTATTACAGGGAGGTGGTGGAGTCCCCATCACTGGAGGTGTTTAGGAAGAGCCTGGATGAGGCACTTGGTGCCATGGTTTGGTTGATCAGATGGTGCTGGGTGATAGGTTGGACTTGATGATATCAAAGGACTTTTCCAACTTATTCAATTCAATTCTATTCTCTTCTGCTTTTTAAGACAACTTAGAGAATATGCCTCAAGAGTCTCAAAAGGGTCTAGAAATTTCACTCTTGTTAGAGCCCTAAAGTTTGTCTTACATGGCCTAAGCCTTTGCCCTGCAGTTGGAACCCTAAGACAAACAACAAAGCATCTGTGCTGTCGGTGCCTTGCTAGCTCACTCCAGTGAGTTATTAATAGACACAAGCTACAGGCCATTATTAAATAAGGATATTCATGTGTTGCACTAATTTAGCTCAGCTAATTAAAAGCACACGCACTTTGAAAAACACTCAGCTGCTTAATTAATCAGAAAAAAACCCCATGCAGGACAAAAATATTGAACAAAATCAGGAACAGAGAAGCCCTCTGGATACATCACTGCTCCTAGAGGTGTAGTTCACAAAAGCTTTGGACCTCTGAAGCAGTGAAGTATTTTTCATTCTCCAGCCAGTGTCACAGGTGATAGGCACTGGAGACACCAAAGAGCACAGAATCATAGAATTGTTGTCAGGGTTGAAAGGGGCCTCAAGGCTCAGCCAGTCCCAACCCCCTGCCATGGGCAGGGACACCTCACACTACAGCAGGTTGCTCACAGCCACCTCCAGCCTGGCTGCAAACACGTCCAGGCAGGAGGCTTCCACCACCTCCCTGGGCAACCTGTGCCAGGCTCTCACCACCCTCATGGGGAACAACTTCTTCCAGACATCCAATCTGAATCTCCCCATTTCTAGTTTTGCTCCTTTCTCCCCAGTCCTCTCACTCCCTGACACCCTCAGAAGTCCCTCCCCAGCGTTCCTGTAGGCCCCCTTCAGACACTGGAATGTATGGAGTCAAAGTCCTAGATTTCCAAACGCATTATGCAGCTGTAATGGCCTTGAGAACACACAAAATAAAGGACAAGATTTAATTTAACAAAGAGAAACGAAATCACTACCACTGCTGCTGTTTTTGCTAAACTGCTGAAGCATCCAGCTGTTTCAACAAGGGGATTGCAGCTATCACTGTGTACAAGCACATGAAGGCAGTGGACAAATCAGGAGGCTCTTCTTACACACTTTGGATCTGCAGATGTGTCAACTGACTGAGAAACCAAAACATTTTGTCACTGAGTTTTAACACAGCCAACCAGAGCACTGGAAAGACAACTGCTATTCCTGTCAGCTACAAAGCTTCCCATTTCTGCTTTGCATAGCAAATACTATTTTTAAGCATGGCATGAATTTTAAAGGCTAGAATTAAATGCCCCCAACTCTGTTCACACAGGCAGTGTTTAAACTCAATATGAGAACTCCTGACTTACCTACATCTTTCAAGCCATGAAAACATTCAGGCCCATTTTTATAAGGCAGCAGGAAGCCTCCTGCAATAAAATGCCACGCCAATCTATGCCAGTCTATGCACAATACAACTTCAGCTTGTTTTGCAAACTTTGGTATTCACTGCCAAGACAAACTCGATTCTTCCCTGCCCCAACAGGCAGACCACAGGCTTATTCAAGCTGCAGAACTATCACAGAACCACAGAATGTTAGGGTTGGAAGGGACCTCAGAAGATTGTCCTGCCAGAGCAGGGTCACCTAGAGCAGATCACACAGGAACACATCCATGTGGGTCTCGAATATCTCAAGAGAAGGAGACTCCACAACCCCCCTGGGCAGCCTCTTCCAGTGCTCTGTCACCCTCACAGGGAAACAAAAATATTCTTCATGTTTCCATGGCACTTCCTCTGCCACAACTTCCACCATTTCCCCTTGTGCTGGCATTGGGCATCCCCCAGCAGAGCCTGGCTCCAGCCTCTGGCCACTCACCCTGCACATCTTTATAAGCATTAATAAGGTCACCTCTCAAGACTCCTCCAAGCTACAAAGCCCTCAGCTCCCTCAGTCTCTTCTTGTAAGGAAGATGTTCCACTCCCTCCATCATTTTTGTGTCTCTGTGCTGGACTCATTCAAGCAGTTCCCTGAGGTCCTTCTTGACCTGAGTGGCCCAGAACTGGACACGATATTCCAGCTGCAGCCTCACCGGAGCAGAGGGGGAGGAGAACCTCTCTCGACTTACTGCCCACACTTCAAAATTCCTATCTGAGAAGGCCAAATACCTTGGGTAAGAGACAGGAACAACAACAGAGCTAAAAGCAACTCACTTTATGAAGTGTAGGAGGAGATCTGTGACAAACTTGGCAGATTTGACAATAGGGCTTCCAGGTTCATTGAAGGTGCGAGTGTTGTGTTCTATGTATCGGACTTCCCACATCAACGAGGAGAGGCGCCTGTGTAGGAAGGGAGGGAAGAGGGGAGGGGAAGGAGGAAAAAGAAAAGACATATTTCATATCTAGCAGGGAAAAGAGCCTTATCTCCAGTTTCCAATGTACCATCTCATTCATTTGTTGTTTCCCTATACAGTGATGAGAAAGCCTGCACGCTTCGACACGTTGCTCGGTGTGACCAGCAGAAGGCAGCTTGCTCAGGCTTCCTGCGGTGCTGCACACAAATGGCTTGAAGAAGAAATTTGACACTCCTCAGGAGAATTCAGCTGTGATGCTCCAGCTTTTATTGGGCCTTCCTGATCTGCATAATCCACCCTGCACCACCTCTTAAGTCACAGCTAAGGATTAGCAAAATGGTAGTAATTATTTAAAGTACACATTGTTCTGTCAGCCATCAGATTTCCTCGCCCAGCTCTGATTTAATGAGCTATGCAATACCCACAGCATGAAAGATGA